>NC_091752.1:40741665-41062498 GCF_043380555.1 Nothobranchius furzeri
AAAGTCTGCACCGGTAGTTATAATTCAATCTCGGCCAGCAACCCTTAAAGCATCAGCGTTGTGGAAAGAATGTTAGCCAGTAACAGGAGCGACCCAGAAGTTATTTCTTGTACCCATGAGAAGCCACAGCTTCTTATTGTTTTACTCTAATATCAGCTAAAAGGGGCTAGAGGCTAACGTTGAGCTAACAATGATAACGGTGACTTGGAAACAAATAGTTGACTCTGAAAATATCTCAAGCTACTTCTCAACTTCTGGCGCTGACCCATAACTGGCAACAGCTGCTCAGAGCGGACCTGTCTGTTTTGATACATTAGCTGCAGTACCCACATTTGACCACAAGAGGTTATTCTTATTCATGCACCTTTAAACATCTACGACCACGGAAGATAACTGGATCTGTTTATAACCACATCTCACCAAAGACACGGCTAATGTCAGATATTGCGGTGCTTGATCCGAAACTTAGGATCGGATCCGGGCGTTCCTGGTTGGAACATTTCCTCCCTGTTGGTTACCGGCTTCCGTTATATTACCCACAAGCTGTTTTTATCTCTTGTTCTCATCAAATATTTAAATGCTAAAAACGCTCCACTGTAGCTAAATTCTTGCTTGTGTAGATCAAACTTGATGTTGGAGCTTTGGAATTAATTTTTTAAGACTGTGCAGAGATCTGATTGCTGCAGTATCTGAATTATTTATCAGCTGCTCGTGGTTTCCGTCAGTCTGGTGTTCATTTAGTCAAAAATAAGAGATACTTTAATTAAAGTGAAGCAAGTTCTAATAATCTTTGCTGGCGCCTGAAGGGAAACTTAGTAATTGGATTTATTTTTTTTATAGAAGCCAGGAATAGAAATATGTATTTATGTACAGATGAAACCAGAGGTTTAAGTACACCAAGTGAAACTCTTTTTCCTCTGAAGTTAAATTTGACCAATTTTCTCTTGATTTGGATCAGAATAGTTACAGTTAGAATTACCAAAATCATTTGTACTTGTTTAAAGACATCAGAGCTTTATTTATTGAGGCTGAGTAAAACCAGGTGTGAGTGTTTTTATTGGGTGGTTTCAGCAACAAATGATGCTTCATTAGGTCACATGTTTGTAATGTTCCCAGAGTTTGATATAAATGCTCATTTATGTAACTACAGGAAGCATCTTCTGATTTGGTAGGAGTCTATTTAAGTGTGTTCTGCTGTGTTGTTCTACAGCAACAGCTGGCTCAGCTACAGAAGGAGAAGTCTGAGATTCTGAAGAACTTGGCTCTCTACTATTTCACCTTCGTGGATGTCATGGAGTTCAAGGTGAGAAGGAAAACCCAATGAGACACACCTGCTCTGATGTTTTGTTCAAATATGTGATCGGTGTCTCCTTCTGAACAGGACCATGTGTGTGAGCTGCTCAACACCGTTGACGCCTGCCAAGTCTTCTTTGATATCGTAAGCAAAGATGGAGAGCTAATGTGGACTTTTTTTTCTGTTCGTAAAAACAAATCTAGATTTGTGTAATTTACTGAAAACATCCTGATATGCCTGTCGGTCCTTGTTTTTCTACTCCCGACTGGTTTAATTTTCTGGTTCCTTAAAGCAGAAACCAAGTTTTACTCAGATGGCACCACCTGGTGGTGGAAAATATAAATTACTCCTAAAGCCCCTCTCCCTACTTCCATAATTACGGCTGAAAGCAGACTCTCACTTGTGAATGCGGACCTCTAGCTGACCAACAGAGCCAAAACATGTTGTTCTACAGTTAGTATTCCTACGTTATGTTGTTTATTCATATACCGTAAATCCTCTAATACAGGCCGGTATTCAATTAAAGGCCGGGTCTCCAATTTTGGCCGGTGTCGGAGTCAACGGAGGTAAATAATGGCCGGTCTCTTATTGTGGCCGGATGGAATGTGGTAACAAGCAAGTATGAGCGTCCCAGCGGCAGAGTTATAGTCCCCAAGTCAACCAGCAGGAGGCGATGGAGGTTCACGCAGAGCTTTGTTGGGCTTTTTCTTCAACGCTTTGTAACGCTACAGACACGATCCTCTATCACGCTCCTACCACACAGAGTCACGGTGTCAGTTAACCATGCTAATTCAACCCGCTCCACAGAACACACATCACCTTCCCTGTGGCTTACATAACACTCACACAACACGCAAATCAGCACATAGGAACTAGCAGAACGATAGGAAACACATATAACACAATACCCAGAATGCACCTGGCTTACAACCCCAGCCAGGTCATTACACTATCAAGTTCAAAGAGAACGTGCTGATTATGCTGCAGAACACTCTGGAGAGCAGCAGTAGGGGGTGTATGAACTAGTCAACTTCACTATACAGTAATCCCTCGCTACTTCGCGGTCCGTTCATCGCGGATTCGCTGCTTCGCGGATTTTTTCTTTGGAGCATTTTTCAGGGGGAATTCGCAGATTTGCGGTATTTTTCACTGATTCGCGGTATTTTTCTATGCGAAATATCAAGAAATTCTTGTTTTTTTTCCATCAATTTCATCATGAAATGCACTTTTTGTAATAAAACTAAAAAAAAACAAGTAAAAAATTTTTTTTCTTGAGTTTTACCCACAAAAAGAGAATGTGATCATACGATAATTCAATAGGGAGCGTGGTTTCACAGACGCGGAAGTGATAGCGTCGGTGAAACGCCGGCTGATCTAGGAAACCCCCGAGCGTTCGAGCGTCAACGAAGTGACACGGAAATGCCGGGCTTTCCAGAAGTAAGTAAGATAACTTACTATGAGCTGATAGTTCGTTGGATTGATCGGTAGGTTGGAAACTCTGATCATGAATCTGAAGAAACGATGACTGAGTGGTGAGCTGGAAAGGCGACTTCCGTTTATAGCCGCAGTTTGTGACGTAGGTGCAACGTGGAGGGAATCCCCGCGAGGGGCATGCTGGGAGTCCCTACTTCGCGGATTTTCACCTATCGCGGCCAGGTCTGGAACACATCTACCGTAGGTACTGACACGCGATCGTTCATGTCAGTTCATTTCCTTTAATGTTTTCTGTCTTTTATTTGCGCCTGATGCGTTTCGCTGCATGCTGTGGAGCGGGGCGCTGCGCATCACCTTGTCCTCCGACGCACTGATCACTGATACGGCCGCCAAACAGCGAGCGCTCCACTGTTTTTGTGGTCGGTAGATCTTTTAGAACTGCAGTTCAAAGGTAACTCATGAGGTGAATATATATGTACCCAGGTAGCAGTTTTTCTTTAGGATTGAGAGGAGATGCAGGAAGATAATAAACAGACAGGACAGAAAAATAGTCAAATAAAAACAAGTTAGTTTTTGTACCTGGTGGTTGCAACAAACAGACACCATTGAAGGTCATCAGAAGTGAGGAACAGAAAATGAAATAATTATTTTAATGTTTAGGGCAGCAGGAACTCCGAGAGGCTGCAGGCGCATCAGTGAGTTTGCGGCCGCTGCGCAGGGGGAGGGGGGAGAGGGCTGAAGCAGAAACTACCGTTGTTAAAAGAAATGTGTTTAACTTTGAAAATGTGGGCGCAATTTTAATTGTCAAAAACTCCAGCGAACCATTAGTTCATTTTGCTCAATTAGAAATAGAGGCCTGCCTCTAATACTGGCCCTCCTTCCAATAAAGGCCTGGAGCTTGATGAGCTTGAGTCAAATACAGGCCCGGGCCTGTATTAGAGGATTTACGGTATATTTATTATAGACTTATTCGTCATGAGACCTGCCACCAACTCTACTTCAGTCTAGGTTCTTCTGGAAACGCTTGTGCACTCTGTGATTGACATCTGTCCGTAAGCAGATGTCTAACGCTATTGGCTAGCGAACAACTCACAAAGCAACTTGCATGGGGCTCTACAGGATGGAGGGTGGTCTTAGTGAAAATATATTAACATTGCCTACATAATACCACAGTACAGGGTAGGACTAATGCTTACGGAGAGGGGAATTCTCCAGATTGCTGCTTTAATCATTCGGACCGTGTGTAATGTTAAAATCACATGGGTACACAGTTATTTGGTGACGTTTGATTCCTAAACCTTTTGACTCCTGTCAGACGGTGAACTTTGACCTCACCAAGAACTACCTGGACCTGGTGGTGACGTACACGACTTTGATGATCATCCTGTCTCGTATCGAGGAGAGGAAAGCCATCATAGGACTCTACAACTACGCCCATGAGATGACACACGGAGCCAGGTGACTCTGTGATTTCTGAAAAGAAAACAAGACTATCCATGTTCAGTTAAAATAATTTTTCCAGGCTTGGTCCTCAGAAGTGTAGTGTTCTACAAACTCTAACCAGGGAGCAGATCTGCTGAAACCCACCTGCTTTTTGCTCCTCAGTGACAGGGAATACCCTCGGCTCGGCCAGATGATCGTGGATTACGAGAACCCTTTGAAGAAGATGATGGAGGAGTTTGTTCCACATGGGAAGGTACTAAACGTTTCTCTTACAGTTTGAATGAGTCTATTTTAGGACATTTTCACACATTGAGCAGGAAGCAGTAATGTAAAACCAGTATCTCCCTGGGCTGGTGGTTTCTGTCCACATCCCTGTTAAATCAAGTGAGGTGAGGTACATAAGGTTGTGAAAAGTTCTGATTTTGGTGTGGAAGAGGAATTATTCTTATTTAAACCATTTTTTCATTTTGCAAGCATGCTCTTATTTTGTCGGTCCTTCTAAATAACACACTTCCCTTCCCTCCTGAAGCCTAAACTCACCTGCAGCTTGTTATGGTAACAAAATACACTTTTATTATTTTCATTAAGATTCCCATATGTTGTGCATCACGGCATCCGTACGGATGTTGCCATACAGTTTTAGTTGGATGTTGATTCTGTTTAAACCTACAGGCTCCCATAGCAGCTCTTCTCTACTTTTATAGCAGCTCCAGCTCCTGCTAGCTTAGCACAGCCAAGCTGCTAACTCTAGCTTTGGCGTTGTTTATCGTGTGACTAATTAGTCAACTGGACCATTACGCTTAATTAGATGGTGTTTTCCCTTTTTTCAGAATAATGTGTCAGTGTTACAAAAATATTGACTTGATATATTTCATACAGCCTAAATGGGCTTTTACCTTTTGTGGTTCTAGATTTTGAAGGTTGTTCTTTGAAGTTTTGATCTCCACTCACCAGCACTCTCCACCCTGCCACCTGATAGCATAAACCAGTGTCAACTGTCTCTTTAAAATGTGAATTCTGGTTATTGTTTCCTAACATAATGAGTGACCGGGCTTTCCCAACAGATGCGTAAGCGTTTAGTACGCAGCAATTAGCCGCCATTATAGTGGAAGGATGCGTTTCCACTGGCTGTGAAGCGACGCGTTTTGAATGCATCCCAGAAGCGTAGGAACGTCTCGCTCCACTAAATTTACACTCTGAGTCAAGCTCAGCTGTTCAGATCTGGCCAGACAGGAAATCAAACGCAAAAGCAAATAAAACATCAGGAAACTTTCAAAATAAAATATCAAATTAGAGTTCAGTTTAGATTATGTTACATAATCAACAAAGGTTAGCAACACTTCTCACACATTTTCCCTTAAACTGTTTTTTGCTTCTTTATTGAACCCGATTGTATTATTTAGAATTCAGTGATGAGGTTTTATATTGTTTTGCAAAGACTGATGCATTGTTCTGCATACCAGATGTCAGAATTTAATATAACTATAAAGTCGTTGTAGTTATAATCTGGGATCCGCTCGTCCTTCCTGTCCTGCAGTCCCTGTCGGATGCACTGATCAGCCTTCAGATGGTTTATCCCAGGAGGAATCTGTCTGCTGACCAGTGGAGGAACGCCCAGCTGCTCTCTCTCATCTCTGCTCCCTCCACAATGCTGAACCCGGCTCAGTCAGACACCGTGAGTTCATCCCCGTCCCACACACACACACACACACACACACACACACACACACACACACACACACACACACACACACACACACACCAGGGGCTGTGTTGTCTGATTAGAAGTGTTGAGTATCAAAGCTGTCCCATTTGTTGACTCTTTTTGTTTCAGATGCCGTGTGAATACCTCTCACTGGACGCCATGGAGAAGTGGATCGTGTGTAAGTGCTACAAACACAAACCTCTGGACCGATTTACCAAAACCGGGCTCATAATCTCACCTTCCTCCGCAGTTGGCTTCATTCTGTGCCACGCGGTGCTGAACAGCGACGCGGCGGCCTTGTCTTTGTGGAAGCTGGCTCTTCAGAGCTCCACCTGCCTCTGCCTCTTCAGGGACGAGGTCTTCCACATACACAAGGCTGCAGAGGACCTGTTTGTGAACATCAGAGGGTAGGAGCTGCAAAGATCTTTAAGCTTTTGGACTGTTGTAAAGAGAAAATAAATATCTTTATGTATTTTTAACTTTTTCTTACTTTTGCTTCTTTTCCAGGTACAACAAACGCATCAATGACATCAGAGAGTGTAAAGAACAGGCGCTGTCTCACGCGTGAGTTTAAATATAATCTCGTTAGTGATCCTTTCATCACACTCAAACGGAAATTTTAATCCCTTTTATTCTTTTTGTGCCTTAAACACATTAAAATCACATTTTAGGATCTGTCTTCTCCACCGCTCGCATCTTCTGTATTATTTATTTATATTCCTGTTCTTTTCTGACTTCACTTCCCTAAAACCTGTCATTTTAGCTTTTCCTCCGCCCCGCCGTGTCTTTCTGAGGGAGTCTCACACTAAAGCATCACCTTCTTTACCCCGTTTTATCCCCCCTCTATGTCTCTTCTCAGCTTTTATCCTTATTACTTATGCCGCCTTCCCCTTTCATCTCCCTTCTCATTCTTCTGCCGTCACTCATCATCGGCTCACTTCCTGTCCCCTTCGGGATTGTCCTAAAAGTGTCAGAATGCAGTTTAACCACGCTGCTTGTGTTCCACGCTCCGCTCTGACAACCTCCTCCTGGCTGACTCTCTGCAGGGGCACCATGCACAGGGAGAGACGCAAGTTCCTCCGCTCGGCTCTGAAGGAGCTGGCCACCGTTCTAGCCGACCAGCCTGGCCTCCTTGGCCCAAAGGTAACACCTTTAACCCCTCTGGAAGTTGTCTCAGATGTTAAACACAAACAAGTTCCTGAAAAGTGATCTGAGGGTTTTTGGAACATGTGTTTTAAGAAAGTAAGAACACTTTTTGAAACTTTTGTGAAACTCAGTGAGACGCTGGCTTTGAGTCAGACAAAGTCTCATTGTAGATGAGACAGTGCTGGTGAAGCTTTGAATTACACATCTGTAAAGATCTCCCAACATCTGTTATTAGGCACAACTCTGGTCCATCCCTTGTGTTTTGTGCTTTTTAAATTTTTGAATATTAATAATTTCATCGTTTCAATTTTCACTCAATTTAAAGGTGTGGTTCAATGATTATTTCTGATTTATAATCAGTTTTTCATGCAGGCTGAACCTGAAAATAGTCTCCTACAACTATCTGCTACTTTAGCTTCTGATAGATGATAGATGTGAAACTCTAGGATATGAAAAGCCTGACAGATCCACGTCACACTGTCACAGATTCACCGATCTTGGCTGTTGTCGGTTTAGCGTCCAGGAAACGGACAATGTCCTGGCTAATAGAAGCTAACTGTTAGCATTAGCTACTCCAGCACACAATAGAACTCCTTCAGGCTTGTTATTTGTGGAGATAAAACATCAACGAGGCAAAGCAAACAGAGACAGTGGTAAAGTTGCGTTGCTGTTAGCCAATCAGAGGTGAGATGTCTAAATAACAGGTAATAATAATGAGTAAGACTCCAAATCCTGCTGTTTTCACCCTTGGTTAACTTCTAATTACAAATACAGGAGCACCAGAGCTTTTTTTTCCCCACGAGTGAACGAGAGCTTTAAGGACAGAACTAAAGACTCGTGTGTCATACGGCGTATTTAGTTCAGAGACTGAATCTGTTTTGCGATGCCTTCAGCACTCCTGACCATCTTTAATCTGTCCATCTTCCCGTGGCTCCGCCCCTTTAGGCATTATTCGTGTTCATGGCACTGTCGTTCGCCCGGGACGAAATCATCTGGCTGCTCCGACATGCCGACAACATCCAGAAGAAAAGTACAGACGATTTCATCGACAAGTGAGCTCAAACCTGCCCCCGCCGAAACGCCGAGCTGGGCACATTTTATCTGCCGGGTTCACGCTAAAGTTTGGCTGCATGTTTTTCAGGCACATAGCAGAGCTGATCTTCTACATGGAGGAGCTGAGAGCTCATGTCAGGAAGTACGGTCCTGTGATGCAGCGGTACTACGTCCAGTACCTGTCTGGATTCGATGCTGTGGTTCTGAATGAGATGGTGCAGGTGAGAACCGGCAGCCCCCACCCAACAGCCTCTAAAGGACTAGCTTAACGTGGTTTCCTGTTTTTGTTCTGCAGAACCTGTCTGTGTGTCCCGAGGATGAATCCATAATCATGTCCTCGTTTGTCAACACCATGACCTCCCTCAGCGTCAAACAAGGTCATCATTGATTTTTATTTTCAATTTATTTTGGGTTTTATATATGGAGCAAATTTTTATAAAGTAGATTGTGTTTATTTTTGAATAAAGTAACAATGCTTTTTGCAGTGGAGGATGGAGAGGTGTTTGACTTCAGAGGAATGAGACTGGACTGGTTCAGACTGCAGGTATGAACACAGTTTAAGGGCATGTTCAGCTCACCTGAAACAGGCTTATTAAAATATGGATAAATAATTGCTATCTTGGTCAGCGTTGTTTGCTTCCTGAATGGCCTCTGTTTAGTGAAATGAGCTCTTGAAACCGTGAAACCTTCACATCCCATCAGTTTGACGTTGCGTGATTGTTTCGTCTGAAACATTCTTACATTTCTGTCCGACTCTCCCTGAATGCTCCACAGATGCTGGTGTTATTTATGTCGGTAAATAAACTGTAATGCTAAATTTCTATAATAACATTATTATAACCATCTGTGAAAGTTGCAAGACTGCACACAGACTAGCTGTTAGCTCATCAATCCGAATAGGACATAGCTAAGTTTCTGTACAGAGGATGATCAGGAAGCATCAGGTAAGGTAGTAAATGTAGGTTCTACTCAGGAGTGGGAGAGAGAGCTCTTTAGTGCTTAATGTCAGAAGTTCCACCAACTGTCATGAAGATCATTTCTAATTAAATGTACTGGAAGTTTATTTGAATCATTAAATTTCATTCATTTTTTAATTATTTTATAATGTCCTGCTCACCGCAGGCCTACACCAGCGTTTCCAAGGCCAGCCTCGGTATCGCTGATCACAAGGAGCTGGGTAAAATGATGAACACCATCATCTTCCACACCAAGATGGTGGACTCTCTGGTGGAGATGCTGGTGGAGACTTCAGATCTGTCTATCTTCTGGTGAGACACCACTGAACCCTACAATGTTTCTTTTTTTTTTTTTTTTTGGCTTTTCTGACATAAACAAAGTAATTCCTCGCTTCCTGTAACCGTCTCCCGCTGCGTTCTTCAGCTTTTACAGCCGAGCCTTCGAGAAAATGTTTCAGCAGTGCCTGGAGCTTCCCTCACAGAGCAGACACTCCATCTGCTTCCCTCTGCTCTGTGCACACTTCATGTCCTGCACACACGAGCTCTGTCCTGAGGAGGTGAGGACACGGACACACACACCATTAGGACGAAGTAAACGTGGGTTACAAAAATCTGCAACACCAGTAATCCATTATAGATGCAGTATAAACCCAAAGCCTTTCTGAGACGCAGAGTCATGTAAACATTTAGGAACCATTACATGGTCATCTCGGGGAACTGCAGCAGAACGAGAATTAAAATAATCCCAGTTTAAGCCCAGAGGGTGTCTATGCTCTGGCTACAGCATGAACTTGTGTTTTCCTCTGCAGCGTCACCACATAGGAGACCGGAGCCTGTCTCTGTGCAACATGTTCCTGGATGAGATGGCCAAGCAGGCCCGGAACCTGATCACTGACATCTGTACCGAACAGTGTACACTCAGCGACCAGGTAAGAGATGCTGCTGGCGAGTTTTTGGTTGTGCTGATAATAAACTCACCTGTGAGGTTGATCCGAAACACGTCGGATCCAGAACTGGATCCTAATCTGAGCTGGTGCAGCGCATACAGATCCTCCACAGAGCTATGGAGCCCATCTAAGTTTAATCAGTCTGCCTACATCAGACGTCTGCCTGAAAGCAAACTAGAATTTGTCTCTAGAGTGAAGATGGTTTGAATTTTTAATGCTTTGATTCTTGAGCAGCTTGTATGTGTTGGTGCTTTGACAGCTACATACAAATTCATTCAGAAATGTGCAACCTTGTATACCCCCCCACCCACCCACCCACACACACCACTGTCAGATTAACATTACAAGTCCATTTCTGACTCCCAATATCAAACGTGTCTGATTAGTTTAACTCTGAGTCGTTGACTCTGCTTCTGTGGGTTTCCTCAGCTGCTGCCAAAGCACTGCGCCAAAACCATCAGCCAGGCTGTCAACAAGAAAAGCAAGAAGGCAACGGGGAAGAAGGGCGAGCCGGAGAGGGAGAAACCCGGAGTGGAGAGCATGAGGAAGAACAGATTACTCGTCACCAAGTCAGTACTAGAAACAAACTTTAACCAGTGTTTTCATCCACTCCTCCTGCTGTACCTAATTATGTTTTGTTTACTCTGTTTCCTATCATCTAACCTGATGTTCTCCTGCTTTTATTTGCAGTCTGGACAAACTCCACACAGCTTTATCTGAACTCTGCTTCTCCATCAACTACGTTCCCAACCTGGTGGTGTGGGAGCACACCTTCACACCGAGAGAGTACCTCACCTCGCACCTGGAGATCCGATTCACCAAGTACGGATAAAAATAACAGTTTAAGTACTTCTACACAGAAAATTGTCTCTGATGTCCAGTTCTGTCTCAGAAGCCTTTAAACAGGAGGTTCTCTGTCCAGCTCGAGACATTTTCTTCCACTGTTTTTAATTGCGGGGTTCCTCAAGGCTCCATCTTGGTTCCAAGGCTCTTTTTGTGAGGTGTCGTTCCAAATGGGCCAATTTTAGTAAAGAGTCACCCTGTTGAGTAGCATCTGAGACTTGAAAACACAGATGGACGTTAACGTCCTTCATCTAAACGATAACATTTGGACAATTTGACCTCCTCAGTGGTTTGAACGGCCGTTTTGGTGTCCTGTGCTTAAATAAACATGTTTTCCAGCTTTTGTTTTGATTCTCCTCTGTAAACTTTCCCCGATCCTTTGTGAGAACATTTTTCTGAATTGTTTGACACCTACCACCCCCACCCCCCACCCCCACCCGCACATCTGTCTCCAGGTCTATAGTAGGGATGACCATGTACAACCAGGCCACTCAGGAAATAGCCAAGCCCAGCGAGCTGCTGACCAGCGTCCGAGCTTACATGACAGTGCTGCAGTCCATAGAGAACTACGTCACCATCGACATCACCCGGGTCTTCAACAACGTCCTCCTGCAGCAGACGCAGCACCTAGACAGCCATGGGGAGCCCACCATCACCAGTTTATACACAAACTGGTGCGTTGGATGTCTCCATCTGGCGAGGAGGAAACCTTAAAATTCAGGATTAATCCCACTCCCTATGTGACTGTAGGTATTTGGAGACGTTGCTCCGTCAGGTCAGTAACGGACACATCGCCTACTTCCCCGCCATGAAGGCCTTCGTCAATCTGCCCACTGAGAACGAGCTGACCTTCAACGCAGAGGAGTACTCCGACATCTCCGGTACACAAAGATTCATGTGTTTACTCATGCTTTCGTAGATCCTCGGTAATCAAAGTGTTTGTTTTGTTTTAACAGAGATGCGTTCGCTGTCGGAGCTGTTGGGCCCGTACGGTATGAAGTTCCTCAGCGAGAGTCTGATGTGGCACATCGCATCTCAGGTTTCTGAGCTGAAGGTACACAAGAACGCTCCTGATGATTTTAAGAAAGGCCACGCTCTCAGGTTTACGGGTTTCTTTATCTGGACATGACAGAAAATTGTCCAGATCTTATTCAAGTTTATGTAAGGTGAAACACAGGTAAGTTGGTCTTCTTGGGAGTGGATGTTCCTGCTAGTTCTGCCTGAAGGTCAGAGGTCAATGCTCAGAGAATTTGTTAGCAGGTCGTAGCCAAACATTTGAGGCTGTAATACCCATAATGCACAGCAGTCTTGACTGGAGAAACCCAAATAAGGCAGCAGTAATGGCTGATTCCAGCACGGAGGTGGTGGGCTGGTGGTTTGGGCTCCTTGGATAAACTCCTGTAGTTTTTAACACACAGTGTTTCTGTTTTAACTCATTTTCAGTCCAATAAACATCGATCCATGTCTTTGGCCACTTGAGGTTGAGGTAAGCGTGTGTCTTTGTCCTGTGCAGAAACTGGTGGTGGAGAACATGGAGGTTTTGACCCAGATGAGGACGAGCTTTGACAAACCAGAACACATGGCTGCACTCTTCAAAAAACTCACCTGTAATCAGAAATGCTCACGGTTGTCTCCTCCAACAGCCGAGTGTCTGGATCTGTCCCTAACGCTGAGTTTTTGTGTCGCTGCAGCTGTGGACAGCGTTTTGAAGAGGATGACCATCATCGGGGTCATTCTGTCCTTCCGCTCTCTTGCTCAGGAAGCTTTGAGAGACGTAAGACTCGCTCACACTAGCTAAGCTGTGATCTCCTCATCGATGCTCGTGTCTAAGGGGACTTTCTCTTCTCCTCCCAGGTCTTGTCTTGTCACATTCCCTTCCTGGTGAGTTCAGTGGAGGACTTCAAGGACCACATTCCCAGAGAGACCGACATGAAGGTAGAGTTGATTCCCAGACCTGCCTCCGCTGGTGTTCCGTCTGATGTTGACGTGACGGTCTGTTTGTTTCCAGGTGGCCATGAACGTGTACGAGCTATCCTCAGCGGCAGGTTTACCCTGTGAGATCGACCCAGCCCTGGTGGTGGCGCTGTCTTCTCAGAAAAGCGGTGAGTCAGCACAAAGTCAGCCCGGCAAACACACGACCTGTCTGTGTGACCTTCTGTTTGTGTCTGTAGACAACATCAGTCCGGAGGAGGAGTATAAAATCGCCTGCCTGCTGATGGTGTTTGTGGCCGTTTCCTTGCCAACCCTCGCTAGCAACGTGATGTCACAGTACAGCCCCGCCATCGAGGGTAGGCCTTGGTTCTTTAGAGACTTCTTTTCGTATCGTTAAAACAAAAATAAAACAAGTAAAATCCCAGCTTTCATTAAAATTAAGAGTTTAATCTGAGCTGCTGCTTTTCACAGCTTCTCCGCTGAGTAAAAACAACCATTTGGTTCCACGACCTTAATGAAAGCCTTCAGCTGAAACGTTGTTTCTGTTAATTAAAGAAGCTGTTTTTTCTCTGCGCTGCTGGAGCTTATTGGACAGTTTATTTTTTTCTGTTTATCAGATGAATCTGCACCAGAAAACGTCCGAAGTGTGTCACTGTAACACAGTCTTTGGGACTGATGATGTTTCAAGGCTTCGGTCTCAAAGGAGGAGTCTTCGTCACTGTTTTAATTAAATTTAACAACCATTTAATGAAATGCGTTCATTAGAGTGGAGCTGTTACACTTTGGTTCCAGATGTAATGAAGACTAAAACAGACAGACTCGCTCTAAAGCAGGGGTGCTCAAAGCGTCCACCACCAAGCTGGTGCTGGTCGGAGGTGAGACGTAAACAGAAGTGTAACGTTCTACAAACCAGTCAGCTAGTCCTTTAGCTTCATATAAGCTTACAGCGGCCATGTTGGCACCGCCAACAGGAAATGCTGGAAAGATAAACACTAAAATTCACAAACTGATGGATAGCTCCACAAGCCCACAGTGCACAGGTTGTAGCTAGTCTGTTCTTAAAGGCCCAGTGTGTGATATTTTTACCTGTTTACTATCTAATCCTGTTTCCAGTTCACAAACTTGTCCTTTTTCACTAATATTTCTCACCAACGTCAATTCTAAATATACCTCTCAACTTGAAATTTTGCATTTTTTTATACATAAACTGTGGTTGAGGCTCCATGGTCGTCCACCATCTTGAAATACAGTAGCTGTTTAGGGACACACGAGTTCCAACTTTACCCGTTTGGACTGTTACTGACACCCGAGAGAACCAGCAGAGGGCAGCAGTGCGCCCTGGAAGCATGGAGTCTGCTATTTCAACTAAGAAATAGAAAATAATAGCTACACCGTTGCTGTACTTGTTAGTTTGCATAAAAAACTATTAAATCAAAAGACAAATAATTTGTCTGTTCCTCTTCATGTCCAGCACAAGGAAGCTGCATATGTTCAGACCACCCCGCCCGCTATTAGCTGGACGCCAGCCTCTGATTAGGGTCTCTGACTCCCAAACTCACCTCAAGTTGTTCATTCATCTTTTCCTAGTACCAGAACTCCCAACCCGGTCCCAACGTGTCCAATCTTACTCAAGTCTCCTCTCTTCCCATGTAGCCTGCCGTCTCGCACAACAGCACTAGCCAGTGGCTAAATCAGCATTGTTTACTTTATCTCCACAACACTTTACTAACGGCGATGTAGTTCTCCACGCGTTACAGAGACGCTCCGACACAGAGGGCTTCTTCTCAAATGTTACCTTTAGACTTTGGCCTCCTTTTGCTGGTAATCCGTGGGAGTTTACGTGCAGCGTACACAGCGTCTCCCCGGCTCTAGCCATGGCCAGCTAGTAGCTCAGTAGCTCGTGATGCTGATCTCCACCACGCCAGCCGTGAGCCACGATTAGCTGGTGGATAAGTCAGCATTGTTTACGTGATCTCCAGCATGTCCCCGGCTTACCAACACTCCTTCACCAGCCGTAGTTAAAGAGCAGCCAGTGATAGCTCCATATCCTCCATATAAGCTGGTAGCGGCAGCCAGTTTGTTTACATCGAGGCACCGTGATCCACGTGAAACAGGTGTTGTGGGAAATGATGTTGCCCTGAAATATTCTGTTTCCCTTAGACAGTCAAGAGCAAATATTTCCAAATTCACATAACTTATTGTCCATTATGAGGACTAAACTACCTCAAATAAAAGATGGTTAAACTGAGTGAGATTACATCTTTTTACATAACTTTCAAAAATGATAAATAAGCTTGCTGCAAAAGAGTGAACAAGAATGTTTTTAATGTATCCTTTTTATTGTTTTTAGGAGGAAATACAGATAAAAAATCACAAGCATAACATTATTACATTACATCATTTTACCGTAAAAGTTTATTACAGATGTTGTGAAAATAGCCAGAAGTGCGATCTCCCGACACGGGGGACAGACTATTTCGGGAGAGCACAATTTCTCACAACACCTGACCTCCCGGCTGATGTCACCCCTCCTCCGCGTGTGAATCGTGACCGCTTTAGAACTACAGAACTAGCTTGCTTCCTTCAGGACAGGTTGATAAAACGGTCATAATTATAAATGCTTTTTTAACCCTCCCACTGTCTTTATGGGTGACCCTGTGAGAAAAGTTGACCATTGAGCAGGATTGATGGTTTATCCCTTGAGGTCCACATGGCAGGGGTGAGGTGGTGCTCACTCCTCACTCCTGCCACATGGACCCAAGGGATAAACCGTCAACCCTGCTCAATGGTCAACTTTCCTTGCGGGGTCACACCTATTAGGACAGTGGGAGGGTTAAAGAGGTCGAGTAGCTTGTTTGAAGCTTTGTGTGGGTTAGGCTACACAGGGTGGAAACTGATTATACAGTCAAAATCACCAGTGAGCCACTAGCTGCAATACTTTCTCTGAACTGCACGGCGCTAAAGAGTCACATTTTTTCATCACGACTTCAATAGATTTCACACACGGGGCCTTTAACCCTTTGATGCATAATGGTCACTACAGTGGACAGGTACTCAAAAGTGTTATTTCTTTATTTTTGCTATTAAGCACAGCTGTTGAAGACTTTATTGCATGTGAGCCCCTCCATTTGGACTTCAGTAAGTCAAGCCACCATATTTCATGTTCAGAATGCACGCTGTCCACTGAGGTGGACATGTAATAAATTATTTGTAAATTAACAAAATGTCACAAAAAATATTTGTTTCATTCACACCTAAAGATGAATGAAAAAAATTGTTTAAAAAATCATGGTTGAAGGTCTCATAATTCATGCATCAGAGGGCTAAAGGGATCTTATTATGAAAATCTAACTATATGCCTCTATAAACACTCTAAATGCAAAATAATATGTTGATCCTTTTTCTGTCTGATGTCAGGAATCATGTGCTTCCATGAGCCATTTGAGAAGTTTCCTTATTGTGATGTCACAATAAGGAAACTTCCCTCACCAGCGCATCCCCACCACATGTACATGTTAAACAGATAGAACTGTGGGTATAAGCGCCTAAAGAAGCCTGATTGGCTGTAAATTGGCTCTGAATTCCAATAGGATCAACCTTTAGATTGATTTACGTTTTTGCACAAGACTCTGATAATCCTCGTAATGTGCTCTTTGTGGAACGGTGGCAGTTTTTATTAAACTTGCTGGGTTTTAATAGACATCTGTTCAGTTAAATAAAGCTAATATTTATCACAATGGAGACACCATATTGTAGTTAGATGAGGTATCAGAGGGGTTTGTCTGTCAAGGAGGAATTATCAAGACGTCGCCTCCTAACAACCTTGAAATGAAAGGCTGCCCCGTTAATGAGGGCCTTGTGAAGAGGATAATAACGGATCACGGCCCGCGCCCTGGTTAGTATGCAGACGGCGTGTTGGCCAGCGATTGGTTTCTCTGATGGCGTGTCTTGGAACACGGCCTCATTATTGCCACGTTAACTATTCTGTGAGTTCACAATCACATCCACATTCTGTAAGCTCCTTTTTTATTCACCTCACACAGTCTAATAATCTCCATGAAATAAGAGTTGGATTTTACCAGCTGGACTGTCGTATCCAGGTGTACTGTGGGAAAAGTCTTCCACTATTAACGTTACTCTCCTGAATTTAAACCAGTGTTAATTGATTTTCAGAGCGGAGTTATTATGGGTGTGTGTTTGCTGCCCCCTACAGGCCACTGCAACAACATCCACTGTTTGGCCAAAGCCATCAACCAGATCGCTGCTGCGCTCTTCACCATCCATAAGGGAAGCATAGAAGACCGCCTCAAAGAGTTCCTGGCTGTAAGACACACACACACACAGATTTTTATCTTGAAGATTTAAATGTTTGTCCTTTAATTCAGAAAAAGTTGAGGATGGATTCTTCTTTTTGTTTTTCAGTGTGAGCTGTTTGTTTTTATTTTGTTTTGTTTGATGTTCTTTGCTAAATCAGCTGCAGCTGCTTTAGGCTTCCTGTTTTTCATACATCAGCTATAATGGTTGCTTTTCTTATGTGTCTCCAGCCATGGCACATGAAACCATCTCTATGCTTAAGACAAAAGGATTAAACCATGTGTCATAACTGTCTTTCAAAGTCTTAAAATATTTTCTGTCAGGCATAATAAAGACTAAAACTCCTTATGATCACATCCAACAGCAGGTGCTGCTCTACGGGTCATGATACCTTCAAAAAGGTGACTTTTTTTCAATTTGCGTGTGTGTGTGTGTGTGTAGCTGGCCTCATCCAGTTTGCTGAAGATCGGCCAAGAAACTGACAAGATGACGACGCGTAACAGGGAATCTGTTTACCTTCTGCTGGACATGGTGAGAGGAATTCAAACTGGAGATGTTGTTTTTTAAAATTACAGCAAAGTTTAGTGACTTTCTGTTCTGGGCTGATTTTGTGCTTCAGATCGTGCAGGAGTCTCCCTTCCTGACCATGGACCTGCTGGAGTCCTGCTTCCCCTACGTCCTGCTGCGAAACGCCTACCATGCTGTCTATAAACAGAGCATCAGTGCAAACGCATAAACACACACACACACACACACACACACACACACACACACACACACACACACACACACACACAGCTGAGACCTGATGTTTGTCTACTGTTTGAGCGTTGGCACTTGGATATAGATCCAAACAAAACACTACCAGAGTACACTAAACCCAAACTAAACACACTAATTAATGTTTCTCATAAACATTCTGACACATTAAAGAAAGAGCTCCAACTACAGAACAAACCAAAACACACACACACACACACACACACACACACACACACTAGCTGGGCAAAGTTGGGGATCAGTGTCTATTTCAATCCTTGTTTTCCATGTTGTTGCCGGGGGACCATGAACTTAGCAACACATATACGATGTTTCAAAGAACAAAAATATAAAGATATATTATATATATATAGTTGACACTGAAATATTCTTTTTTTTCTCTTATTTTAATAAACGTTATGAGATTTCTATTGTCCAGCCGTTGATTTGGATGCTTACTTTTGGAATGCAAACGATTCTGACGTGATGTGGGTTTTTAGTTTTACTTTGCTGTTATCGGGGAGGTCTGGACTGGGTTCCTGTTTACACACACACACACACACACACACACACACACACACACACACACACACACACACACACACACACACACACAATCGTTCTACAGACACACACTCTTGTATAACATGGTGATGCTTTTTCTTTTCTAGCTAGTCGTAACATGACCATTTGTGGGTAAAGATATGCTGTCTGTATCCTACTTTGATGTGAACTGAACTTGTCTGTTTTTAATGTTTTGTTCATTTTTACGATGACAATGATGACAATTTGCCAAATGTGTTGACACTAAAACTCGTGTATCAGGGCTTGGAAGTGATGGAGTGTTTGAATATTAATGGTGTGTGATGCCATTTTCCAGTGTTGGGTGGGTGATGAACAGAAAAACACACACGGGCGTTTACAGTGTGGAGAAAACGTCGAATCCCCTCAGCTATTAGCAACATTTTCTGAATTAGAGACGAGTAGAAAACCTTGTTTCTGTTGCCAACATGCAGCTTGTGACAGAAGGCATTCAGTAAATGAGTTTTATTTTTAAACTAAATCAGCTGAGTGGAGGGTGGAGGTGTAGGGAGTTGGACATTTACACTTAGGGGTGTTTTGGAAGTAAATTTGATCAGTTCTTTCACACTAAATAAAATTAGATCTCTGACCTGTGACAGTCAACAAGAACCTGGAGCTGCAATAAGACAAAATAAATATATATATGTAAACACTCTGACTGGTGTTTTCACTGGATTTATTAATGTGTGTGTGTGTGTGTGTGTGTGTGTGTGTGTGTGTGTGTGTGTGTGTGTGTGTGTGTGTGTGTGTGTGTGTGTGTGTGTGTGTGTGTGTGTGTGTGTGTGTGTGTGTGTGTGTGTGTGGCTAAAAAAACACAAAATAAGACATCCTAGATATGAATGAATGAAATATTCTTATAAATACTATAATTTATAATATAATTTAAATACTTTGTGCTTTACTTAGCTGAATGTGCTGAAAAACAAAATCACACAAAAACTCAATGGAAATCAAATGCATCAACTCATGGAGGTGTGGATTTGGAGTCACACTGAACATTTAAGTGGAAAACACAACAGGCTGATGCATCTCTGATGTAATTTCCTTAAAACAAGTCAGAATGAGGCTCGGTGAGTGTGGCCTCCATGTGCCTGTATGACCTCCCTACAACGTCTGGGCATGCTCCTGATGTGGTGCTGGATGTTCTCCTGAGGAATCTCCTCCCAGACAAGGACTAAAGCATCTGCCAACTCCTGGACAGTCTGGTGCATGGAGTGAGACATGATGGCCCCAGGGCCGGATTATCATTGCAGGGGCCCCTGGGCACAATGTGCTTAGCCCCACCCCACCAGGCCTCCCCCAACATTACTGCCACCCAGAAGCACTTTTTAGACATTTCATAGCATTGTCAATGTTACACCCCTACAGTGGGCTCAGCTAGGAAGGTGAGGAGGGGGCAACATAAAATGGATGAGTCTAACGTAAAGTCAAAGTTTCCTTATTCTCACAGCCGTATCGGCTTCAATCTCCATCCTTTGAACCTCCAGTTCCATCTGGAATCTTTTAGCCTGGGCTTTTTCCTCTCTTTCCATGTCCAGACGTGCCAGTCGCACCTAGAACCATGCGTCTTGAGATCCTTCTGTTGGCAAACCTGGGGAGGTCGAAGCAGACTTTCGTAGGGTTATAGGAGATTTGCTCATCTCTGTCGTCTCACTCTCGCCATCCTCGGCAGCAGCAGGGACACCACAGGGTCATCACCTGCAGCAGGATCTGCAGGAGAGCCTTCTGGTTCAGTCTTCGTTCCAGACTCATTTTCAGCCTGTAACACCCCCAATTCCTCTAACCGCTCCACAGTAAGCAGTTTCAATTTGTTTTTCAGGACAGGGCTCGGAATGTCAAGATCAAGGTTGACAGCTTTTTGCAGGAGGTCAGCCTAGCGGCAACACTCCCTCACCTAGAGATTAACCAAGGTGTGTCTAAAAGACAAACCAAACTAAGATTACCAAATTAACTAAGAACGTCCAGGCACCAAAAATCCTAAAATGACTCTCCTTTATTAAAAGGAGACTGAAAATCCATTAGGCCAAAACCCCAACTGGTAATCAAGGTTTGGCTAAAAGACAAACCAAACCAAAAATACCAAACTAACTGAAAT
This sequence comes from Nothobranchius furzeri, assembly GCF_043380555.1. Classification (NCBI taxonomy): domain Eukaryota; kingdom Metazoa; phylum Chordata; class Actinopteri; order Cyprinodontiformes; family Nothobranchiidae; genus Nothobranchius; species Nothobranchius furzeri. Next base: position 40,762,169 of record NC_091752.1, read on the forward strand.
TGTCCAAACTTCAAAAATCCTACCTACTTTCTCTCTAGCAGTAAGCACAAAACTGCAAAAGGTTTAGACTGAGCCAAGAACCACAAGGGAAGAGAACACCAGTTGCTGCTGCAACCCACGAACAATTTCTCTTCCTGATGAGCTCCAGCTGGCTACTTTTGAAGGGCCAGCTGATGAGGTAAAACGGCCCAGCTGGCCGTGACTGCTGCCCTGGTGCTGTCCATGTTCCTGGATGAAAGCTGGTTGTTTTCCAAGGGCAGTTGTCCAAGGTGCTGCACTGCTGAACAGGGAAACGGCACACCCTGGGCCAAGGAAGCGCTGCACACACACTGGGGCTCCAAAACGGCGGCGACCATAACAGTCAATATTAAAACTCGCTTACTCATGTTGATACAAGGGTTAAATATCTGCATGTTTTTTGTTTGTCTCCTGTCTCCTTCCTCCTCTGGTCTCCTGTTTCCTTTCTCATCTTGTCTCCTGTCTCCTTCCTCCTCTTGTCTCCTGTCTCCTTCCCCCTCTTGTCTCCTGTTTCCTTCCTTATCTTGTCTCCTGTTTCCTTCCTCATCTTGTCTCCTGTCTCCTTCCTCCTCTTGTCTCCTGTCTCCTTCCTCCTCTTGTCTTCAGTCTCCTTCCTCCTTTTGTCTCCTGTCTCCTTCCTCCTCTTGTCTCCTGTCTCCTTCCTCCTCTGGTCTCCTGTTTCCTTCCTCATCTTGTCTCCTGTCTCCTTCCCCCTCTTGTCTTCTGTTTGTCATGTATTATAATTAGTCTAGAAAAGAAAGTTTATTTTTAATTATATGCTTGACTCTGTCTGAATTAATAGGAAGTGTGTTATGGTCCCTGAATAAGCAAAGAATCCTAAATTCTTCTGATTAATATTCAAAGATCAATCAGCTTGATATTCTATATTTATATAGAATCATCACATCTTATTTGTCGTAATTAAACCCTCCAAGTCACCTCATAATTCATTACACCTACCACCTGGTCCGCATAAAGGAGGGGGAGGAGTGGATGACCGCCTTCATCACCCCTACGGGTCATGCCCTTCGGCCTCTGCAACAGTCCAGCGGTCTTCCAGCGCCTGATCAATGACACTCTGCGGGACACGTTGGGTCGGTGGGTCTTTGCTTACAGGGACAACATCCTCATCTACTCCTCCACTGCCGAGGACCACGTCCAGTATGTCCGAGCTGTTCTCACCCGCCTTCTAGAGAACAACCTGTTCTGCAAACTGGAGAAGTGCACCTCCCACCAGTCCACCATCTCCTTCCTGGGGTTCGTCATCTCCTCCGGGGAACTGCTGATGGATCCCCAGAAGGTTCAGACGGTCTCCAACTGGCCTCCTCCCACCAGTCTCAGACAGCTGCAGAGCTTCCCGGGGTTCGCCAATGTCTATCAGTGCTTCATCCGGAACTAAAGCGTTGTCGCAGCCCCTTTCACCTTCCTCACTAAGACTGAAAACCAACCCCGGCCTTTCCGACTGACCCTGGAGGCGGAAAGGGCCTTCCAGCACCTCGTTCGCCTCTTCACGTCGGCTCCTGTCCTGTCCTCCGGCCGGACCCCAGCAAACCCTTCATAGTCAAGGTGGGTGCCTGGGACATCAGAGCTGGCGCCATCCTCTCCCAACATGGTCCAGATAAAAAGCTCCACCCTTGCTGTTTCTTCTTCCGAAAGTTCACCTCCACGGAGCAGAGATATGGGGTGGGCGATAGAGAGCTTTTGGCCATCAAATGGGCCCTCGAAGAGTGGAGGCATCTGCTCCTCGGCGCGGCTGTCCCGTTAACTGTCTGGATGGATCAGAACCTTGTCCATGTCAGGACAGCCAAACAACTCCACCCTCGCCAGGTACACTGGGCTCTTTTCTTCAAGCCATTTAAATTCCTTCTGGCCTACTGCCCCAATTCCAAAAACGCCAAAGCAGACTCCCTCTCCCAACAGTTCGCCCACTTGCCCCACACTACGGATCCCAAGCCCATCCTCCGGCCGTGCGCTTGCTGGCAACACTCCACTGGCCCTTGGAGGATGCCATCCGCCAGGCCCTCGCCCACGACCCGGCACCTTCCGAGACACCGCCTCATCGTCTCTATGTCTCAGCTCAGTGCCAGAGGGACGCCCTCGCCTGGGGCCACTCCTCAAAGCTCTCTGAGCACCTTGGAGCCACTGGTACCCTGCAGTTTCTCCGACGGGCTCTCTGATGGCCATCCATGGCCAGAGATGTTAGAGAGTATACGGCGGCCTGCGACACCTACGCTCACAGCAAGACCGCCAACCAACCTCCTCCCGGTCGCCCTTCAGCCTCTTCCGGTGCCTCAACGGCCCTGGTCCCATTTGGGGGTCGATTTTGTCACGGAACTCTCCACGGTGGATGGGCAGGACACCATCCTCACCATCATTGACCGTTTCTCCAAGGCTGTCCACCTGGTTGCGGTGCCAGGCCTCCCCACCGCAAAGAGGACCGCCGAACTCCTCCTCGACCATGTCATCTGCCACCATGGCTTCCCTCTGGACGTTGTATCTGACAGGGGTCCCCAATTCACGGCCTGTTTCTGGAAAGCCTTCTGTCGCCTGGTGGGTTCCTCCTCGAGCCTCTTCTCCTGCTACCGCACTCAGACCAATGGCCAGACAGAATGGGCCAACCAACAACTGGGCCCGTTCCTCCGCTGCCTTGTTTCCAGCCAACCGTCCTCTGGGCAGAACTGTCCCACAACCTCCATGTCTCTTCCGCCACCGGACTATTCCCCTTCGAGGTGTGTTACGGATACCAGCCCCCATCTTTGCCCACCAGGAGCCTGACGTGGGGGTCCGGGCTGCTTAGACGCTTGCCCGCCGCTGCCGGAACGCCTGGATTAAGGCCAGGGCGGCCATCGGGCGTGCCGACGCCCAATACTCCTGACATCATGGCTGCCACCATCGTCCCTGGACACATCTACACCCCAGGGGACTGAGTCTGGCTCTCCACTAACAACCTCCGGCTGCGCGGCGAGTCCATGAAGCTCGCACCCAAGTTCCTGGGCCCCTATGTGGTCTCCCACCGCATCAGCCTGGTAACCTACAGGTTTCGTCTGCCAGCCTCCCTCAGGGTCCATCCGGTCTTCCATACCTCCCAGCTCAAGCCTCATGTCACGTCCCCCTTGCTCCCTATATGTAACCGGGTCACCTTAGTTCCCGGAAGTTATTCTGGTTATACGTGCCATGCCGCTGACACAGGGGAGGCCAGGTGTGTAATCAGAGGGCTGCTATAATTAGGGCAGCTGGGGTCTAGCCGCAAAAGCGGAATGCCTCGCTTTGGGCGCGGACGTGAGTGCAGCTAAGTGTGTGAGCAGGACTGAGGGGTGAACAGCCGGAATTTTCATTGGCAAGAGGTCGGCCGATGAGACCTTAGCCTGCTACTGTTTTTCTAGTTCTTTTATTAAATCTTTTCTAGTTCTTTTATTAAACCGTTTGCCGGTTTTATCTTATTACTAATCGTTTTCTCCAGAGGGGGAAGGAAGCAAACTTGTTTGTGAGTCGGGTGGTTAGCGTTAAGCACAGTGCTGTCTCTGGGAGGCTAGTTTCTTTTGGAGTATCCGCTGTAGGAGTTTGTCGGGGGGGGGGGGGGGGGGTTTACTCACTTCTGGGTGACGTGTGTATGAGCTTTAGTTAAAGGGAGCACTGAGTGTTTTTCTTTATATTATTGTCTCTTGTCTCGGTTCCCTACAGCGGCTTTGTGCTTTTAAATAGTAGATGGATGGCGTTGTGTGTAGTCCCAGGGCCAGCATTGTCGTCGCTCCTCCCTCTCGTGGTTTAGAGTTTTAGCCTATTTTTATCCCGACCTGGGTTGTCTTTAATAAATCTCCTGTGCTGTATCTTCTAAATAAAATTGTTAAACTTGTGAATAAGCCTCTGCTGTTTTCATCAAGGGTTATTATTACCTACGGTTTTAGGATCTAAGCATCCAACCCTCTAGGTCACATATATATCAATTGAATATGTAAAAACAAAATTCCCATCTGACCCTCCATGGGTGGTCTCATCCTTCCAAGCTTGGGTCCTCTACCAGAGGCCTGGGAGCTTGTGGGTTCTGCAGTATCTTAGCTGTTCCTAGAACTGCACTTTTCTGGACTGAGATGTCTGATGTTTTCCTGGGTTCTGCTTTAGCCATTTTGGGGGGGTTACAGCTTCGAGTGTCTCGATGTTCATGGGCAACACTGATGTCTTCACTCTCCAGGCTTTCTCAAGTTCTTTGAGGCCCTGGTACTTCTCTAGTTTCTTGTGTTCCTTTTTCTTGATCTTGCCATCACTTGGTATTGCCACGTCAACCACGGCTGTCCTCTGTTGTTTGTCCAAAACCACAATGTCCAGTTGGTTCACCATCACCATTTTGTCAGTCTTGATCTGGAAGTCCCACAGGAATTTAGCTCTCTTGTTCTGTACCAGGGTTTTTTTTCTCCCACAATGGTATTTCAAGCTCCTCACTGCTGGCTTTTCCTGGTTCAAGTCAGAGGTAAAGGTTCAACAACAAGAAAGAAAAGGGTCTTCCTGGGAGAGTTCCAAGACCTAAACCTCTGCTGAGTAAAAACAATAGAAAGACCCATTGTACATTGACCAAAAACATTTTCATATTCTCCTAAATGTCTGTGGACTGATGAGACAGAGGACGTTTGGATAAAAAGAATAGATGTAAAATGTTGGAATAGTTGATCCATGAAAGCGATTACCTGAAACGTTATACAAAATTAATCTAATGTTTCTGTTTACGTCTTTGTTAGCATCGGCTCTTGTTCCATAAAGGTATCCAAAACACTAACAACCCTGTTCATAACTGTAGCAGCCTAGCTCTGCTGTAATAAGCTGAGGCCACCAGATGGTGCCTTAATAACAAAAATCAAACTAAAACTTAAACCATAATTTTTGTGTTTTCAATGGTAGCATAAAGACAATAAATGCAGTTTTTGTGGTTATTTTTTTAAATAAAAAAGTTATGACAATTAATGTACAGAAAAATCAGATGGAAAAGGAGTAATGACCCCAAAGTCTCCGTAATCTGATTGTTGAATATTAAGATTCTTTCATTATCACTGTCATAAAAGTGTGTGTGTGTGTGTGTGTGTGTGTGTGTGTGTGTGTGTGTGTGTGTGTGTGTGTGTGTGTGTGCGTGCGTGCGCGCGCGCACGTGCATGTGTGTGTGTGTTTCTAAAGTGGATTAAGTCATTGGTTTTGTGTCATTTCTTCATTTGCAGGTTTATAGTTATGTGTGTGTAAATGTTTTGTCAAGAATATTCAAACTGTTGTGAAAATGTTTAAAATGAAAAGCGATCACAGGGGTCACGTAGAGTGAAACTGACTTTTAGGAATGACAATCACAAGCGCAATGCTGCCCTCTTGTGGCCATTTATCTCACTGCAAACCAATCAAAGAAAACGAAAAATAAGCCAACGTGATTGATAAAAAAGACCAAAATAAAAAAAAATCTAATGTTTCTTTAACATTAGGAATAACAAGTTAGGGCTGTTTTTTAACTGACTTTCAACATGATCAGGATATTTGTAGGATTTTTTAAAATATTAGTTTGTGATATTAAAAAGGTCAGATCACTTGAGCGGGTCTTTCAGCAGAATGATGAAGGATGAGAGGGTTGGGGCAAATGTTTCACCTGCTCAGGTGAGATGCTTTGAGCTGGTCTGCAGAGGGTAACATTCACTAGAAAAACTCCATGTGAGGACTTCACAAACATTTGTCATTTGCTTTTTATCAACACTAAGCTACTTATGAATGTTGAATTATTTTGTTTTTATCGCTTCCAAGCAGCCAGACTTTCCTATAGCATGTTAAAGTGGCCTTACTTGGCATTTCTGAGTTTTATTTTTGTATTTTTCTTTGGAGTATGGCTGTTGTTTTATGCGTTTTCTATCATTTTTCATTCCTGAATGCATATTGTGCCATGTGTGCTGTAATAAAAATTGGGTGGAAGTAAATAAAGGTCAGACCAATGGGTCAGACCCGTGATGTCAGACAATGCATTTGATGAAAGAAGACTCACTCTATCTTTTTACAAAGACAACACCAAAAAGAAGGCATCAGCCCAAAATATCAACAATTAATTAACTGGTTAAATGTGGATAAAAAATATCAATATCTAATCATTACACCATGGTAAAACAAAACGCTCAGAAACGTAATGGCACACGTCCCATGGCCGACACTCGTTTTGACGTATAATTTTTGAGGGTGCATGCTGCCGTTTGAGCCACATTAGCTTCCGCGAAAAAATAATATTACAGGTCAAGATACTGGCCACATGCTGTAGAGGCCAAATAAAGATTTTTGGCTGATATTGGGTGAACAACCCAAACTATGGATTTTGGGTGACATTAAGGTGAAAACCAAAATAATGATATTATTCGTGCATGTGTAAAACTGCTCCTTTAGAGGGCCTGCCATCTAATTACCCCTTAATTATGTGCACATTTAATTGATCATTGTGCAAATATTATGCAAATTTAAAATCGTCACAGCATCAAAATTAGATACCTTTCAAGGTTTTTTGCTAAATATTTCACCATTGTAAGTCAAACTGCCTAGAAAGGTAACAGCACACCTCCCGTGGCCGAGCCGCTCGTTTTGATATATAATTTGTGGGGGTGCACACAGCCGTACGAACAGCGTTGTATGCGGAAGAATAACAACAAAGGTGATAAATATAGGTGATTAATGTCAAAACCCTCACAGGTGCATAGCAACAAGAGCCCTGCTTACTGCTGCAATTATTAGAGGGGTAGAAGCAAGTTCTGCCCTCACTAGACGATGAAGCTGGGTTCTAGCTTGGCAGATAGCTTAACAGGTCCACGGTAAACATCCAGGAGTCAGCAGGGACGTTTTAGATATTTACCGTAGAAGGCACTGTAAAACTGCAATACAGAAAAACAATAAATGAATAATGTTACATTTGTGATGTATTTAAACTTTCATGTACTTTATGTGTATTTCATAAAGATATAATAAAACAATCACAAGTTTTTCCCCAAGAACCTAGTGGTTAGCTCAATGCTAAGAATATATGTAAAATCCCATAGACGGACTAACGCATTAGCATCGTGACCGTTTTTACTAGAGATAAAAACTTCCACACACAAGATTCTCTACTGTTACATAAAATTATAATAAATACGCTCAACGGAACAAACATATATGACTTACAGGCATGTGCTCTTTCAGGCTTAGCAAGAAAAGATGAACCAATATGCAGAAAATATAAGTTAGCTTAACGGTCATCTCCAGTTGAGAATAACTATGGCAAGTCTACCGGTACAAATTACGCACACACAGAGCTAAATTTACATGTCTGCCTTAAAAGGGCAGCACAGCAAGTGTAATTAATTATAAGTGCAATTAATTAAAGGTATAGCAATCGATCTTTTACTTCTGGGTGGATCACGTCAACCATTGGTCCGCATAACTGTCAATCATTCTGGCGAAGCCACCGTGAGTACGTCGTACGTGCTCGCCCCCGGGTCAGTGTTCTCCTTGCGCATGCGCACTCGGGTTCTTTTGAAAATGGCTAAGAGTCGCAAGAGAAAAGGTGTCTTCAAAGTCTACGAGAAGAGAAAGGCCTCTGAAGTGAGAAATAAGACCAGAGTGTTTTTAGGAGACTTCTTTCAACGTTGGCGTTCGCTGAAAGAGACGGTTGGGCTGTCCACAGATGCTGCGGTTGCCTGTTTTTCTGCTCGACAGGTAAGCTAAAGTTTGGCATGCTATTTGGAGGAATGCATTTGAGATTACTGCTAGAAAAACTGTATGAAAATAAAACCTGTTTTATATTTGTGGGCGCACATCAGCTTCTGAAATATTCTACTGGCCAAACAAAGCTGGCGTGATTCCAACATGGCAGCGCCCTGTCTGCATGTGAAAAAATAAACGAGAGAGCTGTAAATAGGGGAAATGCTTCCACTTGTTTTATTGTTGATGCGTCGCCGCGATCGTCATTTCAAGTTTCGGAAAGTATGTGTACGTGGCTGCAAAGACGGAGCGGTCTAGGATTTTATGCCTATCTGCCCAAAGAGATGCGCTTTGCTGGCACAGAATCCTTCCGACCGTTCCGCCGTCTGTATCCTGAATCCTTCGAGAGTGTAGTGGAAACAGTCGCAAAGCACCGTTTTTTTTTTTTACATGCGGACAAGGGACTGCTGCATCTGAATCTGAACACATCTTTGAGCGGAGACATTAAAGACAATGCCCTGATGCATGAATCAAACAATAAAGTAAAACACGTAAGGGAACGTCATATTTAGTATATCATACATTTATTAGAGGTAGTTTCAAATGTAGAGCTGGATGACCTTCAGAAGAATATACTTTAAAGAATATCTGTGGACATCCATATGAAATATTTGTTATATTTGGATTTTGTATAAACAAAGAACTAATATGTTTAAAATTCTACATTTGTTACAGCTATGATATCATCACCTCCACTCCGCTGACTCACACTCAGTGGTCAAGACCAAAGCCTCCAGATGTATCAACAATTCAGGATTCACTGTCGGATCGGTAAGTTCCCAGCAAACAAACTGAGTTGTGCATGTGCGTAAGAATGTTGCATAGAAAAAGGCATACCAGTTACCATGTGTTAGCTGTGTATTTTTGTGTGTGTGTGTGTGTGTGTGTGTGTGTGTTACAGAGAAGCTGATAAACACAGCCTGGATATCTGGCACGGTGCAAAGAACCTCTGTAAAACATTCAAGCTGTATGTGTGCTGTTCCTGCTCTTCTTTTATTCTGGTAAGATACGGATTATTTCATTCCTATATTCTTTATTTATTCAGGCTGGACGAGAGAAGGACTGTGCCCCGCTTCTGATTTGGAACAGTGACGTTTGCAACCACTTTTGGTACTGCTGTAAGGAAGCCACATCTTTTTAAGATTTTATTGTGTTTTATTTCTTAGATATAATTTATAAGAAATTGTGGAAATGGTATTTTTCTAATAATTTCATAGTGAACATGATTCACTAACTTTATAAATTGTATTACAGGATCTATGGACTGGAATTCTGCATCATGTGACGGATGAACGTCAGTGGTACTTCGGGGCCTGTCGACATGGTCCATTGGAGGAAGATAGGGATAAAGAGTGGATTCCAAAGAGCTCTGCAGCACTAACAAGACTCCAGAAGATAGTTTTTGATGAACGCTGGTTGAAAAACATACCAAAGTATCTGTCGTTCAGGTATAAATAAATTTATTTGTATTCTAAATCACTGTCTACACCAGCCAAATGCTCTTTTTATCAGATTCTAGTACATTTGTCCTTTCTACCTTGTTTTTAATAGATCTACCTCAGACCTGGAGTCCTTTCTTAACCACATTCTTATGTATGCCTCCAAGCGTTTCTCCTTCACACCACCAGAGAAAACAAGACATTGGACCAAGTTGGCAGGGCTGGATTATAACTACCACCTACACCGAGGAGAACTAACCAAAGCAGATGGTTCACATCAGTACGTTTCTTGTCATAGTCTACCAGCTATACTGAAGTCATTTTGTTTTCACTGTAAGGAAGATTTTAAACATTACTTGTGGCATAAATGTAATACAGAATGCGATTCCTCCAGCTACATCTTTTTTTTTTTTTACGTGCTGGAGGTGTTGGTGGAGCCGTGGACCAACGCCGGGGGAGCACACAGCCAGCCTGGTGCCCACATAGCAGGATCGGTCCGGCTGCGTCTCCCAGTCCAACCTCTCATCTGGCTCCGGGAGGGTGGAGAGGAACGCCGAGGTTCGATGGCGGCGTGGCGGAGTTGGAGGAGGAGAAGCCGGCTGGTGACTCGGGGTGAGCCATCGGAGCAGGTACTCCCAGGGGAGAACCTCCCCGCTGGATCCTTCGGGAGGTCGGTTCATTCTGTCACAGTGCAGGTGAGTTGAGCCGTTTGTGAGGATCCAAATGCTGGGGAGGAAGCAGGCAGGCAATCTGGACATGCAAAAGGTCTTTTAATAGTAACTGCACACAGGACATGGAAACAATGAATAGACAAAACACACAGAACTGAGAGGGTTTAAATACATGAGGGCTGGAAGCTTGGGTGATTGGAAAACGAGAGGCAGGTGGGAGCAATTAACAGCATGACTGAACATATCAAACATTTTCTGGTGGATGTATGCCTTTCATAAAACATTGATTTTACACGTAAGAGCTAATAAAAAAATTCATAACCGTTTGTTTATATTTCTGCATAAATTATTTAAATACATTCTTGCTGAGGTAAATTGTTTATGTATTTATAAATGTAAATAAAGTTGTGTTTGAACACCTAACAAACCCTGGAAGACTTTTTTAAATTAAAACCTGGAAATATTACATATTTGAAGTGTCAGAATACAACCGTGTAATTAATCAGGTTATGAGTGTGCAAGTAAAGCTCTGGAGGTCTCTTTTTTTAGGTCAATTACAAAAAGATGTATTAGGCATCTACAAATGTTTTACACTCTTGATGGAAGAAAGCCTACATACTGTCCATTTGGATCTGGGAAACCATCTCTAATTTTCCACACACAACATGAAGGTATAACAATTCTAACACCTGGTCCCAGAAGGCCACACTGCCAGACAATAAAGTTCCTGTATGCTGCATAGCGGAACTGCCTATGGCTTTCTCCTGGATCCCAGATGTCAGCCTCCGCTCTAAGGTCGTTCCAGATTCGTCTGGCCAGTCTCAATGCACCTTCATTCAAGATGTAGAAGTCCATGTGTGGCAACAGTGATGTACAGTTCTGTGGTTGTTGTTGACAGCATTTTTGTTCCAGCGGTGTTGCCATATTTCTGCACTGTAGACAGACACACCAGCTGGGTGACTGTGGAGGACAAGGTCCAGGTTGAGGGTGATCAGGGGTGAGAATCATCAGGTCAAAGATGAGACTAGGTTCCCATGTGAGACATCTTTGTAGAAGCTGTTGGCACTCTTCTAGCGTCAGTCTCTTTATCCTAGCCTGTGAATGCAAAATCACACTTTTAAATTGTTGTGCTTGGCTAATGGTCTCATAAAACTTTCAGATACTACATGTTACAGGCAAAAGGACCTTGAGTGCAAAATGTTTGGAATAAAATGAAGGAAGTACATTCACAACATGTTTCTGTGTATTCCGTGTAGCACAATGTAACTCATAATGTTGGATGGAGCAGAGTATGTTATGAATACGTTAGAATAAATCCACATAACATTTCACACATTCAAAATCGGGATAATCATACAGATGAAATAACTGGACTCGTAATGGAGCAAATGTAAAATAAAGGTTTTGCTTTTGGCGTTTTTTTTTTTTGCGCAAAATTATGATAAGTTAGTAGTTAGAGGTGCACGCATACCTCTTCCACTGCCACCAGCTGTTGCCGGAGTTGTTGGACCCTTTCTAAGTCATCCCGTGTAAGGTCAGCGAGCAGACCCTCGCGGGTTCTAGCTCGACATCGACCTCTGACACGGCCGCCTCCTTCCTGCTCTCGGCTGCCGCGGGTTGTTGAAGCTGTGGCTCTTCCGGTCCTGGATCGTCTCACTCGGTCTCTAGGTGCACCCCCCTCATCCTGAATCTTGGTCGGGATGGACTGGGCACGGGCTCGTAGTCCGTATCGGAACCAACCAGACTTTCCTCAGGAAAGCTCTAAACCAATCAGCAAAACAATATAACTTATATGCTAATTGATAGCTTTTTTGTAATGCTATAGTTAGATATGAAGATGCTCGTAATGCTACATGGAATATAACTTACTGGTGGAGAATCCGACATTGTGGGAAAAAAATAATTTACTAGAGTCAACAGGTGCAAAGCCGGCAGTTGCTTGGAAACAGCGTGCACGCAGCACGCTCCACGGACTGGTAGAGGGGTGCGCATGCGCATTTTAAAGAAAGTTGAGTGGGCGGTTCTTCAGAAACATCGATTGCTACACCTTTAATTTATTTATGTATTTGTGTATGTATTTATTTATTAATTTAATTAATTAGTTAATTAATTAAAAGGGTAGAAGCAAAAGGGGTAGAAGCAAGTGCCTGCTTCTAGTACTACTACTACTACTACTACGTTAAGGAACTTAGCTTGTATGACACATCAAAGGCCAGTGACGTCATCACTTAGCTGCATCACTGTATTACCCACCTCTCTGAGGGATTCGATCAGACGGCATCTGACTTTGTGACAGGTTACGTGTTTTCTCACTCCCACCACAGAATTTAATTTCTTATCTCAGGATGATTCAAGGACCAGCTATGTCAAGACAGCAGAGACAGCAAGCTCAGAAATACGAGCAACTCTCGTATGACCCATCAAGGCTCGAGCAAATTACGCTTCTCACAGAAGAAAATAACAAACTGAAAAGCAAACTTGAAGAAACACAGGAGCACTTTAGCAAGGCTACAGGACTTCCACTTGATGGATACCAGCTGAGACAACGGTGTATTAACTTGGAAAAACAGCTTCAGGCTTCTCAAAATCAGCTTATGGAAAGTGAGTCGATGCGCATAGCTGACAGAAACTACATTAGCGAACTTGTTCAGAACATTGAAATCCTGCGATCTGAGCTGGAAATTGTAAAGACCAGTGACTGGAAACGAGTCGATGTTATAGCAGATGAAAAAAACACGTTGTTTAACGACATTTTAATCAAACTGAGGCACTATAAAGATGAAATCTTTGGTCTCCAGGCTGCCTTTAATGAGTTCAGTGGGTGGAAAGGTCAAATTAAAACCATACATGGTAAGACAGACGCCTTGACCAGCTCGATAAGTCACCTAGAGGCGAAGCTAAGGGACCTGGTGAAAGAAGGTGAAGACATGAGTGTTTCCAAACAAAACGACACCATAATCAATGTGCCTTTATCAGAACTGAGTGATATAAAAGAGAGAAATATAGATTTAGAGTCTGAAATTAAAGGCCTGACCATAAAGAATGATGAGAATGAAAGACTAATTCAGGAACTGAGAAGAAAATTGGAAAACAGCCACAGAGAAGAGGAATGCAATTCTTTCAAATCAACAATTGAAGAGTTGCAGACATCCGAGGCAGCGCTTCTAAAGGAGGTTCATGAGCTGAAGGAAACGCGCTCGATGTGCAATGAAAAGATTAATAGTCTTTCTCAAACCATCGAAAAGGCTGAACGTGAGAAAATGAGTGCAGAGAAAATTTCTGAGGAGCTAAAACAGATAAACGAAAAATTGCAGATAGTCTCCTCATTTAGGGACAGTTACCAAAAGCAGAAAGAGATGAACATTCAAGAGCCTCACTTGCAGAAAACGATAAGTCTGCAGGGGCAACAGATCAAGCAGGATGATTTGCAGGGAAGAAATGAAATGCATCAGTCTCTTAATGATAAAAATAAGCTGAAAAAAGATTCTCAATCGTCCGAACTTCAGTTAAAATTAGATAAATTAAAGATGAAGCTAGAAAACAAACAAGAGCAGTACAAGGAGCTTCACAAAGACATCTGGAGTTTTTTAGAAACTGTTTCTGATAATGCAGGAATCTTACTGAATAAGAAGGAACCTGTCAGTAATCAGATATCAACAGCCTTGGAACAAATCAAAGTTTATATCAATAACACTTCGCAGGGCCTCGTTTCTCGCAGGAATTTACACAAAAAACTAGCAGCGAAAGCCGCCGCTCTAAGGAAGGCAGAACAAGAGCTGGAGTCCAGTAATAAGGTTATAGATGAGCTGCGTATTCAGCTCGAGGAGATGAAACAAAGGCACAACACGGAACTAATTGAGCTGGAATTGGCTTCACAAGAAGGAATTACAGAATATATCAGGGAAATTAGCCAGCTGAAGGACGCAATTAAAACTGCAGAGAATGAACTGGAATACTTAAAAAGTCCAGATTTCGAGCCAGACAAAGAACTCCCGAAAAAGGTGGAAGAACTGACTCTAGAGCTCCTGATTAGCAAGGGAAAGCAAAAACAGCTTCAGAGAATAAACGACAAGCAACAGAATGAATGTGAGGAGCTCAGGAAACAAATCAGTCAACTCAGCGCCGATAATGGGAAGTCAAGCTCTGAGGGAAAATTTGAAGAGAGATTTTTGAAGGCACAGCCTTCCAAACCGAAGACGGTAAAAGCGCCTCTAAAGAAGAATGGAGGGGAGAATGAAGTGCTTTCGCCAGGGAAAAAGGCTCCTAAATATCATGCAGGGATTCAGGAAACATCAAAGAATGAAGAAATGTTCACAGACCCATGGTCTTCAGACTCTGATGATGAAGTTCAAACGAGCTTTTGCAATGAAATACATCCCAAAGAAGACAGTTGCTCCAAAATACCAAAAAAATTGGGGCCTGAGGTGGTAAAGATGGACACTTCTCCAACGAAAACTGAAAAGGATATTGACTTATTTTTACCTGAGAGATGGTCTCCGAAAAATCAAGTCAAAACATCTGAAAACAGCAAAATAAGTGAACAAAGCCCACTATCCAGGTTCAACCCCAAACAAGGAAAAACCCCTTTACCTTCAGTGAGAAGCAGACGTACTGATCTCCCCCAAAACGTTCTACCAGTTCCTACAGATGAATTTGAAAAGAGCTTTGGGAATGAAAAATCTCCCAGGGCACACAGATATACAAAATCTACAAATGAACTGGGGGCTGAAGTAAAAAAGATGGACACTTCTCCAAATAAAATTGAAAAGGAGAAAGAGTTTATTTCATCTGAGAAAAAGTCTCATGACGAGTTCTTGGATTCATGGTTGAAGGAATTTGGTTGGTCTGATGATATCACTGAAGACAGATTGTTGCCAGGCTCCGATGGTGGTCATAGGAATGAAACATCTCCCAAGGAAGCCAAAAGCATGAAATCTACAAATGAACTGGGGGCTGAAGTAAAAAAGATGGACGCTTCTCCAAATAAAACTGAAAAGGAGAAAGAGTTAATTTCACCTGAGAAAAAGTCTACCAACGAGATCTTGGATTCATTGTTGGAGGAATTTGGTTGGCTTGACAATATCACTGAAGACAGATTGTTGCCAGGCTCCGATGGTGGCTCTAGGAATGAAACATCTCCCAAGGAAGCCAAAAGCACGAAATCTACAAATGAACTGGGGGCTGAAGTAAAAAAGATGGAAACTTCTCCAACGAAAACTGAAAAGGAGAAAGAGTTCATTTCATCTGAGAAAAAGTCTACCAACGAGATCTTGGATTCATTGTTGGAGGAATTTGGTTGGCTTGACGATATCACTGAAGACAGATTGTTGCCAGGCTCCGATGGTGGCCATAGGAATGAAAAATCTCCCAAGGAAGCCAAAAGCACGAAATCTACAAATGAACTGGGGGCTGAAGTAAAAAAGATGGACGCTTCTCCAAATAAAATTGAAAAGGAGAAAGAGTTCATTTCACCTGAGAAAAAGTCTACCAACGAGATCTTGGATTCATTGTTGGAGGAATTTGGTTGGCTTGACGATATCACTGAAGACAGATTGTTGCCAGGCTCCGATGGTGGCCATAGGAATGAAAAATCTCCCAAGGAAGCCAAAAGCACGAAATCTACAAATGAACTGGGGGCTGAAGTAAAAAAGATGGACGCTTCTCCAAATAAAATTGAAAAGGAGAAAGAGTTCATTTCACCTGAGAAAAAGTCTACCAACGAGATCTTGGATTCATTGTTGGAGGAATTTGGTTGGCTTGACGATATCACTGAAGACAGATTGTTGCCAGGCTCCGATGGTGGCCATAGGAATGAAAAATCTCCCAAGGAAGCCAAAAGCACGAAATCTACAAATGAACTGGGGGCTGAAGTAAAAAAAGTTGGACGCTTCTCCAAAGAAAATTGAAAAGGAGAAGGAGTTAATTTCTTGTCTGAAAAAGGTGGAGGCTGGTTCTGAAGATGTTGAGAAGAAGAAGAAGAAAAAGAAAGTTAAGTTTCTATTACAGTGCCTCTGAAGATAAAAATCATGCCGCGCTTCACAAAAACAACAAATGTAAAAATATAAAAAAAACATTTAGAAAATGTTTAAAAATATATTTAAAATGAGCAAAAATAGGCAATTGTGATTAAAAAATATTAAGAAAGACTGAGTGAACAAGAAAGAGGGAAATCAGTGGATCCTGAGGAAGGTGGAATAGGTGGGGAGAGCAGAATAGAGAGAGTGGTGAAGAAGGTCATACAAAAGCCAGCTTAAACAAGTGAGTCTTCAGCTGCTTTTTAAAGGAGACCACTGAGGAAGGAACCACGCACACAATCTGGTCTCAACCCCAAACCAAGACGGACCGTTCTACGTCCAATTAGAGGGAAACCTATTGAGCCAATCACCAAGAACGTTCTTCCTCCTGTAAAGTGGAAACCCATTATATATAGGGGAAAAGCCTGGACTTCCTTATATTTTGAAGGTGTTTCTTTTAGTTAGTTAGTTAGTTAGTTAGTTAGTTAGTTGTTAGTTAGTTAGTTAGTTAGTTAGTTAGTTAGTTAGTTAGTTAGTTAGTTAGTTAGTTAGTTAGTTAGTTGTTAGTTAGTTTTCTGTTTCAGTTTATATGACTCTTCCGTACATTTTTTACTGTAGAGCTACAATTTTTCAGCAGTTTACTCAAATGTGGTCAAAGCATTCAGCTTGGAAAGGTCGGCTACGACATTTGAGTTTTTTTAGTTCGTTAGTCAATAGATAAATCATTAGTTTGTTAGGTTTTAGATGAAGTACAAAAAAAGCATGTCATGTTCCCGAGCCGAGGTGAGTGACACCATCTCCACTCTAACTGTGATTGAGCTGATTTCCCTCAGGTGAGGAGCGGAGGGGGCGGCAGCTGCAGAAGATCCCAATCAGGAACTTGGGTTTAAAAGGAGGATGGAGACACTTCACTACGTTGGATGATTGCACCAGTTTAAGTAGCCCCAGCCCTTTGTACTCGTTCTTGTTTGCTCGCTTTGTCTCGTTATTGGATACTTGGATTTTGACCTCTGACTGTTTTTGGATTATCCCTTACGCCTGGTGTTTGTTTCCCTTCCTTCAGCATCCTCACTCAACCTGCTTCCCTCTCGCTGTTTTGTACTCGGGATTCATACACCACGTCCCATCCTCCTCCGTTGTTCCTATTGGCCCCTCTCTGCGACCTCACTCATCCCGGATCGCTCACCCTCTGCCCAACGCTCACCTCGGCTCCCCCGCCTCCCTCATTCATCCCGAGCGCTACTTGGACTCGAGCTACACCGCTCACTCCCACAGGACTTCCCTGTGCTATTTTTGTTCCCGTTTAATAATAAAGAACTTTACTTTTACTCCATCTGCCCGACGAGTATTTATTCTGCATGTCTTGGTTAGACACTTACCTCGAGTCATGACAGAATCATCCGGCCATCAAACTAACCCAGCGGAATCTGCACTCGCCGATCTGGCTACCCAGTTGTCGCAGCAGGAGCAGACTCTTCCCGTCCTCATGGAGCAGCTTAACATCGCTAACCAGCGTTACCAGCACTTGGAGATCGTCATCCAGCAGCTTCATGAGCGACTTCCTGTTCCAGCCTCTGCTCCTGCCCTTGCTCCAGCATCAGCCACTGCTCCGGCGTCTGGAACAGAACCACCAGTTCACGCCTCTGGAGGAATGGTTCCACCCGGACCGGAAGTGCGTGGTCCTCCGGAAGTCACCCACTTCCATTCGGCTCCACCTCTGCCATGTCTGACTTTCTCCGGTGAGTTCGAAGACTGTTATGGCTTCTTGCTTCAGTGCCACCTCGCTTTTGAACGCTCTCCGAGATCTTTTCCAACAGACTCTATGAAGATCTCTTTTATTGTGGGACTATTGAGAGGCAAGGCACTTAGGTGGGCGGAGGCCAAGAGCAGGAATCCTGATTTCCTGTCAGGCTCCTACTCTGATTTCCTGGAGGATTTTAAATTGACTTTTTGTAGTTCTGAAACCACCACCGATATCAGGAAGAGACTCTTACACCTCTCGCAGGGACGGAGGACAGTGGCGGATTTGTCCCTGGAATTCAGGACTTTGGCTGCTATGATGTCATGGAACGATGATGCACTAAAGTCGGCCTTCATTGAGGCTTTGAGTGACCGGGTCAAGAACCACCTGGCTCTGTGCCCCGAGCCATCCACCTTGGATGGATTAATTTCGTTGTCCATCTCGATAGACAAGAGACATCGGGAGCTACAGAGGTCTTCAACGAGGGACCTGTCACCGCCACCTCCTCTTCATCGCTCAGCCCATAGATCTCCTCCTCCGGACTCTTCTGAGGAGCCTATGCAGTTGGGACGGACTCACCTGATGCCTGAGGAACGTAGACACCGACTCAACAAAGGACTGTGCTTACACTGTGGGCAACCGGGACACTTTGTGCAGACCTGCCCGGCGGCGTTAAAAGGGCGTGCCCACCAGTAGGTCCGGGAGTTCTGGTGGGCAGCTATTCAGGTAACAGAACCTTCCGTTTCCTCATAGACTGCCTTGTGACTTTCAATAGCCGTCGTCACCAGACGACTGCTTTAGTGGACTTGGGAAGTGAGCAGTCGCTGGTGGATCCACAACTAGTGTGTGAGTGGGGAATACCACAGAACTGCTCCCGGAGCCAATGTCAGTTTCCTCTCTGGATGGGAGGTCTCTGTCTACCATCACACACCGGACCCTACCACTCCAGCTCCAGGTCTCAGGTAACCACACGGAGACGCTCTCACTGTTTGTGTTCCCCTCCCCGCAGAATCAAGTAGTGCTGGGCCATTCCTGACTCAAGGCACATAACCCGCAGTTGGACTGGAGAGCCAACCGTGTCGAGACCTGGAGTCCAGAGTGCCATTTGACCTGTCTAACCTCTGCATCTTCTGGACCCAAGGACTCTTTCGAAACTCAGAAGGAGCCGTCCGATCTCACCCAGGTACCCCCTGAATACCATGCCTTACAGCAGGTGTTCAGTAGAGACCAAGCAGACACATTACCACCTCACCGCCCCTTCGATTGTGGCATTGACCTGTTGCCAGGAGCTCCGCTCCCATCCAGCCGCCTCTACAACCTGTCCAAACCTGAACAAGACTGCATGCGGACTTACATCACCGAAGCTCTGACCAATGGCACCATCAGACCATCTACCTCGCCCCTGGGAGCTGGGGTTTTTTTTTGTGGCCAAAAAGGATGGGTCTCTTCGTCAACTCGACTCAGTAAAATTGTGTCTTGTTAAGAATCCCCAGAGTTAGACAAGTCAGAAAAAGCATTTTATAACCAGCCCAATATGATCTGGCAGCAGTTGGTTTTCTTAGCTTAGCATAAAACAATGTAAGTGAATTCACATATATTGTAGTGTTTTTTATGTAGGTGAATGCAAGCCTTCCCTTCCATTGCTTTATGCTAAAACAACTGGTTACAAAATGTTTTTTCTGACTTAGCTAATTCTGGGAAATCTAACAACACGCACAAGTTTAGGGACAGAAGATCCCTATAAGAATATTAAAATAATAAAAATCAGCAATAAATAAAACGTAATAGTTGTGCTTTGTAACAAAGTAACACTCTGTGGAAGTTAACTTGGTGAACTTATTCACAAAACTTATTCATAAAGCTGGCGCCATCTGCTGGATAGGTAGCGCAATATCGGCCGTCTTTTTGGCCGATAGCCAATAGTGTTAATGACCTCAATATCGGCCGGCCGATATATCGGTCGGGCCCTAGTTTTAACTGCTGCAAATCTGCAACGCCTGCCTCCAGAGGGTTAATACGTCAGCAGTGGACAGATTTTCTGCATTATTTGACAACAGCTTAGTTCATGGCGGTGACCCAAACTCTTTTATCCATCAGCCTCGTGTATCTTATTTACTGTGGTTCTGTCAAAGCGTTAGGTCTCACAGAAGAAACTGTCTTTGGGTCAAATATTTACAGCTTCAGAAAGACATGCCGCCAAGCTGAAAGGTGAAATCCACTAGGTTAAAGGTTCATAGGCAGCATTTTAAGGAGCTTATAACATCTTTGAATGAGATGGTGAAAAATTCTGAGGATATCATGGTGGCTGCAGGCAACCAGGCATTCACAGTCTTAGTATTGTCGAATCTTTCTGCAGTTTTTGACACTGTTCAGAACCATGTGAGGATCTCTAGAACTGTTCTAGATAAAAGGATTCTGACTTTTGTATACGGTCTGAATCTATCAGCTATCACCAGCTGGCTAGAAGATAACTTCCTTCAGTTAAACTCTGAAAAGACTAAATGTCTGATCATCTATAGTAAGGCCCTTTCTGACCCTTTAGGAAGTAGAGCGGGTTGTCCAGGACTGCAGAACATCATTAAAAACTCTAAGAAGGGCAGTCTCAGTACTATGACCGGGACGGAACCCTGATTGCAAAGGGTCTCAAATGTTAAAAGTGTTAAAAATGTTGTGATTTTAATTCTTTCAATTGTTTCATGACATTTTATTTAGTTCTTAGGATGATTTAATGACTATAAGTTGTTTTGTTGATCTCTGTGAAACACTGGTTTTTCTTTCTGTGATAAGTGCTATATAAATAACTTTTACTTACTGACCACTGCAGAAATTTGAATTAAGTTTGAAAAATCTCAAATCCCTAAAAATCTAACAGGTGGAAGTTTAACCATTTTTAGGCAGACTGAATATTTTTTCCAGATATTCACCACTATACATCTATTTAACGTCTCAGATGAGCAGCATATTTTAAAACATCACTTTCTTTAGTGTCCCTAAACTTTTTGTTTTTGAAGCATCTACATCAGTGTCGCCACCATGAAAAGCAAAATAAAATCACCCTGAAGTTAGTTTTAGGTTGTAAATATGACAGACATGTTAATCCTGGTTTTTAAATGTTTCACAAAGTTGTGACACGATACAGCAGATCTGATCATCTTTTTGTGTTGCTGCTCATCACAGACATACAATTGAAAATATATAACAGATTTCACTTTAAGTAACTTCACCCCACAATTGTTTTATTAGATTATACAGATGGTTTCCATATTTAATATTATTATTTTGATGGGGACATTTATAGATTTGACAATAGCTTCCACATCATGAGACTTAATGAAATTTTGTTTTGACATTTCATTTTTAGATGGTGTTCTCTCTTTTTAGTGTGAAAATGTTCCAGAGATGTTGTGGTACTTTACCTCAAGTTCTGCCAATGTTTACTGAGATACCAAGTTCACTTGTTTTGTTAAAACATTTGCAGTGGTTTCTCGTATAAATAAAAGCCTTGTAAGTCCATCTCTTTGGGTAAAATGCTCTGATGCTCCTGTTTCAGGGAAGAAACAGCAGGATTTAATACTCTATAGGGAGTCTAAGTCACTTCCGCACCATGGGTCCCAGGCAAAAACAAAAAATGAATGCAAGTTAACAGGGCTAAAAACGTTATTTTCTAATCCACTTTGCCTTACGCCCTGGATCACACATATGTTGTACTGCAATTTAAATGAAAGTAATGGTGGGTGTTTCGACCACGCCAGTCATGTACTTTGAGATTTATTAGCTTGTAAAAGTTTGTAATTAGCATGACTACAAACTAGAAATCGGCATGTTGCATATGTGATGTCACGTCACCACATAATCTCCTCTCCCCTAGCGTAGCTGCTACTTACCAAATGACCAGATTTATGGTGGTTCTTTCCTCCTGTGTGAGGTTTGCTGAACTTACAGCCCTTTTCCTTCAGTTTTCTCCATGTCTGGTTCGGTCTGGTTTGACGATGTCACTTTCGTGATGCGCACAAAACAAGTGGAATTAGAAAATAGCGTTTTTAGGCCCATTGAATTGCATTCATTTTTTCGTTCTTCCGGGAACCCATGGTACAGAAGTGACTTAGGCTCCCTATTATTTCCTGATAGTCGGACACCTCTTATTGGCTGGTTTCTCTGTGAACTTGCTCATGCAGGAAGCCCACCCTGCAAGTTGCAAAACAGCAGGAAGAAGACATTTTTTATGTCCCCCACACAAATTATTCTCTGAAACTACAAGGTTTATCCCCCCGCCAAAAAATAAAAAATAAATCAAATTTCTGCCTCTGCTCCAACCCAGAATCCTAAAATCCTTACATGTTACATTGATCGATCTGCTCAGCTTTTCAGCAATCAGCATTCAAACAGCATTTCTGCAAGAAATGCCATTTACCGGTATGTAGCTATTTTCCTTACATATGTTTTGTTAGTTATTTTACTTTCAATCGTTTTAACGCTGTTATCCACATCCACAGTTCCAAAACTGCGCTGCTGTAAGTGGCTGCATGTTGGAGTAGCTCTGTTGACTATATGTAAGTGTTGAGGGTCTGACCTCATGAGGAAATTACTATGCAGTGATTTTCTCCAAAATGACTGTGCTTAAATTGCTCTGAAAAGCAAATAATCACATCAGCGCCAAGAAACTTCATTTCCCATGATGCTTTGCACACGGAAGCATTGGGATGATGTCACCGCCTAATACCAGAAACACGTTCTGCGCATGTGCGGGAGGCCATGGAACTTTTCCCGCGAACTAAGACTATAAATCATCAGAAAAGACAAAGGAACTTCGTTCTTTTGCCCAGGATACCTGGCGGTAAGGACACGCTTGTCGAACACTCCGATCAACGTGAGCCAGCGGGAGGCTGACTGCTGGAGCAGATCGGACACGGAACCGCTGGAAAAGCTAAGCTACAAGCCCATCAGGTCTGTCTAACCGCTCGCTGCACTAGCTGCTGAAGGGAGACCACAGAACCGTGAAGGGAAAATCCGCAACTCCGTCAAACTCACGGAGAACGCCAAAACAGCGGAGAAAGCCATCAAACCGACGGACGACGCCGGAAACTGTAGAGAAACAAGGAGAACCGTCAACTCAAAGAGTGAGGGACGCCTCGCTCTTCTGGTGATCAGAACTCATCTCTTTCTCTCTCTCCTTCTTCTCCTGTTTCCTCTATAGTCCAGAATAAGCAATAAAACCGCGCTATTGCTTCAAATTACCAGACGAGTTTCTCTTTTCGTTCCCAAATACGTCCGTCGGGTCATTTTGAAAGAATAAACTGCTTATTGATCATTGTTTGGTATCTTTAAATGTTTTCTGCTTTGGCCACGTGGTTAAACTAAAAAGATATTATTCGTGATTAATCTTTTGTGTTGTTTCATGACCATTTTGAAGTGTTTTGAGTGAATTTAAGGTTAAGTTACTTATGATTCTAAGTGCCTTGGAAGTTAAAGTGCAAGTTGCCACCCACACTTTAGCCAGACAAAGGGGTCAGCCATCTTGTATACAGACTCCATTTTAGAAACACACACACACATACATACACACAAAACACCTTGAACATTATTTTGAATATACATCCTTTTATTATATCACATGGTTATTATTCATTTATGCCACTGTTCATTCATTTGACAAACTGTTAATTAAACGTTATAAAATTCAGATTTTTGTCTCCAGTAGCTTTGTTGTGTCGAAGAGAAGTCTCTGCTCCAAGGATTCTACGAACTTCAAGAAAGACTGATAAGAGTTTTGGATTCAATTTTTCCCCGGTAGAACGGGGTGGTGCCCCCGAGATGTCTAAGAATATCTTAATTAATTAATAAATCAGTAAATATTCTCATATTTACAGAATTTATTGAAGAATCCAAAAGTAATTTAAAGCTTACTAATTGTTCGCTACCCAGATAACCCCAACATAAGTTTTGCCTTTTCTTGGACATTTTTTTCTTCTAGTTTCTCAAGAAAAACTGTATTTTTCAGACATTTTACTTTTCTGTTTCTGGTGCTGTGAAGCTTGGAGGATTTTTACTGTTATTTTTTCACCTTTTGAGCATTTGTTATGATGTGTAACCATGGCAACAAGCTGGTTTAGAATCGGGAGCCGCTGATTTAAAAATGGGACGGCTGAAATAATACCTCAACTGAAGCCACAAATCCCAAATGAGCTAAAATGCAAGAAGTGTGGGTGCAGAGCGGGAGCAAAACGGAGAAAGAGAAAGAGGGAATTCAAACCATCTCTTCCATCGATCATAATGGGCAATGTGGGGTCACTGGCCAACAAGATGGAGGAACTCCAAGCCCTTTCAAGGACTCAGCCAGAGTATCGGCATTGTAGTGTTATGTGTTTCACTGAGACGTGGCTGCAGGACCATATCCCCGATTCCAGCGTCGCTCTGCCAGGATTCCTGACTGTACGAGCAGACAGAGATCTGAAGAGGAGCGGGAAAAGAAAAGGAGGTGGAGTGGCAGTGCTTGTCAACAACAGATGGTACCATCCATGTCATGTTTCAGTGAAATGTCGTCTCTGCAGCCCAGATGTTGAACTCTTGGCAGTAAGTTGTCGCCCATATTATTTGCCAAGAGAGTTCACCAGTGTTGTCTTGGCAACCATTTATATTCCACCTTCAGCCACTGCTGAGAATGCATGTGATGCCATCAGTTCCGTTGTCGCTAAGCTACAAACCCAGCACCCCAATGCATTTGTGGCTATATCTGGTGATTTTAATCATGCCTCGCTCTCTGCTACACCTCCAACATTTCAAGTTTGTCAGCTGCTCCACCAGAGAAAACAAGACATTGGATTTGTGTTATGCAAATGTAAAGAATGCATACATGTCCAAAACAAGGCATCCTCTGGGACAATCAGATCACAATCTTGTTTTTCTCTGCTCACAATAACAAACCACTTGTTCAGAGGCAACCTGTGACAAGAAGAGCTGTGAGAAAATGGTCACAGGATGCTAAAAAAAAACCTGCAGAGTTGTTTTGAGACCACAGATTGGATGACTCTCCGCCAAGGATATGAAGAGGACAGCAATGCCATTACTGGATGTGTCACTGACTATATAAACTTTTTTTGAGGCTAAAAATAAACCAAGATAGCTGAAAACATATATATATATATATATATATATATATATATATATATATATATATATATATATATATATATATATATATATATATAAGAAAGCCATTTTTTCAGTAGAAGTCAGTAATTATTCCAAACTTGTGACTTTTTCTTGTTATTTGAGCATTTTTACAGCAATTATTGTTACTTTTGTCCAGTGGAGAGGTCAAAACACTCAAAGCAACCAGATTAAACTTTTTCTTTCTGAACACTGCCTGGACTAACGTCAGTGTCACATTACTGGTATTTTTTTGGGTTCTTGTAGCTTTTAGGCTAAGATGCTAACATTAGTTAACACATAAACAGAAAAAAACAAGAAATTAAATTATTGTTGAAAGATTGTTTTGATCTTTTTACCTCCATAAGGGTGCTATTGCTAATATTTTTGTTCACAGATAAAAAAATAAGTTTTTAAAGGTTCCTTTTGACTGTAATTTACAATGTTCTTCATCCACCACCAGGGGGTGCTGTAGCCCAGGCAGCACCTGATTGCGGAAGTTCAAAACAAGTTCAGACTTTTTTTTCCCACCATGTTTTTGGAAGTTATAAAACAAGTTGTTTTTTTTTTTTTTTGAACTTTTTCATTTACAAACAACATGGCATAAATTCCTTTGCTTTACATTACCCGGGATCAGGTGCAAAAAAGGATAACAAAAGAGATTTTGCGTAGAGAGCAAGAATATTTGTGAAGGAAACAATCAAACAAAAGATAAATAAATAAATTAAACAAACAAAAAAAGAGACAGAGCTAGGGCTTTGTTTTCAAATCATACTTTTCAAAAAGATTAAGGAGTTTCATTGCATGTTTACTTTTCATAAATTTAAGGGCTTTGGAGAAAGAAAGACACTCGTTATGAAATGCATAGAATCTAGGTTTCACCTTTCCATATCTACATTTGTGAATATAAAATTTAGCAACAATGATTATGTTATTTACCAGAAAGTCCCACTCAGTATTATCTAATATGGCTCCATAAATGACATCGTTCTCCGACAAGGGTTCAATACGCATCTTTGTGTATAGCCAGTCATGTATATCAGTCCAGAGAGCTTCAGAGTAGATGCATTGAAAAAATAAATGAACAGAGGTTTCTATATCATCACAAAATACACACTTATTTGTTTCAAAACCACATCTCTGTCGTAAGAATTCCCCAGATGGGTATACGTCATTTAAAACTCTATAATGGATTTCTTTGGCTTTTGGAGTTATAGGAAATTTGAGGTATTTAGAGCGTAATGAGTATATAATATCTATGGAGAAAATTTGTTTAATGGAATTTCTGAAAGGCAGTGAAGGGTGTGAAATATCATCAAGCATTTTTCTAATTGTTTTATTAGGAGTTTTAACGCTCTTGAAGTCGAAGTTCCCAGCTACTAGATGAGGAAGAGCAGGGGAGACTGAATGAGAGTTCGAAACAATTTCTTGAATTAGATTTAATGTAGGAATAGGGATGGCTCTTATTATGGAAGCGAATGAATTCTGATCAACTGTGATATTATATTTATGACAGAAATTTTCATGGGTCATCACACGCCCATCATTATCAGTTAAATGAATTAGGGACCAAATGCCTTTGTCCATCCAGTCCTTCTTATATAATGATTTGTTTTTAATTGTAATATATCTATTGTTCCAAATTGGCGTGTTGTGTGGAGTGAAATTATGGTTGTATAAAAGTTTCCAATATAAAAGGACTTGTTGGTGGAACTGGGATAATTTAATCGGAAGTTTCTTAATATTGAAATCGCATTTTAACAAAAGGTCAATGCCTCCAAACCTTTTGAAGATTTCCCTGGGTATATGATACCAGAAGCTTTTATTGTTAAAGAAGGATTTTAACCAGTTAATTTTCAGTGTTCCATCCATGATCTCAAAGTCTATAGCTTGTAGTCCACCATCTTTATATTCTTTGGTCATTTCTGCTCTCTTAATGTAATGCATTTTTTTCCTCCATATATAATCAAAGTTGATTTGGTTGATCTTTTTAATGGCTCTGTTAGGAATGGTCAGTGAATATGTGGGGTAGATACATCTAGATATGCTCTCCATTTTAGTAAGAAAGACACGCCCAAGTAAACTGATGTCTCTCAACAACCAGGAGTTTAGTTTAGTTTGACACTCTGCTATTGTTTTCCATATATTCAAGTTTTCCCTTTCAGTTGGGTCTTTGGATATATGTATTCCTAAGTATTTTACCGTTGACCTAATAGGAATGTTATATGCTTCTGTTAAATCACTTTGATGAATTGGCATTAACTCACATTTTTTTAAGTTAAGACTAAGTCCGGAGGCCTGGGAGAACACCTTAAGAACTTCTATTATCTTAGGAGTCTCTGTAAGATGTTTCATAAAAATAGTTGTGTCGTCTGCAAGTTGGCTAATGATTACAGGTAATCCCATAACATTTAAGGGAGCAATATCTGAATTTTTAATAAAGATAGAAAGCATTTCTGTAGCAATTATAAAGAGAAAGGGAGAGATAGGACACCCTTGTTTAACCCCTCTTTTAATAAGTTATAAAACAAGTCTAACTGACGTCATAATAAATTCCAGGAATGGAAAAAGGTAGATTATCTTTAGTTACGTTTTACACAAAAATAAAAGATTGAAAGACTGAAAACTACCTTTAAAAAAGACACTTTTTGATTTAAAGTAAAAGGAAGTAAAACTAATCAATCAGTTGTAACAGAGGTAATTACTGAGTTAACTGATGAAGGATTTTACTGATTAAAAAAAACAACATTTTTTATCTGTGCATTTATCATTGGCTTTGATTGCTTCAGAGTCTAACACCACTGGGACACTGAAGCTGCAGACCCGTGGGTGCCTGGACTCAGACCTGTGTGGAAAGACCCTCACTGGCACCAACTCCAATGCTGCTGCACTTCAAACCTGTGCAATGGGGCTGGCTCCATCCACCTGTCTCTGACAGGGCTTCTGGGAAATGTAGTCCAACATGATACATGCCACCACCCTTATTTGAACTCATTAAGCTAATTCTCTCTTTCTTGACAATTAAGTACCTCTTTGACATTAAAGGGAAACTATGCAGATTTGGCTAGATTTTAGCACCCACTCGTGTTCGTTAGTGAAAGCAAACGTGAAGCTTATCTTCTTGCTGTGTGTTTGTCTATTTAACACCTTAAACAGTTTAAATGTCTCCTCGGCCTTCATTAGCGTCTACAGGGTTGGTTCATCACTAAATCAAACTAATCAGCTGGGTTCATGATCTAAAAAATTCAAACGTGCTGGAAGCAGACTACAGCTCCATGTCTGCTCCACTTTTACTAATGTCATTTACACACTAGCATTGGCTCCACTCCACCCCACTCAGCTCCGCCCACGTTGCCTTAGGAATGCAGACGTGATTGAGCACATAGGCGGTCTCCAAAATTAGCACAAAAAATAGATATCAGTGATGTCATGAGTGCGTTTTGGAGCATGTGGGCGGAGATAAAGAGTGCAGAGAAGTCTCCATTATTAAACAAAAGCGGCCTGAGCAGTCTTGCTTTGGAGATTCTCTGACTCAGATATTGCATCCTACTTTGCTACTTTGTGTGTGTGTGTGTGTGTGTGTGTGTGTGTGTGTGTGAGGTTTTCACTCTGTGCTGCCATCTCTGAAGCACTTAACCCTAGCTAAATATATACCACCTAGCTAACTGACTGAATGAAAAAATAAACGGTTCATGTTGTTTTATTTCATTTTATTCATATTTTACCTGTAATTTGGTAAAAGTTGGTGTCAGATGACAACTTTAGAACTTTTCTTGATAATAAACAAAAGTTTAAACATTACTGCAGTGGTCAGCTCAGATGACATTCAGTTGCTGCCTGCCTGAAAAATGTCTAATGAATACAAATATGGGCAAAACAGGTTAGCTGTTGAGGACTGTTTTAAGTATTTCATTTAGAAAACACTGACCGTGGGACTGGGTGAGTTTTTTTGAGTCACACACTTGGGACCATAAAAACATTTCTTTACTTGCTCAACTTAAAACATGAACTTCTGTCATTTTAAAAGCACAATGGGTCAACTTCCGGCCTAATAAATCCAGGTGCTACACCAGACGGATGTCAGGATCCATGTCTTTATGTCCAGGTATCAAAAATATACTGACTGCCTCTTCAGAGCTGATGTGTTGCTGGATCAGACATCATGAGAGCTACCTTCTTCCTCTTCCCCCTCTTCCTCCGGTACAGTATTTTCCAATTTACCTAAATGCAAAACCACACAGTCATGACTAAAACTCTCCATGATAGAATTACAGTTTAATTCACTGAGAAATGATCAAAACAGAGTAGAAGTGAGCTATTAAATAACCAATAAACACATACAGAGGATGAGATCATTTTAACAGTTTTTCTACCATTTAGTTTGGTTTCAACCTTTTTTTCAACGCACTGATGTTCAATATCACACAGATTGTGCCAGTTACTGCTGACATGGGATTATTGTGCCAGAAACACACTATTATTAACATTAATGGTAATATTGTTTTATCATTTGAAAAAAATAATCTACCATTAGACTTTTCTCAATCTAAGCTCCCAATGAAGCTCAGATTTACAATAATTCTATTTATTGTACAGTAAAATAATTCCAAAGATTAAAAATGTCACAATTTTTTAAGTGGTTACTTTAAAAATTAGATTAATAATTAATCTTACAAAAACATCGGTACATGGGGACTGCAGATGACAGCCAACCAGATGGTTGCCGGTTCACTTCCCCAAAACATGTCCCTCTCAGGACTAATTAACTAAGGTCTCAAAGAAACGTTGTTTTAAACAAACAGGTTACGCCCCAAAGTGAACAGGATTTTTTCTGGATACTGGTCATTGGATTTGTTTAAACACGTTAAGAAAAGCAAACGTTGCTGAAGAGAACTAGTAAAGTACAAGTAAGAACCATAGATGAGATTCAAACAGCATCAGGGTAACAGTCCTAATTTGTGAAGCTGAAACAAAACAAAAAACTGTTTGAAGAGGAGTGAATAAAGTCTCTGTGATGCCATTGGAACATTTATACTCTGCTGCAGAAAGGCTCCTCCTCACCTCCATTTTCTAACCTGACAAATGGATGTCCAGAGACCTCCAAGGTTAAAAGACCACAAGGTCCTAAAAAGCTTAAACTGTCTGAAGCAGAAGCCAGATGCGGTCCAACCTTTCTAGGTCAGCTCATTCTAGCAGCATTTATTTACTTCTCATGTTGTTAAACGGTTTCTACAGAACACTTCCAAAGCACCAAGGTCACGTGTGTGAGAGGTAGTGAAGATCAGGGGTGTCCAGATGAGGTCCTCTGCTGCTGGAGTCCACCTGGAGCAGCTGGGGTGCTCCTGCAGACCTTGGTGGGAACCAGTGCTGATCTGAGTTCTTTCTAATATCTACAGCCAGTCTGGCCAGATATTTTCATCCACACACCTGCTGCTCTCATTTCAAGACCCCAGGCATGGTTCTGGGTTCAAATCCCAGTAGATCAGCAGCTTCGACCAGCCCATCTGCTTCCAACAACCAAAGTCAAAGTCCTTTAAATCTCATTTTCATCGTTCTGGTGCTCAGTTTGAACTTTAGCCAGTCTTCTTCATCACTTAGAAGCTTAAATGTGGTCCTGCCAGGGCTGATTAGATGAACACCGCAACGTGTCTGAGTACATGTTATAAATCATAGGATTAAATTATTTCATATTACGAAGATCACAAAACAGTTGGGTTATGGTTCTTATGTGAACCTTTTAAAGACTTATCTCCATCTATTTTCTTTCCCTTATCCAAGGGTGGGTCACAACGGGAGGGAAACCCAGACCCCCTCCTCCCTGGCTCTAGCTCCCCTTGAGGAATACCAAAGCATTCCCAGATTACAAGGTCTAGAATTCCTCCAGCCAGTTCTGAGTCTACCCTGGGATGTCTCCCAGAGGAAAGCGACCAGGAGGCATCCTGATCAGATCCCAAACCACCTCCGCTGGCTCCTTTTTATCAGAAGGAGCAATGTCTCTACTCTGAGCTCCTCCTAGATCAGGATTTTCCAACACTGGTTCATGAGAGCCACTATCCAGCATGCTTTAGATGTTTCCCTGCTCCAACACATGGTTTGAAACACTCATTCAGGCTGCTAATCACCTGCTGATTAAAACCATGTGTGTTAAAGCAGGAAAACAATACATGGTCCTAGATAAAGGAGCGCCTTCGTTACTGAGGAACCTCCATTCAGCTGCTCGTTTCCAGGATCTTGGTTTTTTTTTCTGTTTTAATCCAAATCTCAGGGCCACTACTGAGTATTAGAGAATGGAGGGACCAGTAGTTTACCTTTTGGCTCAGCTTCTGGAGTAATCCCATCATTACTGCAAACAAAGGCCCCAGTCCATCGGTCCATCCTCCTCCTACCATCACTTAGAAACGAGACACCACGGCTCCACTTGAGGCAGACCTTTACCTCCATCCTAAAGAGTGCATTCTGCTCTTTTCTGGTCAACCATGACCTCCAACTTGGAGGTGTGCTTCATAGTCATCAGTGAATCTCAGAGATGAGACCGAGGCCCCCAGACACTGTCCTCTCCATGACAACATGTTAGGATCCAGTTCATGAAGACCACAGACAAGACTGAAGACAAGGGGCAACTCCGGCTGACTCAACCTTGTGTGAAGAATGCGGGTGCCAAGAGACTCTAGCACAGGTGTCACCAACTCCAGTCCTCAAGGGCCACCATCCTGCTAGTTTTCTGTGTTTCCTGCTCTACCACACCTGAATAGAACAATCTGATCCTCTCCTTACCTCGTTTAACTCTGCTCAGGCCTGTTAATTACTCGTTCGTTTCAATCAGGTGTGTAGGAGCAAAGAAAGAGCTAACGTGCAGGATGGTGGCCCTCGAGGAGTTGGTGACCCCTGCTCTAGCATGCCTCTTTAAACACGCATGACCTGGAGAGCCAAACTCTCCTGACTCCCCAGCAGCTCCACTAGTGGTACGATCTGTTCCACAACCCGGATTAAAGCAACACATCTTCTTCTCAGTCTCAGTTTTGATCACTCAGAGCCTCCAACAGTGAACTGTGATTCATGATGGCTGGTCCTCCTATGGGACCACTCAGGTCTGCTCCTCTATGCCACAACATCCAGAGTCTTCAGCCCCACTAGGTGAATCTCCTCCTCCCATGGTGCCCTGATGCTGGTCTACAATCCTGGCTGCATCCTGTAGCTTATGACTGATGGACCCTGCTGAAAGGGTTTGGTACCACGAACAGAAAATAACCTGCCCCTCTCTGGGTCTGGTGGTTAAACATGCTGCCCCCCCCCCCCCCCCCCCCTGCAGACATAAACACACATGTTGTTGCAGCTGTTGGTGCAGCTTCAAGCCCACCCAGTTATCACACGTGTTCCCATTGAGCACATTCATAAAGCGTAGTGGTAGAAGCTCGTATGATCAGGATGGCTTTGGGTTTGAACACCACTTCAGCTGCTTCATCTGGGATCTAGAGGACGGACCATCATGGGTCACCGTATGAAAACACACTTCCTTCCACCAATGTTTGTTCATAATGCTCCTTTATTCACAACCACAGTTTTTAAATTCAGACTGAGTACATTCAACTCAAACTCTTCATGTGCACGTGTCAGTCTGACCTCTAATGGAAAATAAAAGTGTAAGTGTTGCACAGCAAGCAGTGTGGATGAGGGGGAAAGTTGATTATTGAGAGACAAAAGAATGACAGCGGAGTCGGACGAAAGGCGGCTATCGGGAGATGGAGTCAGGACTGGGCGCTTCCTTACTTTGAGAGCAGGACAGGTCTGAGAAGGAGGGAGAGAAGGTGAAGGTGCAGGAGCAACATGCAGAGCCACAAGGAGAGAAAGGACAAGAGGAAGAGACACAGTTAGAGCTGTTAGTCCACCGTTCTCAGAAACCAAATGCAGAAGTGTCATAAACTGTAGCAAATGTAAACATAAGTGCTGTTTGTCAGCGGTATCCAACTGGGATGGCGTGTTTAAAGCTATGAGACAAAAAGAACATGCTGATTAACTAAATGGATGATTATCTGGTTGATGTTTAACTGAGAAGTTGGTGTTTAAAATGTTTTCTGCACTAAGAACATCAGTGTTTATTTTAGCTCTTTATTCATGGTCACCATTCAAGTTGAGTAACATAAGAATTAAGAAGTATTTGATGCTGGTTATTATTATGGATTAGTTCCAAGACACTGAAAGAGACTGAAATTCAAACTTCAATTTGAGCAACAAGCTAAAACTTATTCTCCTTAATTGGTTCATAATATCATAAAATCCTTCAAATTTGAAAATCAGATGACAGAACTGTTCTCTAACGCCCAATCCCGACACTCGCACTGCCCCTGCGGTCTTCAGCAAAGTGCACTTGGGGGAAGTGTGCAGCGAGGCTTCGAGTGCATGGTACCAAAGTACACAACGCATGTCGGGATGCTGGTCGCTGTGACACATTTAAAAAAAAACTTTATTAACAACTTTCAATCAAACAATTATTTGAAATAAATTTAAATTTATTGCTGCTTTGTCTAAAACATTCAGAGCATCAACTAATCGTCCTAAAATGAACTTCTTTCATTAGAAAATACATATTTCCAGAAAAGGCCGCTGTGAAGGATTGTGGGTAATACACGTCACCCAAGTCCGCATCGATGCAGACTTGGGTGACGTGCGGATCAAGGGTGCAAAAGGGGTGTGATCAACTTTGGCACTTGAGAATTGGGACAGCCTACGCACTCTCTGCTCTGGTCGGGATCGTGCGATTGAAGGGCGTAAGTGTGGAAGTGCGAGTATTGGGATTGGACACACTGAATCCAATATGGCTGCTGCAGCTGTTTGTTCCCTTGGATCTGCTCTCTCCTGGACACTAAACCGCCAACAGCCTTCCCCGATGTGAGCCAAGATGGTTGAGCCCATGAATGTTAATAGATGTGCAAATCTCAGGTTTTTCTAATCCAAACATTTCCCGTCTATATCCTACTGATGGCTAATGCAGGAATTAGGGGTGGAAGACTATTTTCACGTTTAGCCTGCATGTTAACCCTCTCAGACTCAAATTAAGTTTTGATAAAAGGACGAACAACTAAGTCCTTCAGGGATACTTCTGAGTTAAAAATGCTCATGAAATACATATGTGGAGTAACCAGGTAGGTAGGTTTTAACGTTGCAAATCTGCAACACCTGCCTCCAGAGGGTTAAACTCTGAGTGACCATTCAATATTTATTCATTTATATATTATTATTTATTTAAAAATAAGCAAACAAGTAAAAATGGTTTCTCGGTCAACTTAGGCCTAGTCCACACGTAGCCGGGGTTTGTTAAAAACGAATATCCGCCCCTCCAAAAACTTGCATCCACACCACCGCGTTTTAAAAACAAACTCTGTCCACACGTACCCGGATAAATACGTTGTTATGGACATGCCAGACCTGTAGGCGGCAGTACTTCCCCCGTTCTTAACCTCGTCCTTCGTCTGTGGTCTTTCACAAGGAGCAGTAATTCCACTTGCAAAAACAAACAAGCAGAAAGCGCTTGGACAATTGATGGATCGGGTAGTGACAGAGCGCAGCTCTGAGGGCATCCATGCTGTCGGCTAGTGTAAACACAGGTCGCACATGTGATGTCAGCATTTTTTTGTCGCAGAAAGTGACGCTGCGGACATTAAAACTCTGGTTTTGTCCGTCCACACGCAGACACCCAAAACGGAGAAAACGCAGATCTTCACTTTGGCCGGAGTTTTTAAAAAGGTCCGTTTTCGTGTGAAAAAACTTCGTTTTCGTGTGGATGACAGGCCAAAACGTAGAAAAATATCTACGTTTTGGCAGATCCCCGGCTACGTGTGGACAGGGCCTTAGTCTTTAGAAAGTTTGTTTTAGATGTTGTGAATGTTTGATAATGACATTTATTACTGTTTTAAATCTGAAAAGGGTTTTACCCCCTGAACTGCTGCTCTCTGCCACTCCTCTCTCCTGATTGGCTAACAGCAAACACGCCTCATTCCCATTGGTTTCCTCTGGCTCATTGTGATTGGCCCAGGTGTAAGCAGTAGCATAGCCCTGCGCTGTGATTGGGCTCAGCTGGCTGTCAGCCTCACAGAGCCCCGTCCCCAGAAGGTGTTGCTCCACCCCCAGCTGGAGCTCTGAGAAGAGAAGATCACCTCTAGTGGAGAAACACTGAAACTACAAGCACATTTCTGAAAGGCAAAAAAACAGCTGGAACTAAAATGGACTTTAAATGATAGTGAAATAAAAAAATATCTCAACTGAACTAAAAACAACTAACGGACTAAAATGGATTCCAGCTTCACAGTTAGTTAATATAATAATAATAATAATAATAATAATAATAATAATAATAATAATAATAATAATATAATGATAAGAGTTTAAGAAGGTTGTCTTTTATTAGGTTTGATATTTATAAAAATGTTGATCCTGTGAGAACTTGATGTGCAAACTTCATTTTAATCCTGCAGAATGGAAACATAACTATGGGTTTGGTCCTTTGGCAGATCCTCAGCATGCTTTTAGCAACGTCTCTCAAACACACACACACACACACACACACACACACAGCTTGAATCGATTTTAGAAGCTTTTAGTCTTCCCAGAACCAAGTCAGCGCTCCATACACATCTATAGCTCGCTTTCTTCTCCCTGTGACCGTTCCTACACGGTTTGCCACATTTCTGGTCAAATTTTTAACTTTTCATCAGGTAAGCTAAAAAAATCTGACCTGCAGGAAATTCTCAGATCAATTATTCAGAGATAAAAACCATCAGACAGGTGCAGAAAGCTGAGGGAGAGCTGCTCAACATGCACCAACAAGCATGAGTTGTAAAAACAAAAACATTACCGCATGAACCAAGTGAATCACGCTTTGATTGAAGTGTTGATACTCAATTAATGTTCCAAATACTTTCTGATAAAAAACAAAAATGATGTTATTTCTACATTTGTTTTTGGCTACATCTCCTTTAGCGGGCTATTACAGGTGGATGTTGGTGGTTTAACAAATTCAGTTGAAGTGCCCTAAAAAGCAGCTTATTACCTGGGTTTGATTTTTTTTATATTTTCCTAAAAATATTTTTATTTTCCTAAAAATATTTTTTTTTGTAGCAAAGACATAAAAGATTTAGGTCACCTGACAACAAAATAAACAATATTGGATATTAATTAAATTACTGAAGACTTTTAGCTTGAGGTTAGTTTATTTTATAAAATAAAAATTTCAGTCTGGATTTGAAAGTAAAAACAAAGGTTGTCATCATGCCTGTTTATTAAAGGTGTGGTTTACTCATTTAATCAATACATTTGCAGCGTTCTCTAGTGTAAATCAATGCCTGATGAGTCTTTAAAAAAAGCTATGATGGTCCTGTTCTGAGATGTAGATGCTTGGTGGTGCAGAGGTGGGCTGAAAACAGCAGTGTTGCTCATTATTATTAACGATGTGCACTCCCCTCTCTTCTGATTGGCTAACAGAATGCTTACAGTCATATTGCAAAGTCACTATCACCAAGACACTCCGCTCTCTCTCTGTGTTGCAAAAAATAATAATTTTTAAAGCTGTCTTGTGGGTGGGCGCGAGCCAAGACGGATAAGGCCATGAATGCAAATTCACAGTGTGACATCGCAGTGTGAGGATTTTCAAATCCTAGCATTTACGTCTATTTTCTATCGAAAGCTAACGCAGGAGATAGGTGTAGGAGACTGTCCTATGTTCAGCCTGCATAAAAAACTCAGAGTGACTGATTATAAACAGAATTAATAATTAAAAATTTTTTCAGTCAACCACGACTTTCTACTTAAAGCAGAATGTAAAGTTTCAGGTCTTCAAAAAGTGAGTGGAGGAATAATGATCAGAAATGACAAGGAAGAAGATGTTTAGACAGATGGAAATATGACAATTATCTGGAGCTTTAAGACAAGATAAATGTGAAAGATCTCAGGAGACCAGAGCGTTTTACTGACTAGTTTTAGATTTTCATTCAATAATGACTTTTTAAGAGTTTAACTCAATTCTGTTTGTTCATTCTTCCATTTTTGTCCATTTATCTGAGCCCAGGTTGGGGGGGGCAGCAGCTTCAGCTTAGAGGCCCAAACGGTCCTCCATCAACCTCCACCAGCTCCACTAGTGGGCTGCCCGGGCGTTACCACAGCTATGGAGGTTTCACAAGTGACAACATACTTTTTTTTACTAGTTAAGCAACTGAAAATCTGCAAATGCATTTAATTTGGAAGTCTTTGAATGCTTTACACTGCTTCCAGTTTAACTTCCCGCCTGGCCTACTTTGACGTGTGTAGCGTGTTTACAATGCAGTGGGATGCGTTCAAAAAGCAATGCTTTAGCGTTCAGTGGAAATGCACCCATCCACTAAACTGGCAGCTAATTGCTGCATACTACGCTTCACGGACGTTGTGAGACACTTAGCGCATCTGGGGTAAAGGCCTGGTAAGCCTTCTCCAGATCAACAAAACACACTCCCATGGACAAACTTCCACGATGAACCCCCACCCCATAAATGTAATCATTTTCAAGCTTTACTTGATTCCTTAAAATCAAGGGGGGGTTGAAGGCAAAACATACTTTAGTAAATTCGGTGCAGTTTTGATTTTTGTCTGTTTGGCTGTAATAAAAGAAGTCTGACCCACTGTACCAAAGGGCAAACACAAAATCCTTAAACCAAGGTTGAAAAAGGAAGATGCTAAAGTAAACAAACAAACTTTTATCCTGTAAGTAAAACAGAAACAAAACCAAACTCAGAAGGAAGAAGCATCAAACACTAAAAACACACACAAGTTTGTTGTTTATTCTGATTTATAAACTGGTTCAAATAGTCCGAATCTCCATAAAACAACATTTTACAACATGATGTTGACTTTCAGATGGTTTCATTTAACTTTAATCACGACTTTCTAAAAACGGCACAAAGAACAAAACATGCTTCAGTTGCTAATTATCCAGATTAAAGAGCATGAAAGATGCTCTCTGAGCTTCCAAAAGCATTTCTCAGCAAAATGAAACTTTTAATCATTAATCACTCAGTTTTTTTTCAGCATCTTCCTTTTTATCTCCAGTTTTTCATTTAATGTCACAAAATCTGTAAAGCAACTAAAGAGCTTATCTGAGTGGTGAAATGGTTTTTCCTCTCCCTCTGATAATCTGTCATAAATTATGCACATGCAGTTAAATCATGCGATGAAAACTGTCCTGTGTTTACCTTTCATTGTGGGCGGGGCATAAGCGCTCTGCTTCCTCTGAGAGGTGTCTGAATTCTGCAGAACAAAAGAGACGAGGATCACCACGTGACCAAATGCTGAAAAATATCATTTCAAGTACTTGAAGCCGAGGTTTTCCCTCCCAGCATGTGAGGAGAAAACTTTCTGCTTACAGGAATCAACAATTGGAAAAAGTTCAAATTCATGATTCATAAACACGAACCAAAGTTTGTGATGGTGCAGGATAAATGTTTTTTAAATAATAATTTTAGTCTTATAAGTTTAGATTTGTGTAAATATGCTTAATTTCTGGAAGCTCTAAAGTTAAATATCAGTAACAAAATCCCATTATTCTCTATGGGGATTTGAAGCCCTTTATGTTTAGTCAATAAAACTAAACTTTTTCTAATCATTGACACATTTTATCTGTTTAGTCTTGTTTTCAAGACTCAATTAAATGTTCATTTTATTTCCATAAAATGATGTTTTTGTTTGAGAATAAACATTTTTTATGCTGAAACCAGGAAGTCTGTCACCAGGTGTTACCTGCTGCTCTTGTGTAAAGCAAAGAGCTTATCTGAGTGGTGAAATGGTTTTTCCTCTCCCTCTGTTTCATGTGTGTCTCTGATCGTTTATACAAACCTGCGACTCTCCACTGGTGCTTTGATGATCTCCAACATCTGCAGAAGAGACCAGATCATCAGTTCAAGATGGCCGCCACAAGTAATCGAACAATGTTTTTACAGACACTGAGCTACAACATCATGTGACAATAACCGTGAATCATCTCCAGATTGTGCATGAAGTTATTTTCTTTTGTCGGTGCGAGACGATACTCCTACAGGTCTTTATTTTCCTCTCTGAAACCATTTAGCAGCCTTTAGGTTTTGGTGTCTCTTTGTGCCTCTTCAGTAATCCCTTCATGCAGGTGATCTCCTCTGTAATGAGTAAGACTTGTCCAGCTGGTAGAAGCTTCAGTTACAAAAAAAGAAATGTAATATATTTCTTATATCGAAGACAGGGGTTATGTTGGTTTTATATATGACATGTGGGGTCCCCCAAGGCTCAATTCTTGGACCACTGCTCTTCAATCTCTACATGCCCCCCTGGGTCAGGTCATAAACAGTAACAACATTACCTATCATAGTTACGCCGGGGACACACCGGCCGCGGAAGCGCCGCGAAGCGCCGAGAAGCGAATCGCTCACGAAATTCGGCCGCTGCTCGCCGCTCCTCAGTTCAGATCAGACGCGCCCCAGTCGAGGCGCGCCTCGGCTCAGCTGTAGTTTTTCTTTTGAACACTTGGTGTCCTCCATTTCCTCTCTGCCTTTTCTCAGCTCTTTTCCTCTACGTTTGAGTGTTTGTATGCGTGTGCGTGCGTGTGTGTGCGCGCGCGTGTGCGTGTGTGTGTGTGTGTGTGTGTGTGTGTGTGTGTGTGTGTGTGTGTGTGTGTGTGTGAACCTATGGTATGAGTTGTTTCTGCCAGTTGAATCTCTAGGAACCCGCTCCAATTCTGCAGCTGTATCCTAGCAGTTTCTTCCGACATGGGTACGTAAATAAGCATGTTTTTCGGGGGGCGTACAGCTCCTTGTGTTTCTCAACTTCCATAATTAATTTAAAGTCATCCATCCTAACTGCTTGCCTCAGACTTTCTGCCTCTCTGTCCTGTTTGCTCTGGTGAAAAGACACCCAAAACCACACACCCCTTCACGTGGTCACACACGCACACAAGTTCGATGTGTGTGTGTGTTCGTGTGGTTTTTCTGCAGTGTCTGTTTATGAACACATTTGACTATTGCGGAATTTTATTTTGAAATGCTTTATTTTGTTAACTTTACCGGCCTGCCTCTTATGTCTACGTTTGACTTCCTGCCAGAATTGACGCGATTCACCCACGGCTTGCGAAAAAAATAGAGCCAACGCCGAAATGATCGCTGCACGGCGCGGGCTGGAGCGCCGGCGCGAGGCGATTCGCGGCGCTTCGGCGGCCCATGTGGTCTATAGAATAGCTTAACAAGGGCGCCGAATGAAGGCGGTCCTATTTTCGCGGCGCTTCCGCGGCCAGTGTGTCCCCGGCGTTATGCAGATGACACCCCAGTGGCCTAGTGGTAGAGTGTCTGCCCTGAGACTGGGAGATCAGGGTTCGATTCCTGGTTGGGTCATACCAAAGACTGAAAAATGGGACCCAATGCCTCCTTGCTTGACATTCAGCAGTAAGGGGTTGGATTGGGGGTTAAACCACCAAATGGTTCCCAAGTGCGGCTTTGTCTGCAGCTGACCACTCCCCCAGGGGATGGGTCAAATGCAGAGAACAAATTTGCACAAATATCAGTGTGCATGACTTTGACTTTGATCTACCTAGCTCCATCATATGACTGTGGTCCCCTACACTCACTCTATCAGTGATTGGAGCAAATTAATGACTAAATGCAGTCAAACTTCCTCCAGCTAAACAAAGACAAAACTTAACATATTGTCTTTGGATATAAGAAGGACAAGATGAAGATTATTGCTCAATTTGGCTCCAGAGAAATAAAGACAAAGACCCAGGTTAGAAATCCTGGTGTTATAATTGATATAGACCTGAGCTTCACTGGTCACATTAATGCTATAACTAGATCAGTGTTTTATCATCTGCATCAAATAGCACGACTCAGGGATCTCATGTCCTGACAAGACCTAGAGAAACTCATTCATATGTTCATCTCCAGCAGGCTGGACTATTGCAATGGTCTTTGGACTGGCCTTCCCAAAAAAGCTGTGGAGCAACTGTAGCTCATTCAGAATGCTGCCGCTAAAGTCTTAACAAGAACTAAGACAACTGAACACATCACTCCTGTTCTTACATCTCTGCACTGGTTATCAGTAAACTACAGAATCAAGTTCAAAGTACTTCTACTAGTTTATAAATCACTCCATGGCATGGGGCCAGAATACATGTCAGATCTCCTTCAGGTACATACACCCAGCAGGGCTCTAACCCCGGCTTTCCACAGGAGCCGTCAGCAGCACGTCATAGCTGCTGATAGAAACCGCTGTGGTCAACAGAACCTTTTCCACTGGAGCCGTCAGCAGCGCGAGTCGGCCGCGTCTCAGGAGCAGCATGTCGCGGCCTTTACGCGCCGGTTCTATTTTTTACGCGCGACGCCTCTGAAACGGGTCAAGTTCGACATTTTTGGGGAAGGAAAGACAGGAAATCGGACGCGGAAATGGAGAGAAGCTCCGGAGATTTTCAGAATAAAGAACGTACTGTTTTCCGGTTGCTTTACTTTTAAAAAAAGTTACTAACTGTGCGGCCCCGTGAGAAGTTATCACCTAGCTAGCGGGCTCCTTTGTTTTTCAGGTCCGTATTGGCGATTATAAAACGGACAGAACATAAAACACAAACCATGTTGTAATTTTCTCCTGCTTGTTGTTGTGTTTACTGACGAAGTCACTCGTGTGACTTCGTGCTCGGTCGGTGACAGTTGCTCCCCTGCTGCTTCGCGTCTCGTGGGAAGGGCCAAGCAGCAGCTAGACGTGCTGCTGCAGTAACGTGCTGCTGACGGCTCCCGTGGAAACCCGGGGTAAGATCCTTGGGAAACAGTCAGCTGGTAGAACCTCGGGTCAGAACCAAACAGGGTGAAGCTGCTTTTAGCTACTCTGATGCACACAGATGGAATCAGTTTCCTCATGACCTCAAATGTGTCCAAACTCTAATAACCTTTAAATCAAAATTGAAAACCTTTATGTTTTCATCAGCCTTTGAACAAATGTTTGTATGCTGCACCTTCTGCACTGTACTTGCTCACTATGTAGCTTTGTCTTTTTATCTTTAATTTTTAGATCCTAATTTAATTTGTGTGTATTTTAATTGTGCTGTCATATTGATTTAATGTTCTTGTTTTTCTGCTAATGGAAAGCACACTGATTCACCTATGTGTATGAAATGTGATATATAAATACCTATAAACATATGTATGTCCATCCATCCATCCATTTTCATCCGCTTACCCAGAGTCGGGTCGCGGGGGCAGTAGCCAAAGTCGAGAGGCCCAGACTTCCCTCTCCCCAGCCACTTGGGCCAGCTCCTCCGGGGGAATCCCAAGGTGTTCCCTGGCCAGGAGAGAGACATAGTCCCTCCACCGTGTCCTGGGTCTACCTTTAGGTCTCCTCCCGGTTGGACGTGCCCGGAAAACCTCACCAGGGAGGCGTCCAGGAGGTATCCTGACCAGATGCCTGAGCCACCTCAA
This sequence comes from Nothobranchius furzeri, assembly GCF_043380555.1. NCBI lineage: Eukaryota > Metazoa > Chordata > Actinopteri > Cyprinodontiformes > Nothobranchiidae > Nothobranchius > Nothobranchius furzeri. Next base: position 40,804,379 of record NC_091752.1, read on the forward strand.
CTGGCTCCTCTCAATGTGGAGGAGCAGCGGGTCTACTCTGTGCCCCTCCCACATGACAGAGCGTCTCACCCTATCTCTAAGGAAGAGCCCAGCCACTCTTTGGAGAAAACTCATTTCGGCCGCTTGTTTCCGCGATCTCGTTCTTTCGGTCACTACCCAAAGCTCATGACCATAGGTGAGGGTAGGAACGTAGATCGACCGGTAAATCGAGAGCTTCGCCTTCTGACTCAGCTCTCTCTTCACCACGACAGACCGGTACAACACCCGCATCACTGCAGCACCAATCTGCCTCTCAATCTCACTCTCCAGTTTTCCCTCACTCGTGAACAAGACCCCGAGATACTTAAACTCCTCCACTTGGAGCAGGACCTCATCCCTGACCTGGAGAAGGCATTCTACCCTTTTCCGAATCAAGACCCTGGTCTCAGATTTAGAGGAGCTGATTCTCATCCCAGCCGAGGACTCTATCTTCAGCTTAATAGCATCCCTAACCTGCCTCTCTATTGGGCCATTCCCATCTGTACCGGGTCGGCCCGGGCCGGGTAGCCCCAGTCGGCCCCAGCCTGGCCCGGTTGATTCCACACATCCTTGTCTTAAGCCCATGTGGGCTGATTCTACCCACCAATCAGAGGCTTGCTCTAATGGAAGGTGTGAATTTGCTGTCAGCAGTGGGTGTGTTGGCCCTGGTCGGCCTGAAGCAGACCCTCTCGAGAAGAGGGCTGAGAATGAGCCTTGGTTGGCCCGGAAAAATACCAGGCCACCCAGATATGTAAACAGCATACGCTACCCGGCCCGGGCCGACCCGGTACAGATGGGAATGTCCCATAAGTCTTATTGTTGTTGCCCACGTGAGCGTTAAAGTCCCCCAGCAGAACGAGGGAGTCACCGGAAGGAGCACTCTCCAGCACCCCCTCAAGGGTCTCCAAAAAGGGTGCACAGTCTGAACTGTATATGGTGCATAAGCACAGATTGCCTCGTCTCGTCTTCCTCCGCTTATCCGGGTCCGGGTCGCGGGGGCAGCATCCCAACTAGGGAGCTCCAGGCCGTCCTCTCCCCGGCCTTGTCCACCAGCTCCTCCGGCAGGACCCCAAGGCGTTCCCGGACCAGATTGGAGATGTAACTTCTCCAACGTGTCCTGGGTCGACCCGGGGGCCTTCTGCCGGCAGGACATGCCCGAAACACCTCCCCAGGGAGGCGTCCAGGAGGCATCCTGACCAGATGCCCAAACCACCTCAACTGGCTCCTTTCGATCCGGAGGAGCAGCGGTTCTACTCCGAGTCCCTCCCGAATGTCCGAGCTCCTCACCCTATCTCTAAGGCTGAGCCCGGCCACCCTACGGAGAAAACTCATTTCGGCCGCTTGTATCCGCGATCTCGTTCTTTCGGTCATTACCCAAAGCTCATGACCATAGGTGAGGATTGGGACGTAGATCGACCGGTAAATCGAGAGCCTGGCTTTCTGGCTCAGCTCCCTCTTCCCCACGACAGATCGGGTCAGCGTCCGCATCACTGCAGACGCCGAACCAATCCGCCTGTCGATCTCCCGCTCCCTCCTACCCTCACTCGTGAACAAGACCCCGAGATACTTAAACTCCTCCACTTGAGGTAGGACCTCTCCCCCGACCCGGAGGTGGCAAGCCACCCTTTTCCGGTCGAGAACCATGGTCTCAGATTTGGAGGTGCTGATCCTCATCCCAGCCGCTTCACATTCGGCCGCGAACCTACCCAGCAAGAGCTGAAGGTCAGAGCTGGATGAAGCTAGGAGGACCACATCATCCGCAAAAAGCAGAGACGAGATTCTCCTGCCACCAAACTCGACACACTCCACACCACGGCTGCGTCTAGAAATTCTGTCCATAAAAGTGATGAACAGAACCGGTGACAAAGGGCAGCCCTGGCGGAGTCCAACCCTCACTGGGAACAGGTCCGACTTACTACCGGCTATGCGGACCAAACTCACGCTCCTCTGGTAAAGGGACTGAATGGCCCTTAACAGAAAGCCACCCACCCCATACTCCTGGAGCGTCCCCCACAGGGTGCCCCTGGGGACACGGTCATAAGCCTTCTCCAAATCCACAAAGCACATGTGGATTGGTTGGGCAAACTCCCATGCCCCCTCCATCACCCTTGCAAGGGTATAGAGCTGGTCCACAGTTCCACGGCCAGGACGAAAACCACATTGCTCCTCCTCTATCTGAGATTCAACTATCGATCGGACCCTCCTCTCCAGTACCTTGGAGTAGACCTTTCCAGGGAGGCTGAGGAGTGTGATCCCCCTATAGTTGGAACACACCCTCAGGTCACCCTTCTTAAAGATGGGGACCACCACCCCGGTCTGCCACTCCCTAGGAACTGCCCCCGATGACCACGCAATGTTGTAGAGACGTGTCAACCATGACAGCCCTACAACATCCATAGCCTTAAGATACCCAGGACGAACCTCATCCGCCCCCGGGGCTCCGCCGCTGTGTAGTTGTTTGACTACCTCAGCAACTTCTGCCCCCGAGATCGGACAGTCCATCCCCAGGCCTCCCAGCTCTGGTTCCTCCTCGGAATGCGCATTGGTGGGATTGAGGAGCTCCTCAAAGTATTCCTTCCACCGTCCGACTATAGCCTCAGTTGACGTCAGCAGCTCCCCATCCCCACTGTAAACAGTGTGAGCGAGTTGCTGCCTTCCTCTCCTGAGGCGCCGGACAGTTTGCCAGAACCTCTTTGGAGCCGATCGATAGTCTTTCTCCATGGCCTCACCAAACTCCTCCCACGCCCGAGATTTTGCCTCGGCAACTGCCACTGCTGCACCCCGCTTGGCTATCCGGTACCTGTCTGCTGCCTCCGGAGACCCACAGACCAGCCACGCCCTGTAGGCCTCCTTCTTCAGCCTGACGGCTCCCCGAACCTCTGGTGTCCACCAGCGGGTACGGGGGTTGCCACCACGACTGGCACCGGCCACCTTACGACCACAGCTAGCAACAGCCGCCTCGACAATCGCAGAGTGGAACAAGGCCCACTCGGACTCAATGTCCCCCACTGCTCTCGGGACGTGGTCAAAGCTCTGCCGGAGGTGGGAGTTGAAGACCGTCTTGACAGGTTCTTCTGCCAGGCGTTCCCAGCAGACCCTCACTATGCGTTTGGGTCTGCCAGGTCTACGCGGCATGTTCCCTTGCCATCTGATCCAACTCACCACCAGGTGGTGATCAGTTGACAGCTCCGCCCCTCTCTTCACTCGGGTGTCCAAAACATACGGTCGCAGGTCAGATGATACGACTACAAAATCTATCATCGACCTGTGACCTAGGCTGCCCTGGTACCAAGTGTACCGGTGGGCATCCTTATGTTCGAACATGGTGTTCGTTATGGCCAAACTGCGGCTTGCACAGAAGTCCAATAACAAAACACCGCTCGAGTTCTGATCAGGTGGGCCGTTCCTCCCAATCACACCCCTCCAGGTCAAGCTGTCATTGCCCACGTGAGCATTGAAGTCCCCCAGCAGGACAATGGAGTCCCCTGATGGAGCACTATCTAGCACTCGTCCCAGGGACTCCAAAAAGGGTGGGTACTCTGAACTGATATTTGGCCCATAAGCACAAACAACAGTCAGGACCCGTTCCCCGACCCGAAGGCGCAAGGAAGCTACCCTCTTGTCCCCCGGGGTAAACCCCAACACACAGGCAGAGAGTCTCGGGGCTAACAAAAAGCCAACCCCAGCCCTCCGCCTCTCACCCGGAGCAACTCCAGCAAAGTAGAGTGTCCAACCCCTCTCCAGGTCTCGGGTTCCAGAGCCAATGCAATGTGTCGAGGTGAGTCCGACTATATCTAGCCGGTACCGCTCAACCTCTGCCACAAGCTCCGGCTCCTTCCCCGCCAGCGAGGTGACGTTCCATGTCCCAAAAACTAGTTTCCTTGTCCGGGGATTGGACCGCCAAGGCTCCCGCCTTGGTCTGCCACCCGATTCACATTATTTATTATTATTATTTTATGTTTGTGTGTGTGTACAGGCCAAAAGTTGGCCCACACCTTCTCATTCAATGTGTTGTCTTTATTTTCATGACCATTTACATTGGGAGATTCTCACTGAAGGCACCAAAACTATGAATGAACACATGTGGAGTTATGTACGTTACCAAAAAGGTGAAATAACTGAAAACATGTTTTATGTTCTATGTTCTTCAAAAAAATCACCCTTTGCTCTGATTACTACTACACTCTTGGCATTCCTTTGATGAGCTTCAAGAGGTAGTAGTAGTACTTCAAGACGGTTGGAAAACCATTTCAGGTGACTACCTCTTGAAGCTCATCAAGAGAATGCCAAGAGTGTATATGTATGTATATATATATATATATATATATATATATATATATATATATATATATATATATATATATATATATATACACATATATATGTGTATATATATATATATATGTGTGTGTGTGTGTGTGTGTGTGCCATCTGTAATGAATTTAGCACAAAGCACTGTGTAGTAAATCCATGCTGCTGATCAGTAAAAATAGAAAGTATGTCCTTTCTTTGAGCAAAATCGGTTTAAAAATAACAGCTTGAGTGTTTGGAGCTTGTTTGTTTCCAGGCTGAGAGCCGAGGGGGTTTTGTGTTTTCTCAGCTGCCAGCTGGAACCAAACTGAATCAGAAACAAGTCAAACCCATATTCACCTCATTAACCCTCTGGAGGCAGGCGTTGCAGATTTGCAACATTAAAACCTACCTACCTGGTTACTCCACATACGTGTTTCATGAGCATTTTTGAACTCAGAAGTACCCGTGAAGGACTTAGTTGTTCGTCCTTTTATCAAAACTTATTTTGAGCCTGAGAGGGTTAATAATTAGGAAAAAAGACTTTAGATTCTGTTGACATGGATCATCTGAAGGTGTTTTTTCTTTTTTCTTTTGAGAACAGCAGCTCAGAACATACCAGAACTGGAACCCGACTCTGAACACCCAGTTACAGAATGGAATCAGGCCCATTATTGAATCAGTTCCCCTGTAGAAGGATTTAGAGGAGCTCAGAGCAACACACAAACTCTACCCTCACTACGAATCCATCAGCCAGGCCTGGACATCCAGATCACGTTACCAGAAGTAATCTAATAAAACTCCCATTACTGCTGCTCTGCTCTCCTCCTCCTTACACAGTCCTTCAATCTGGCTCTGCTTCTCACCTGGACCAGGTTGTCTATAGATCTGCAGAGTAGCAGGAGTCGGCCTTCTGCGACGGATCTGAGGCAGACACACACACACACACACACACACACACACACACACACACACACACACACACAGTGTTTAACCTTTAAATGTTTGAAATAAGACTTCCCTTGGCCCCTCCAGATGAACAAAGATGACCTAAATGTCATCAATGATCAAAATGTGATAAATCCAGCCTTCGCAACATTTGTTAACCTGACTAAAATGGTTATCAAAAGAAATAAATCTTTAAAATACAAATTTTAAAGCTAATGTGGGCTAAATTATCTTAATCCAGATGGTTTTATCACCTAAAGCAGTCGAAGCTCCCCACACTACAGTAGGAAAGTGTCCCCAGACATTATGTGTGAAATTCCCATCTCACCCTCTGCTGGTGGTCTCATCCTTCCAAGCTTGGGTCCTCTACCAGAGGCCTGGGGGCTTGAGGGTTTTGCAGTATCTTAGCTGTTCCTGATGCACTTTTCTAGGCTGAGTGTGGTAGATATTGGTCTTTGTTGCTCTGGTGTTCAGGACCTGTTCCTGTGCAGCCATGATGAGAGCCTCTGTGCTGTCCCTCAGACCAGCTCTTTCTAGCCACTGGTAGGATTTCTTGATATCAGCCACTTCAATTATCTGTCTGTGGTACATCCCATGTCCTCCCATGATGGTATTTCCAGCTTCTCCTCTGTTCATCATTGTCTGAGACATTCAGGTAGCACGTCTGTCGGGGCCTTGCCCTTAATGTTCTTATGGATTTTGGATGTTTCATTTTGAATAGTGGCTCTCACACTCACTATTCCTCGGCCTCCTTCCTTATGGCTAGTGTACACTGTTAAGGTGCTGGATTTGGGATGGAACCCTCCATGCATGGTTAGGAGCTTCCATCTCTTAACATTCGTGGTCAGTGTTTCTTCCTTTGGCCAGCTCATTGTTTCTGCAGAATATCTGATTACTGGCAGAGCGTAGCTGCTTACTGCCCAGATCTTGTTCTTGCCATTGAGCTGTCTTCTTAGGACTTGCCTTATTTGTTGTAGGTATTTGGCTGTGGCTCCTTTACTTCTGGCTTCATTGAGGTTGCCATTTGTTTCTCCCCAAAATGGAGGAGTGGCTAAAACAGATCTCAGAAAAAAAACATCAGACATCTCAGTCCAGAAGAGTGTAGTTTTAGGAACAGCTAAGATACTGCAGAACCCTCAAGCTCCCCCGTCTCTGGAAAAGGACACGAGCTTGGAATATGTGTGTGCGTGCGTGCGTGTGTGTGTGTGTGTGTGTGTGTGTGTGTGTGTGTGTGTGTGTGTGTGTGTGTGTGTGTGTGTGTGTGTGTGTGTGTGTGTGTGTGTGTGTGTGTGTGTGTGTGTGTGTGTGTGTGTGTGTGTGTGTGTGTGTGTATGCGTGCATGTGTGTGTGTGTGTGTGTGTACACACTGTACAACACTTTATCTGAATAACTAACAATGATGTTTTCTTTCCACAAATAACACAAGCCTGAAGGAGTTCTGCAGTGTGGTGGAGTTGCTAATGCTAACAGTTAGCTACCAGCTGAGTTACACACTGCACTCTGTTCTTTCCTGTACGCTAAACCCACACTAAACTAAACCCACACATCCCTCTGAGGTTGTAAGCCCAGATGGGTGAGTCCATGAATGCTGGTATACAGTGTGACACAGATCTGACTGGCTTTTTCAATCCGAGCGTTTCAGGAGATAGGTGCAGGAGACTATTTTCATGTTCAACCTGCATGTTAAACTCAGAATGACTGATTACATTTCAAAAATAACAAGTAAAAAGTTTTTTTTAGTGAACAAGATCTTTAAAGTCATGCTTTACGTTATTAAATGAGGACGAAGAAGAAAAACGGGTCATCCTGAGGATTGTATTTTATTGAGAAAGAAAAGCCGACGCGTTTCGGTCACGGCCCGCTTTTTAATTATTTTTTTTTTGCTGAATAAAACACAATCCTCAGAGTTCCTCGGACCACCTGTTTTTCTTCCTTATCCTCGTCTAATGATCTAACAGATCCTGAAGATATCTATTATTCTATTTATTTATCCCACACTGCCATCTGTTTTTATGCTTTACGTTACTTGGTTACTGAAAAATCGAACACATTTCTGTAACTTGTATCTTCTGCAATGCTGCATACCAGCCAGAATCTGACTTTCCTGTATGTTCTGAAAATGAACAGGAAGGTTGTGCAGTATCTGCATGACTGTTGTGATTTGTTTGTAGTTGCAGAAAGGCCAGATTTGGCTCAGCGATGTACCTGTAAAACTATCCAGTACAGTCCGTCGTTAAGCCGAGGGAAAGGTTTTCCCAGTGAAGACAGAGGTGGGATTCTGTGACTATTTGCTGCATCTCTGCATCCATCGACTAAACGCCTCATAAAGATGTCAGCAGAGCAAAGAGCAGCACTTTTAACTTCCTGAGGCATGAGGACCAGCTCCAAGCTGCAGTTCTAACACATTTTGCTCCTCTGCTTACAAATTCCTTCTTTCTCCTCCACCGGAAAATCCCTATTTCTCTAAAAGAGACGTAAACTATCCATCACAACCTGAGTAAACCGGATACAAATTGTTTGTCTCAACCTGCATTCCCATCTATGGAAAACAAGAGAGGTTGTGAACCTGGAAGGGAAGCAATTTCTTTAATTCTCATGGAAATTTTTTAATTATTTGCAAAAATAAAAAAATAAACTGCAACAAAAGTTCCCCCACTGATGTTTAAATACACAAAAGTCAGTGTGCAGAGCTCTGATTCCTACGTGCATGCTGCTCCATTCCCACACAGAAAATTCCAGACAAGACTCAGAAGACTCACTCAGCCTCCCGCTTCACTCCAAACATCTGAAACTGTAAAACACTCACATGTTCAGCGGCCTGTGGGTCCAGCTGCCCCTGCAGCGGAGGCACAGCAAACTGGATCTTCTTTGGACTGCCGGGCTCCATTACTACTGACTGAGACGTGGAAAAAGAGACAGATGGAGGGAGAGAAAGTGTGTTTGTGAGAAGGAGGGAGGGAGGGAGAGGGAGTGGTTTTCTCTGGGCTGATGGGGTCCATTATCACTAATTGACAGGCCGAGAGAGGCAAGAACAACAGCCAAGGCACTGCAGCATTTTCCAAACCACCATCTGATCAGATGGGAAATCATCGTTTTGCTTATGATGTTTTTGTTTAGTTCTGAGTCTGATTGCATGTTTCTGCATGTTTCAGTCCCAGATCCATCCCAACTGCTCTCAGTGTACCATTGGGCTTGAAGAGCCCATGTGACAGATGATGACATCATCAAACTCCATCATGTAATATTTGCTCAAGCTAGAAACTCTTTTATAAGAAAATGTTGATTAGATTCAAATGTTGACCAGAAGGAGGCACTAGAGAGAATTCATTTATAGGTTTTGTCCCCAGCTCAACAAGCTGCTTGTCCCTCACACACCAGAGTCTATCTGCACGTCTGTTAGGAAAACATCTGGAGAGGCTTAAAGTAGGAGGAACAAACTCCTCTCACACTGTACAAAGAGCCTCTTGTGTGATTTTCCACTCTGTTGGAAAGCGTCCACCTCTGCTGTGAGAAGGTGAGACAGAAGACTGCTCTGTTGTTGGTAGTAAAGGAGCACCTATTTCCCATAGCTCAGTGTGAGGCATGACGTCAACAACTCTGTCCTCATCTGATGTGATAAAAGCAGAGGGAAGCTGGGATTCTCACAGCTGCTCTTACAACCACGTATTTCTGCCTCAAAGACTCAAAGTTACGTCAAGTCTTTCAAATGAAAACGTGTCTGTGAATCAGCGAGCGCCTGATTGATTCAGCATTTCAGACAAAACGAGACTAAACTTCAAACAACAACTCTTAAAGCTGCTATAGACCCACTGAAGCCTGACGTCACCCCCCCACACCCCCACCCCCAGCACCCAGCTGGAGGGCGAAAAGCCGGCACCTCCTCGCTGACCATCATTGTTTATCTGTTAGTTGTCAGTAAACGGAGCTAAATAGCGGTGAAATGAAATCGATCAGCATGGTTAACACACATAGAGCTGTAGGCTGCACATGTAAGGACAGTAAAGTTACATTTTACTGGTTTCCAGCTGATAAAATATGCTGACGGCAGTGGTTAACGGCCAGTTCTAGTGGATAAAACACCCACATCGTGGTAGACAAAGTCTCAGGGCAGAATGAAAAAGTAAAATGTCTGCCTCACATGATCAGAAACAAACAAGTTACCGCCATCTAATGACATATGCTTTTATTATGCGCGACCACGAGTACAAGGACATGCGACCGACCGAGCCTAGTGCTGCTGATCAGACCTGAGAAATAAACGTGTGAGAAAGAGACACGCCAGTGTGGTGTGTAGTTCTGTGTGTAACCCGCGGTAACCGCCTAATAATTACACTAAAATGGGTTAGGGTTAGGGTTAAAATGGGTTGTGTAATTGGAGTAGACAGGCGCTATTGTTGTTTTTTGTGTTTCTGTTTACGTTGCTCATCAGAATAAACAGAGCAGCCGTTAATCTCTAAAGACGAGCAGTGTCACGGCGATCGTTCGGCATTAACCTACAAAACGTAGAAGAGATCCGGTTACACCTTCGGTTCAGCTGTGAGAGGCCCAGACGGCCGGTTCTGAGGATTGTTGGCCCACAGCTCACTAGCTATTTCAAACGTGGATCTGGAAGCTTGGTGCAAAACACTGTTAGCTTTAAAATGTTTATTTTTTCTGTTCGTCTGCACAAAGATGTATTAGATTATCTAAAGTAGTGGCATCTAAAGCCGTAGGTTTAATTTTGTTAGCTTAAATTGCAGAGATACAGCTCTGGATCACGGCTGGAGACACGTTCTTGTCCTCCAGCATGTGTGGATGTGCGCAGTTACCCAGATGTAAACAGTAACTTTCAATGGGTCTATAGTGCATCTACAAAACAAGTTATGTTTTGAACGCAAACAGTCACGGGCCACTCACCCCTCCCCGTGGGTGTCTTTCCTAGTTTCGCTCATTGCCTGGCAGTCACCGTTTTCTAGGTCCAAATGTCTTCTGTTGTCTGTGACTTCAATTGGTGATTTTTTGTTCGGGACTCTGGTAGTTTGTACTAAAGTTGAAGTGGTAGCAGCTTCTCTATTGAGTCAAGGACCTCTCACACCAGTGGTGTTCTGTTGCTAAATAAGCTGGTGCTAATGAGTGGAGGCACTGGGAAGGGCGAAAGTGTGACGATTCAGTGAGACGAACAAACGGATGGTCCAATAGTAGCTCTTGATCCGAGCGCTGTTATTGGTGGAGGCTTTTAAATAAATGTGAGAGAACCACTATATTAATTGCAAGATGACCTCCAGCGGGCCACAAATGGGCACGTTAGGGATGTCCAGATCCGATCACTTGATTGGAAATCGGTACTAATCACCTGGTTTCAGGCTCGATCGAAATCTGATGTTACCTCCCAATCCAGATTTGGATACAGGGTTCGAATTACAGGGGAGCTAAGGGGCACCAGGTTCTTCTGAAAGGATTAAGGGGTTCCCAAGAAGCCCTCAACTTACACACTCAGAGGGAGCCCGAAAAAAGATCCTGTTTCTCCTTTTGTTACATTATTTCTATGGAGTCTCAGCATTGCGGCTGGGGGTTCTTTTAAGCGGAGAAGCAGAGAGCGGCAGAGTGCTGATTATTCATGCACTCCAGGCAGCTGTGTCCTGTGCAAAATGTATGCCGTTAATTAACACATGATCGTTCGTGTCCACTCGTATTCTCTGGTACTTTCTGTCTTTTATTGGTGCCTGACGCGCTCCGCTGCTGTGGATCTCATCACCCGTGCTCCGGTGACTTCACCACACTGGCGCAGCACTCAGTAGTCCCTTTGATGTGCTTTGTTCAAAAGTAACTCATGAGGTGAAAAAGTAGGTCAGCAGCTTTTCTGGAGGTCTGATGCAGGAAGACAAGCGACAGAGAGGACAGGAAAATTGTTAAATAAAGAATAAGAAAACAAAACAAAGTGAAAGTAGATTTACCCCACCACTGTTTTTTTACTTTTACAAAGCAATAACTAAATGTAATATTTATATATGATACAATTCAGATCACCGTCAACACTCAGTCCCAGGGCTGTCTCAAGGTATTTTAGGTGCCAAGACAAAACAGACTCTGCCAGGTTTGAGCTGAGGTGCTATTTGATTTGAATTATACTTTTTTTATGTTTTAGGCCCTAAACTGTTTAACATATATATTAATGATATCACAAGTGTATCTAAATTGTTGAATTGCATTTCATTTGCTGATGACACAACCTTCTTTTGTGCAGGTGACAATCTAGAACATATGAGAGAAGTAATTCAGTCAGAGCTAGAAAACTGAAACTGTGGTTTAATGTCAATAAACTATCCCTGAATCTTGAGAAAACTCGGTTTATGGTATTTGGAACAAGAGGAGCAAATAGTAACATGTCATTAGTTACAGAAGATTAAAAATTGAAAAAGTGGAGGAAATTACGTTTCTAGGGGTCATTATCGACGAAGATATTACATGGAAGCCACATGTTAATGGTGTAAAAACAAAAATAGCAAGAGCAATTGGTTTACTGCATAAAATAAAATATTTTTAAATAAAAAAGGATTTCTTCAAGTATATAATTCCTTGATTGTACCATATATGACTTATTGTATTGAACTCTGGGGAACAATATATAAAACTCATACACACTCACTTTTGTTACTACAAAAAAGAGCCATAAGAATCATCACTCAGAGTAGTTATAGAGCACCGTCCGGCCCATTATTTGCTGAGTTAAGAGTATTAAAGTTTCCAGATTTAGTGGATCATAACATATTAAAATTGATGTTTAAAGCTCACAAAAAATCCTTACCAATAAATATTCAAATGAAATTTGAAAAAAGACCAAGTTGCTACGATTTAAAAGGGTACGAGATATTTTTAAAAAACCTAGTTTTAGGACTAAAAAGTTGGAGCGCTGTGTTTCTGTATATGGAGTCGGGATATGGTACAGTCTGGAATACGTAATGAAAGAGGCCAAATCAATTATGTTTAAACAGAATGTAAAAAACTATATGTTAAGAAATCATATGGAATAATCTTGGGTGCTTTCTATTTTAATTTTGTTTTTTCTGTATTGATCAGCAATGATTTCTAACTAAGGTGTTGAAACTCCATTCAAGGATTGTTAGTTAATTAGTAGCAAACTGCTTGGCAGCTGTCTTAGTCATTTTTGTTAGTGAGTATATTTTTATTTTGTGCTGAGGGTGTGAATGGGGCAGATTACATATATCTATTTGCTCCTTTTCATTTAAGTATTGTAAGTTGCATTCATTCTTTTTTTATTTTGCAAAGTTACTATGTTATAAATTAAATAAAATACAGTTCCCCACAGCCGCGCGAGCACTCAGCAACTGAGGGAGCAGAACCTGCAGTTGAGGGGGCAGAGAAGCTGCAGCAGCATGTCTGTCTCTGCCATCGGCATATAAATATTGGACAATGGGTTTCCATAGGCTCCAATCTCACGTTTTTGAGGCCAAATGGGAGGTAGCACCACCATTTTGACCGTGTCACAGGTTCCCGTCAAGTCCAGACAATTCCACAAAAGGGAAGAGAGGTGGGGCTGTAAGGCTGGGATCAACTGACGACACCCGGTCGAACTAGCTAAAAGCTAACCTGAAGCTAACCCAAAGCTAACGCGGAGGTTGGAGCTAAGCTAAAAGAGGTAGCAACCTAGCTACAACCGGAGTTAACTGTGCACAACACCAGAGCTTCTGAGTCAGAGATACGCCGGGCTGACCGCCGGGTAAAACTGGGTGGAACACAGAGGTCTCCGAGAGCCGGCAGCCACATAGCAGACAAGCGCCGCTGCGATCTGAGATGCGCAGAGCTGCCGCTGGGGAGAACCGGGTGGAAAGGTTTCCTTCCAAGAGCTCCACAAGCCGTCAGCCCGAGCAGCAGACAGAAGCCACGATCAGACAGAGATGCACCGAGCTGCGGGAGGGGAGAACGGGGTGGAAAACATCGGTCTCCCGAGAGCTCCACAAGCCGATAGTCGGAACCCAGCTCCACCAACATGTTATATTTCAACCCATTTTCTAAAGTGCAGCATTATGTTAAATGCACTGGGTTTTACCCTATTACATTTAAATTTAATGGTTAAACAGTACATGTTAAAATCTAAGCTCAGCTCGGCAGTGACCTAAAATACATAAATATAATTTTACTTACCGAAAAAAATGAAGTGGAGACTCCTTGGACGCTCTATTAGTGCAATTAATGCCACAAAAAACAATTGCACAAAAAATATCCAAAAAAGAATACACAAACACAGAGACTCAAAATCCCGAAACAGTTTCCAGGCCAGACCGAGGCTCTACTGAGACCTTTCCACGGAGCTCGCTCTGTGGACACTCATTAATTATACAGAATTTTAGGCTTTTAATACACTTATTTTTACGTATTTTTAACATGGGAGTCAATGAAGATTTGCTCGCTTCTGACACCAGCCCCCAGCGGATGAGGGTGGAACTGCAATTTTTGGTACTTCCGGGATTGCTTCAATTTTTGAGCCGCATTGTGGGGGCTTGGTCTCTGCCCTGTGCTCCTAGGCCAACGTGTATGGGGAGGAAAAAGTCTCAAAAGATCTGTGTGTGTGTGTGTGTGTGTGTGTGTGTGTGTGTGTGTGTGTGTGTGTGTGTGTGTGTGTGCGTGCGTGCGTGCGTGAGTGCATGCCTGCATGCGTGTGTGTGTCTAGATTTATGCATGTTTAACTCTTGATTTGTAACTTGTGTATACATTTTCATGTGTAACTTCAGCTACTACACATACAAATCACCTGGTACACACGAACAAAACTGCATTACACACAGATCAGTTTACAAGTACAAAAATCCTTTTGAGACTCTTTATTCACCTGACAGATTTGTGCACACATGGTGCATTTGAATTCTGGGTGGAAGAGGGAAATTTGAATTTCATTAGATTTTAGTCTAAACTTGTTTTGAAGGGACAAATATCATTTTCTGTGGGAAACTGTGTGGATTCGTGAGATCAAAAGATCCCTCAAGACTTCAGGTCGTGGATTGTTTTTGCAATCTGCCATTAAACCAAAAAGAAGAAAATCACATTTTATATCGCTGTTTGATGTCATATATGATGTTGTTCCTCTCCACTGCCAGGATTAAAGCCATGAAAACAACACACTGCTGCACTTCTGGAAAGATGCTTCGAATGAATAAGGCAAGGCAGGGCAGCTTTATTTATATAGCACCTCATAACAGTATACAACCGACAAAAATGCATCACAGAAATTAATCAATCAATCAATCAATCAAATTTATTTATAAAGCGCTTTTCTAACAAAGTGCTACTCAAAGTGCTTTACAAAATGACCCCAGATTCCCATAACAGGTTAAAAACATTAACAGACATATGCAAGCACACGCACACACACGCAGACTCACACACACAGACTCACACACACACACACACACACACACACACACACACACACACACACACACACACACACACACACACACACACACACACACACACACACACACACATACACACACGTAAAAATTATATTTGGCTGAGTCCAGATGAGCCAAGTAAGGTTAACACAAGGAAACGCCATCAGAGGAGCCGTCTGCCCCGGCAGCATCAGGTCTTCCACACTAAGTCAGGGCGCCCAGTGGAGGGGGAGCATAGACCCCCACCTATAGAGCGCCCAGGAAGCTACAGTCGACCACCGCTCCCGGGGCAGAGGGCCCCTACAGAGGAAATACTGGATTAAAATGAGTAATAATATAATAATTGAGCTAATATAAATGACAAAAATTTGAAAATAAGTAATAAATAAAATCATATAGACAGTAAAACAATAATAGTAAATAATAAAACTGTGCTAAAATATAATCATATAAAACATGCAAAGCAAGCAATAAAAAATAATTATGTAAAACGAGAAATAAAACTGTAGAAAATATTTAGATAAAAGCTAACCTAAAAAGATGGGTCTTGAGCCTGGACTTAAAAACATGAACATTCTCTGTGGCCCTGAGGTCCTCCGGCAGCTCGTTCCAGAGGCGAGGGCCATAACACTGGAAGGACGCCTTGCCATGAGTTTGTGTCCTGACTTTAGGGATGACCAGGAGACGGCTGCCAGAGGAGCGCAGAGGCCGCGAGGGTTCATATTGTAAAAGCAGTTCTGATAGATAAGAAGGCCCAAGACTGTTAAGACACTTAAAAACCATTAGAAGAACCTTAAAATTGATCCTGAAACATACGGGGAGCCAATGCAATGATTCTAAAACTGGTGTCATGTGCTCCCGCCTCCTGGTCTTCATCAGGACACGTGCTGCCGAATTTTGTAGAAGTTGTAAACCTGAGATGCTCTTTTTGGGAAGACACTAAAACTTAAGAACTAACACTAAAAAAAGACTCATGCTGAGTTAAAAGCCTAATCATAAAAATAGGTTTTTCAAAAGAGATTTTAAACCAGGCAGTCAAGAGGCTGACCTAATGCTCAATGGCAGCACATTCTAGAGCCTAGGGGCCACTACAGAGAGAGCCCCATCACCTCTGAGCTTATGTCTTGTTTTTGGGACTTCCATGAGCATCCTATCAGCCGACCTCAGAGACCGTGCAGGGGAGTAAAAAACCAGAAGCTCATCTGCAGCAAGGCCATAGGCATCATTTTAACTGGGGACGCCGGGGACATGTCCCCGGCAAAATTTGTGATTGGCAGCTGTGTCCCCCCCCCCCCCCCCCCCCCCCTTAAAAAAAGCCTGCTGATGAGGATTTTTGTTTTACCAGCTCAGATCTTATACCAGGGGTCGGCAACCTGTTCCCATCAAAGAGCCATTATTACCCGTTTCCCACAGTAAAGAGAACACTGGGAGCCACAGCGGCCGCAGCGTTGTGGGCGGGGCCTACCCTCAGACAGCAGAGAGCTGCCCACAACAGGTGACAGCAGCCAGTACCGGTCGCTCGCATGGGCGTCGCACCTGTGGGGGATTCAACACCCACACTTTTCCTTCTGTTTTGCTCACCTCCACACCAGTCTGGTTTCTCTATGTCGCACTCACTCTGTTTGCCTCATCTCCTTCTTCACCTCCCTCTTCTGACAGCCGATGTCGGGTTCAAGGAGAGCAGGAGATGGAGGGACGGAAGAGCTCGACTGAATTCATAATTTTACATCTTGACATTAGCTGTACAAAGTCTGAGTTTGATCAAGTGAAGAACAACAATTTGCAGAGGTTTATAACAGGCGCAGCGCCAGGTTTTCATTTTTGGGTGGGCCACGGTAATTTTGGACGGACCTTAATAAGCAGTGACTTAGTGAAGCAGGCAGGTCGCGCTAGAAAATTTAGTTTAAAAAGATGTCATAAATGTTTCCCCCGTCATTTTAATTTCTAAAATATGAAGTAAAAACTCCCAGTTTAATTTTCATTCATTTGTCATTAATATGTAGTCTACACCCGTGCGTTAAGTGGACCATCTTCCAGTAAAAGCAAAGCTTCCAGCCCACCTCTCCAAATGCGTAAAATGTGCATCAGCCGCTAGTTAGGCGCACCATCAGCGACGTCAGCCCAGACAAGAGCAGAGCAACTAGAGAAAGACTAGAGGATAATTCTGTCTGGATGTGGATGGAGATTACATTTTACAGCAGCCTGATCATCATTTAAATACGTAAACCATCACCTGGCTTCTAGTCCACGCTATCAGCATTATTTTAATTGGTGTGTGTGTGTGTGTGTGTGTGTGTGTGTGTGTGTGTGTGTGTGTGTGTGTGTGTGTGTGTGTGTGTGTGTTTTCCACTTCAAACACTGGTCTAACCAACCAGACCAGCATGTCCAGTAACATATTAATGTTACACTTCATGTAGGCTAGGAACATTTCACCTGCCGTGGCCCGACCGCTTCTGCTCCACATAAACTTTGTGCGTAATCAAATGTCTCTACAGGTGCTTTATGAGCTGAAGAGGTGATTCTGCCTCAGACTGGATGCGTCATGCGTCTCCATATTAGAGACGGGAACAAGCGCTGTTCAGCCAAAGTTTCATCATTTCATAAAAAGAACATTTTTCCAAGTAACACGTCCCTCAGAGAGACCGGGTTTCCAGAACGCTTCAGTGGGTGGAAATCTTATTGCACGCACCGCGGTTCTGCACTGCGCTGCGAACCCCTCAGATCTTCAGCCCACTGTCCACCGTGGGCACTCCGAGCCGCGCTGAACACAGTGTCCAGAATAAAGCTCTGATGTTCTGATGGGAATCAAGTTACCTCTGCGATGTGCGCAACGATTAAAATGTCAGCTCATCCATGCAAGTCGGGGTAATTCTTTCAAAACAACCAGCATCCTTGAGTTTATCCGTCAATATGTGGAAAGGTGGAGAAACGAAGGCCCGGGCGGGATTCGATCCCCAGACTCCCGGGTGAGTGTCATACGCTCTAACCAGTCAGCCAAAGGGACAACCCCTTGGCCAAGTAGCCAGGGCGCATTATCTATCGAGACACTGTGACAGGACCCTCACACTGCCACACCTGATTATGAAACTTTGGCTGAATAGTGCTTGTTCCTGTCTCCAATGTGGCGACGCATCCAGGAACCTCTCCGAGGAGAAGCCCAGAATCTGACATCCTCCAGCTCAGGAAGCGCATATGATTACGCACAAGCGTGACGCGTCAACCCGGTCTCAGAGTAGGACCGGGTTGGACCTGTTCAGGTTTACGCAGACAATCTTTACATTTAGAATTGGCATACAGATGTAAAATTAATGCAGTAAAATATAAAGCTTTTCATTTAAATATCCATTCGTTATTTTACAAGCCCAGAGAGCCGCATCAGATGGATGGAAGAGCCGCATGCGGCTCCAGAGCCGCCGACCCCTGTGCTAGCCTACTTTATTGTCCCCAGCAATTTTTAAACCCCACTCAAGTGTATGGTTATTGTCCCCAGCAATTCTGAAAACAAACTGACGCCCTTGAGCAAGGCCATGCAAAGCTTTAAAAGCCCATAAAAGCACCTTGTACTGGATTCTAGGTTCTTTTCGGCCAAGCTGCTGTTATCTATTCCCTGCTTCTCAGAACAAAAGATGAATTTTTATAATTAAATCATAATGAAATGAACAATATGAGTCAAATGATCATAGAATGAATGGACAAGGGGTTAAATGAAATGTTTTGATTAATCTGTGCCTAAGTTAATAACGTTGATTAATCTGTGCCTCAGTTAATAAGGTTGAAATGAATATTGTCCTGCAATGATCCATTTGTCTGATAATCAGTCTACGTGACAAGCTAATCAGCCATCCACTCATACACATGACAAGATAATAAGGTTAAAGTAATTTCATTCACATAGATATCTTCTTATCCACAAATCAGAGAACCTTCTATCTAAAAGAAGGCGTGATGTTCTGAGGGTTGTTTTTTAACACCTCTTAACATGGCACGTCCCGATTGGCCATGCAATCATAATATGAGTATAATTAAAACAGAACTCACTTACTGAGTGATTCAGTTCAAGCTCAGAGTTCAAGTACGCTTTCGGAGTGGCCAATCCTGAAGGGACTCTTTGAACCATTAAAGCTTTCGACAAGCCAAAAGCTGCCTGCAGCGACACAGAAACTTGCTCCTTCAGCTATTCAGAAACAGCTGATCTAGACACAAACAATTTCCTCTATCGTTGCGACCCGGAGGCATCCCAGGACTGACTTGGTCGCATCGAGGTTTTCCCACAAGCCACGTACATTGCGGTCAACGGCTCCTTGACATCTCGGATCCAAACGGGGGTCTCCAGGAATAGGTACGTAGGCACGACATGAATTGTGTCTGATGCCGTTTTGATAAATCAATTATTCAGCTTATAGCAACCACACATTCTTACACCCTGAATTCATAATTACTTTCAGACACAAAGGTTCTGGTAAACATCACACACCATTCCATCATCACACATCACATTCCATCCACTTATATTCATCCATCACATAAAGTTGTCTATAGCTGGTCATGTTTTATAATTTGTTTAGAAAATAAATTCCTTATTTTTATAAACTTGACTCTGTCTGAATTAATACGAAGTGGACCATGATCACTGAAAAAGCAAAGAATCCTAATTCTTCTGATTAAACATTCAAAGATCAATCAGGTTGATATCCTATATTTGTATAGAATATCACATCTTATTGGTCATAAGTAAAGGCAGTATATTAAGCTTAAAGCAACATATTATCCCTCTACAAGCGACTTGATGCAATCTGCTGGGTTCCTTATATAGGAAACTTTTCTGATTGGCTTAATGAACTGAACTGTATTGGAACATTTATTATGTGAAGTGCCTTGAGACGACTCTTCTCGTGATTTGGCGCTATATAAATAAACTTGAATTGAATTGTCTGGGCGTGATGGGAAATGGTGGGAAACTCCCATTTGGAAACTAAAACTTAAAGTTAGAGCCTGTGGACATGAATTGTCCAGTATACATGTCGATGTCAGAACCAATAATAGGAACTTAAAAGATCTCCAGCAAACAGACAAATCACAGAGAAACACTACAGGTGTACAGACTATGATTACTTCAGATATTCAGAAATTTGTAGAAGCTAATTTTATTTTTTTTCCGGAGGCTCTCAACCACCATCTGCAACTATAGGTGCACAGGGACGATGGATCTGCTGACTTTTAAAGAGCGCCTGCACCATTGAAGTTACACTGAAAGGCAAGGAATGTCACGATGTGTGGCTGGAGATGGTGGACCATGTGTGTTGGTGGGAACACGGGGCACAGGAACACTTGACTCGGGACACGTAGACTCAGGAACTCGGACACTCGGATACTGGAAACTCGAGCACTGGGTCGGCAGAGCAGGGGCCTCTGATATAGGCGGCACAACTCTGGCTTCTGAGGGCTCTTTGAGTTCAGTCCTGGATGGCAGAGCAGGGGCCTCTGAATTAGGCGGCACAACTCTGGTCCTTGTGAGTTCATGAGTTCTGGTTTGGGCTGCAGTAGCAGGATGCTGACAAAGCTGCAGCCAGAAGGACCTGCAGGCGTAGGCCCCGCAGGCGTGGACCAGGAAGTGGGTGGGACTGCAGGAGCGACGTGAGGAAGCCCAGCTCGGCGGCAGGTACTCGACATCTGGTCGGAGCAGGTGCACTTCCCGATTTGCTGGGTCATCGGCGGAGGCTCGGGTGAAGGGAAGCAGGAAAGGAGCAGGAAGACCAGCCCTACCACTCCGAAGAACGCTGGCGTGCGCAGGGGTGTTTGTCTCACCAAAACTCCAGGATCCGCAGCTTCCGTGGGAAAAAACAGGATGGGGCGAAACAGCAGGAGAGGAGAAATGATTCTGACCACCCCGAGAACAGGTAGGATGCGCCAAAATCTCCCAAACGGGCTCGACCACCCCGAAAACCTGTAGGATGCGCCGAAGCCCCTCAGGCCGGAATCTCCCTCCACTGAAAAAGAGAAAAAAGAAAAAATAATCCTCCAAAAAACAGATGGTAGCTCACCACAGGTCCAGGTTGGTCAGATCATTCTGTCACGATGTGTGGCTGGAGATGGTGGACCATGTGTGGTGGTGGGTTCCGGAGGCAGAAGAGCAGGCACGGAGAACGTAAAAACGAATTTAATCACAGAACGGGAACGGCAGGAACAAACACAACGGTGACAACAAACAACAATGATCTGACGAAGGAACTGGAGCAAAACATGTGGTATAAATACACGAGGCTGATTGGGAACACATGGGCAGGTTAACGAGGGACAGGTGAAAACAATATGGACTAATCGGGGCAGGAGAGAGACACAGTCAAGAGGGAGGGGGCAGATCGTGACAAGGAAACTTAATACTCTTTGTAGATTAAAAGAACTTCAAACCAGATATTTAGATTTGTTGCCGGGCCCATGAATTTTGTTCCTCAACCATTAGGATTGAAAAAGACCCGGGGCTTAGCCCAGATGAGTGATCGAAACATTTCAACCTTCACATTTTGACCATCTTGAAGCAGACAAAAAGCACTAGTTAACACTTGTGAACTGATATGATGATACAATAAATTTGTTTGAAAACCAGATAAATAAAAGCACCATAAACACAGCTGGCATCTGAACGTATAATAATTACTAGGTTATTGTATATAAAGTTTCTGGTGCATGTGTGCATCAGAGTGGTGATCACTGGGGAAAGAAACTGTTCTTGAGCCTTGAATTAAAACTTTGCTTTTAAATTGTGGTTGAAAAATAAAAAATAAATCCCAGAAAAATGAGAACACTTCACTAATGAGCTGAGGGTTAAAACACCTGTCAACAGGTGCAGATATCTATGTATCAGAAATCTTTTGGCTGCAGTGGTCTCTCGGAGTGTTGTTCAACAAAATATTACATTATGGACCCTGCTTGGGTTTTTTTTTTTTTTTTAAATGTTTCTGCTGAACTACAGTTTGAAAGCAATGTTGTGATTTTAGATTTACTATTACTGTTGTCAATATAAACATCTGTCAGTGACAGCTGCTTTTTTTCCTTTAATGGGACGGTTTAAAAAAACACTGGAGAACTGAAATCACTAAATAATAAATTTATACTTAATTAAATTACTTATTTATTTATTTCATGTACTAACTATATTTCTACTTTACTCTTTATCACTTTTCAGTAATCCAGAGAGCATCAGCCTCTCTGTTATTCATTCATTTCATTTTTATGGTAATTATCCCATCATGTGTGGATTATTCCCATCAGACCTGAGATTACTTTGCTATCATTCATTTTCCTTCCATAACAACATTACTGACACGTTTAAATAAGATGCACAAACCTGAATCATTCCAGCTTTTGCTTTCAATCTGTTGTGGTTCCTCTAGTCCAAAAATACAAAACATCCATCCTAACATCCATGTTTCAGCCTCAAGCCTGTCACTCAGGCGCAGCATGCTGCAGCATAGATATGTATATAATCACGTCACATCACGTCAAGGGCGTCAGTTTGTTTTCAGAATTGCTGGGGACAATAACCATACACTTAAAATTGCTGGGGACAATAAAGTAGGCTAGCACAGGGGTCGGCAATCCGCGGCTTTGGAGCCGCATGCGGCTCTTCCATCCATCTGATGCGGCTCTATGTGCTTGTAAAATAATGAATTGATATTTAAACAAAATGCTTTATATTTTACTGCATTAATTTTACATCTGTATGCCAATTCTAAATGTAAAGATTGTCTGCGTAAACCTGAACAGGTCCAACCCGGTCTGCGGTGGTTGACCGGTCACGCTTGTGCGTAATCATATTGGCACTTGATGAGCTGAAGACAATGTGAGTCTCTGGGATTCTCCTCAGACGGCTCCTGGATGTGTCGCCACATTGGAGACAGGAACAAGCACTATTCAGCCAAAGTTTCATAATCAGGGAACATTTTCTAAGTGACAAGTCTCTCTGAGAGACCGGGTTGGGAAAACACTCGCTTCAGTGGGAGGAACCTTCCCGCATGCGCTCTGGGGTTAATCAAGTTTAATTGTTTCTCTTTGCAACAATCTTCACAGGAAGGCAAAACAGTTAAACGGCAGGTTACATATATTTCCATTTGACTGTTTATTTTGACAGATGAACTCAAGGATGTTTGAAAGAATTACCCAGGCGCACACGGATGCGCATGGATGAGCTGACATTTTAATCATTAACGCACATCGCGGAGGTAAAATATTCCCATCAGAACATCAGAGCTTTATACTGGACACTGTGTTCAGCGCGGCTCGGAGCGCCCACGGTGGACAGTGAGCTGAATATCTGGGGTTCGCAGCGCAGTGCAGAACCATGGTGCATGCGATAAGATTTCCTCCCACTGAAACAGTCTGGAAACCCGGTCTCTCTGAGGGATGTGTCACTTGGAAAAATGTTCTTTTTATGAAATTATGAAACTTTGGCTGAACAGCGCTTGTTCCCGTCTCTAACATGGAGACGCATGACACATAGAGACATTTGATCACGCACAAAGTTTATGTGGAGCAGAAGCGGTCGGGGCCACGGCAGGTGAAACGTTCCTAGCCTACATGAAGTGAAACTGTTTAATTGTAACATTAATGTGTTACTGGACACACTGGTCTGGTTTGTTAGACCAGTGTTTGAAGTGGAAAACACACACACACACACACACACACACACACACACACACACACACACCAATTAAAATATATGCTGATAGCGTGGACTAGAAGACAGGTGATGGTTTACGTATTTAAATGATGATCAGGCTGATGTAAAATGTAATCTCCATCCACATCCAGACACAATTATCCTCTATTCTTTCTCTAGTTGCTCTGCTCTTGTCTGGGCTGATCAGCTGATGGTGCGCGCGGCGCGCCTAACTAGCGGCCGATGTACATTTTACGCATTTGGAGAGGTGGACTAGATGCTTTGCCTTTACTGGAATATGGTCCACTTAACGCACGGGTGTAGACTACATAGTAATGACAAATGAATGAAAATTAAATTGTGAATTTTTACTTCATATTTTATAAATAAAAAGGACGGGGGAACACATTTATGACGTCTTTTTAAACTAAATTTTCTAGCGCGACCTGCCTGCTTCACTTAATTCACTGCTTATTAAGGTCCGTCCAAAATTATCTGAATAATTTAATAACTTTAATATCTGAAGATTTCTACAGTAAATGTGTCTGAAATGTGGCACACAGGTACAGAGGGTGTCCCAGAGTAAGGATGTGGTGAAAGTTGTACATCAGCTATGAAGGATGAATTTTTATGAATTTTTGAATATGCAACCAGACTGTCACGAGTTGGGCAGTTCCCTTGCAAAATGCGGTACCGTAAAGACTGTTGTAAACGCGCAATGAAATTTTCGTGGCGGATCAGATGCGGCTGGCTTGACTGCGGCTCACAAATGACGGCTCACTTGACCGCGGTCAAAATTACCGTGGGAAATGGGTAATAATGGCTCTTTCATGGGAACAGGTTGCCGACCCCTGGTATAAGATCTGAGCTGGTAAAACAAAAATCCTCATCAGCAGGCGTTTTTGAAAGTGGGGGGGGGGACACAGCTGCCAATCACAAATTTTGCCGGTAATCCAGAGAGATGTCCCCAGCGTCCCCGGTTAAAATGACGCCTATGCATCACGTACATGTTTAACATATCTATGGGCTGCAGAAGCCTTCTTATTCTGGCGAGACTCCAGCAGGATGTATGCAGGCCACACTACGCAACTGCGCCCTCTCTGGTAGACTTTGGTACTGCATGTAACTTCAAAGCGAATTTTTATTTTTTTATCTTTAGTCTTCAAAAGTCAAAATTAGATACGGGGTTTTTCAGAAAACATCCGGGGCTTGAGCCCCAGTAGCCACCCCTAATCCCACCCCTGTCCTCAATTTGTCTTTACATTTTCTCATTTTAAAGACTATGATAGTGTTTTCTCTGATTTAAACTGTTCTACACTATTTATGCAAGTGGAAATGTTAATTAGGATCAGGGGCGGATTTAGCAATTTGAGGGCCCAAGGCGAACACAGACATGGGGCCCCTTAAACTAAATTTTCAACAATCTTACCTTTAACTGGATTTGCGAAACTCTCCCCTCTTCTGACATGAGTTATTTTCACTTTTTATTAGTCCTCCTCTTTTTTCCTGTTTTTTTCTCCCTTTGAGTGCTTTATTTTTCCTGTCAGTGCTCCTGTGCTTTTGCCTTAGTTATTTTTTTTCTATTTTCCATTTTGGTCTATGTTTTTCTCCCTTGAAACATTTTCCATTGTCTTTCCTTTCTGCTTCCTTTTGATGTTTACATCAAAAAATGACGTCACTTTCAGAAGTGAATATAAAAGCTTTTATGAAGCAAGCTGCTTCTTCCTCTCATTGGAGCCACTAGGATAACTCCATGTAATGCTTAATGTTTTGACTACCGCTTTGAGTTTGTTACGAATGCTCCCGCCTCTCTTCTTATTATTATTTGTGGTCTTATGGCACTTGGCAAACAACAGTTTGGTGCATTACCGCCACCAACTGGATTGGACTGGAATGACTACCAATCACTTCCTGTTTGTGCATTAATAACCCTCTTCTGACCATAATTATAACAGGGCCGCCTGGTATTGTTTTAATCTTATGGCTGTAAAATTGTAATAAAAAGCGCAAAGTGTGTGTAACTCTTCTCCTTTTTTCAGAACAACCTCAGCTTTCAGTGTATGGTTTGTATTTAGAATTTATTTCTATTAAAGCCTTTAAAAAAATCAGCTTAAAAGTGAAAAAAGCAAAAAAAGGATTTGAATTTTTTGCATTTATTACTGAACAGGAACTTCTAAATTACTGAGCAAACAATTTGGAATGAACAATTTAAACTTTGAACTGAAATGCATCTATTCTTAAAAAGCTTGAACCTTGGTATCTTTTTTTTAGCTGTTTTTAAGACCATTTATTTTGTAAACTTTCAGACGTTTTTATTTGATGTGGTAGACCTTGAAGCAGTTTCTCTCCAGCTGCAGAAAGAGTCCTGCACACCTCACACTGCCATGGGATGCTTCTCTGGAACACCGTGCACTGCTATACCAAAAACTTTTGTTTTAGCAAAAATAATTATTTATGGTAAAAAGATAAATAATGCTGGAATGAAGCTGAATCTTACAATTAGCGAATAGTTGAGGGTTGTTCAAATAAAAAAATAAAAAATAAAGACTGAACAAACGTTCATATCCTGGTTCACTGGAGATCTGTCCTTCTTCGTGGTCACTGTCTTCAGATATAAGTCTTCTGGGACACCTAATAGATCGTGTTGATTTTCTTTGAGGCATTTCCATAATTTCATGCTGGCTTTTTATGCTGATTAGCTTCCCCGTTCCGTTATCCGCTTTCACCGCGGCGCTGCGCTCCGTTTCAATCAGGCTGTACAGCAAGATTTCCCCTCGTAGCAATATTTTCCATAACTCTGATTGCTTCATGCTATAGATCGTTGGAAAGCTGCTTTCATGTACTTTTAGGAACCGTTGGAATTTTTTGAATCTGATCAGCCATTCAAAAGTTATAAAACGGAGCATTTTGGATGACAAACTCAGCACGTCTCTGAATCTTTGTTGTGATTCGTTGCGCTTAAGACAGGGAATCCCGGCTACCGTAATGTATTGTATATGCATGAAAAGCCCCATTTTTAATCTTTTCAGCACTTTTGGAATTTTAATGATATCTTGAACGGTTCAGGAATTATGGTAATGAGAAGTGAGAAATGTCCAATCCCATCTGCGGCCACAGGTTGGTAATAAGAATATTGTGGCATTAACAGAGGGGTGCCGGTGGTCAGGGCTAGGGGGGCCCCCAACACAAGGGGGCCCCAGGCAGCCGCCTACCTATGCCTAATGGTAAAACCGCCTCTGATTAGGATGTGAATAACAGTGTTCTCTCTCAATCCTGACCTGATTTTGCAGGTATAAAATCAACCATGATCCTGACCATCATCCAGCTTTTTGTTTCCATCTTGTAATGTTTCATGCAACTCTGTTTCAGACATCCCACATCACAGCACGTTGCCAGAGTGCAGCTTTAAAGGTTAATTATGTAGAAATTACATCCTGTGGTAAAATGAGCTTACTGCAACCACTTTAAACAACTCTGGAGCTTTTTGCTGGCTGTCATCAAATTACAGTTGCCAGCGCTGCATAATTATTAGCTCACAGGAGATACGGCACCCCCACACTGGTAAACGGTAATTCTGCCCTTTCCTTTGTTTTGAAAGGAGATAAAGTGACAATCCCTGCAGCCAGCTGGATATGAAATATGTTTCAGTACAACCTTACTTCCAAAATGACTGAAACATTAGACTATTTTAGGGTTTCTCACTATGTTCTTACATACTGCACCTTTAAAGGGTCTACCTTTGCATCTCTGTGACAGTCAAGAGGAGCTCTTCAGGCCCTGCCCTGTGAGTTTATTCTGCAGGATGTGTGGTGACATGTTTAATTCAAACTTATTTGTATATGGCTTTTCCTCCTTAAGGACACTGACCTGGAGGAGGAGCAGAAGAAGGGCCTCATCGTGGGCATCCTTGTGATGGAGGATGACGGTACTTCATCTGCTGCAGATATCATGAATATTGTGGGAGAAACCTTCATCCTTCATGCCCTGCCAACCTATTTGGGCTGATCGATGCTTTAAACCTGAAACACTCCAAGGAACTATGGTACACGTTTGAAATCATTCAGCAGATTTCCATGGAGCTTGGAACAGATCTCTGAAAAATAAACACCTTCAGTGAAAACTCATCATATTAGCTGTCATGCTGAATCTCCTGCTTATTTAGCCTCTGTGTTTTTATTTAGAGCTCTCCCAAGGTTTTATTTATTTTTTACAGAATAGGCATTGATAGGGAATATCTACTTTCTCATACAAAGTGTTAACAGAAAATAATGCTTTCCAAGTATCATTGACAACAGGTTAAACCTTTAGTTGATGTGTTCATCCAGTCAGTTACTCACCTTGGCATCTTCCAACCAAATCTTGGTTATAGTTTGATTTTATATATTGTGTCTCTGAGTTGTACAAAGTTATTTAGAAAACTTAGTTTTGTTATTGTTCTTGAGTTGTGTTGTTTAACAATTGTGTATCCAACTGGTTTTGATAAGGCAGTCATTTGATGATGTGCTTGACTTCTTTAGGAAGGTTTCAGTTCAGTCACTAGAGGTATAGGTTACTAAACATCATTGGGATTCATTTAAGCTCCAGATGACTTGAACTTGTGAAAACTTTTCACAGAAATATGTCAGATAAAAAAAACTTTGACTGTTGATGTTGAATTTGGAATGATTCATATGATTTGAATCTATTGGTGCTAACGAATCAGTTAGAGTTGCAATGTTACAGTTTTTCTCCATGGCTTAAACACATTTCTAGAAACTATTCCTCATGTTCTGAAAACAGGAAACACAAATCCGTAACATCTCACCCAATTTCCCTTCAGGTCAAAATGAAACTCTACACTCAAAACCATTCACTCTTGCTGACAAACCAAACTGTGCCCACACACACACACACACACACACACACACACACACACACACACACACTACAACACAGTCTTACACATTGGTGAAATTAACTAAAAACAATATTTGCTAAACGGTAAAGTTATGTTGCTTGTTCCTCCCCACAAAAACCTTTTCACATGAAGAACACAGGAGATGCAACTGATGTATATACAGTGGTGCATTTTTATTCATGTACCCTACAGTACAACACACCACCAACATTATTTTACCTCAGCATCCTGTCTGTGGTCTGGGTCAGGCCAGAGTCTCATCCACATCACAGGCTATATCTGCCCTAGGCAGGGGAGGGGTTTTGATCATGGAGGCAACAGTGAAGCGACTCGTTGCTCCGCCTCCCTCATAGTCATACTATGGACAAGGACACGGTCAACTAAAATGGCTAGAATTTCATCTGAGACCATTAGTCTCCTTGCCCTGGCTCTTCCCCTCCACCTCCTCCTCCCTGGTGTCCTAGACCACCTCCTCTTCTTCCTCGTCCACCTCCTCCTCCTCGCTGGTGTCCTAGACCTCCTTCTCCTCCACTTGGGTGTCCTAGACCTCCTTTTCCTATTCTTACTACTCTTCCACCTCCTCCACCATGCTGTTATAGACCCCCTTCTCCTCCTCCTCCTTTCTGGTGTCCTAGACCTCCTACTACTACTCCTCCCCCTCCTCCACCCTGGTGTCCTAGACCTCCTTCCCCTCGTACTCCTCCACCTCCTCCTAGGGGCGGCAGTAGCTCAACAGGTTGAGCGGGTTGTCCAGTAATCGGAAGGTTGCAGGTTCGATCCCAGCTCCGAACAGAGAATTCTGCTGTTGTGTCCTTGGGCAAGACACTTAACCCACCTTGTCTGCTGGTGGTGGTCGGAGGGACCGGTGTCATCTGTGCTCGACAGCCTCACCTCTGTCAGTGCGCCCCAGGGCAGCTGTGGCTACATGGTAGCTTATCACCATCAGTATGTGTGTGTGAATGGATGAATGTACACTGTAGAAGATCAACCATGATCCTGACCATCATCCAGCTTTTTGTTTCCATCTTGTTTCCAAAGCGCTTTACACTGTAGTGTAAAGCGCTTTGGAGTCCTTACTCTGAGAGGTGCTCTACAAGTGCGGGTCATTTATCATTTATCCTCTTCCTAGACCTTCTCCGCCTCCCAGGTGTCCTAGACCTATTACTCATCCTACCCTTCTTGCACCTCCTCTACCTCCACCTCCTCCTCCTCCACCACCATGGTGTCCTAGACGTCCTACTCCCCACCTCTTCCTTTGCATCTCTTTGGATCCATTGTTTCAAACCTGAATGAGCTGGCTTTGGCCCTTTTATCTATCCATCAGAGTTTCTGATAGGTGTGTGTTAGATTGTGATGCCTAGTGTTTCCATTTCGTTGACTGTGTGCTAATTGAGCTCAAGCTGTGCTGAATTCAGTTAAGGTTATTGACTATAGCGCTTTCCAATTGACCACATGGTGTCAGCACTGACAAATGTTGGCATTTGTGTTTAGAGTTTTGCAGTAACAGTTCACCAAATCTAACTCATATGTTAAAGCAGGGAATAGTGTGTAGTGTGCTTTTTGAAAAATGGCATTATAGTTTTGTAATTTGAGTTCAAAAGATTGGTTGGAGTGTTTAAGCAATGGAGAAAAATTAACTGCAGATGTGCAATGTTTAAATTACGGGCCTATGTCTCTCCTCTCGTTTCTGTCTAAAATCATCGAAAGGGCAACCTTCAAGCAGATCACAGAACACCTCTCACAAAACTGTCTGCTTGACCCATACCAATCTGGGTTCAAAAATGGCCACTCCACTGAAACAGCTCTGTTAGCAGTGATAGAAGCCTTAAAAGAAGCTAGAACGACTGCCAAATCTGCAGTACTGCATTTGAAACTGTCAACCATGGCTTCCTTTTGTCCACTCTCTAGCATGAGCATCACAGGGAAAGCACACTCCTGGTTTGAATCATACCTCTCAGGACGATAATTTAGTTGATCTTGGCTTGGACAATCTTCTGCTGTTTACCATCTTGCCACAGGAGTCCCCCAAGGCTATGTACTAGGACCTCTTCTCTTTGCCAAAATACACCACCTCACTGAGTGAAATAATTTGATTGCACGGCTTCTTCTACAACTGCTATGCTGACGAGACCTAGCTCTATCCGTCATTCCCGCCGGACAACCTCACAGTCTGCACGAATCTCAGACTGTCTTTCCGATACATCAAGATGGATGAAATCTCACCATCTACAACTCAACCTCTCTAAAACTAATTTACTTGTCATCCCAGCAAAACCATCCATACAGCACAATATCTCAATCCAAAATTATTCCCTATCTCTGGCTCCTTCAAAGGCAGTTTGAAATTTGGGTGTTGTGATTGGTGACCAGCTGACCTTTAAAGATCACATTGCCGTTGTTGCCCGTTCATACCGTTTCGTGCTGTATAGCATACAAAAGATCAGACCATACCTAACACAATATGCCACCCAGCTCCTGATGCAATCTACAGTCATCTCCCGCCTCGACTACTACAATGCCCTTCTAACTGGTCTTCCAGCCTGTACTGTGAGACCTCTGGCGACTTAACTAAATCATTCTATTCCTCTTACAGAGCACAAACACTATTCTCTATTCACACCTATGTTCACAACTGACCCTTTGCATGTGACGTCGCGCCACTCATGAGACCGCCGCCTTCGCCATGATGGACGGCAAAAAGACGTTTACACCCGTTGAAATTCAAGTGAAGGTAATCAAGCCAGTTTGAGGCCTTTTATCACTTTTATTTAGTTGATTTGACAGTAAAATGGTTTTAGCTTGCTGCGTGGTTGGCTGCACTAACAGACAAGGATGTAAACTCAACTCGTTTTTTCTTTTTAATAACTTTGATGGAGACTGAGGACGGAGATGAACTGCAGCGATCAATCAAGCGGACTAGCAGCCCTCAGATTTGCAGCGAGCATGTTTTTACCAGGTAAGATTAACGTTCTTATTTCACGAGGAAGACAGGGACAGGGATAAATGTGATGTGTTTATACTAGTTATTCATCCTGATAGATGGGTATTTCACCACGGAGGCTGCGCTCCGTCCTCTGTAGTGTAAATCGAGACAATTATTAACAATATTAAAGCTCTGATGTATGATTACGTGTGTTAAAATTACATTATTTATTTATATGAGCGTCGGCGTTCAGAGATCTTCTCATTCTGGTGTGAGAGCAGCAGCTGAACCCGGTACACCACCAGCAACAGAAGCTGGTAGGGATCCGGACTTTTAAAAAATCAGCTTTGGTGTAAAATGAAACACTGTTTATAACATAATGTTATAAATCCAGCGGGGTGAATTTAGGCAAAGTCAGCAACATGTTTACATCGGTGAACAGCTGCAGAGAGAATGTAAGCTAACATTGGTAAGCTAGTTAACATACCGCTCTCTATGAGCCCAGCTAGATGCGCTACTTCTTCTGATAACTGAACTGGGCATGAACTAGTTGAAGGAATGCTGGAGTTTTGTTTTTATTTTGATCACAAAAACAGTTTCAGGCTCTACTTTTCCCTGTTTAGTACTCGTGTCGCTCACTGTTTACATGCTTTTGCCGTCCACCATGGTGGACCCACGTGATTAGGTGACGTTGGTGCAAAGGGTCAACAGCTTGTAATGGCATACGTAGCTTAGCTCACACAGACGTTAACGCCTGCTAACGCACAAATGGGGACAGTGTATCAATCAGCCCTATAAAACATCTGAAATGGTCTAAAGTAATAGCTGTATTGTTATAACCAGACTGCAAACTGTGCAGGTTTAACTTTTACTTCAGAGGAAAGATCACCATAGGGAGCCTAACGCTGGGGAAACACCGGCTGCCGAAGCGCCGCGAAATTGGGACCGCCTTTATTCGGCGCCCTTGTTATCCTATTCTGTAGACCACATGGGCTGCCGAAGCGCCGCGCTCGGTGCTCCGGCCCGCGCCATGCAGCAATCGTTTCGGCGTCTGCTGTTTTTTTCGCGAGCCGCGGGTGAACCGCGTCAATTCTGGCAGGAAGTCAAACCTAGACATAAAAGGCAGGCCAGTAAATTTAACAAAATA
Organism: Nothobranchius furzeri; assembly: GCF_043380555.1. Classification (NCBI taxonomy): domain Eukaryota; kingdom Metazoa; phylum Chordata; class Actinopteri; order Cyprinodontiformes; family Nothobranchiidae; genus Nothobranchius; species Nothobranchius furzeri. The sequence goes on from NC_091752.1 coordinate 40,836,647, forward strand.
AAGCATTTCAAAATACAATTCCGCGATAGTCAAATGTGTTCGTAAACAGACACTGCATAAAAACAACACACACACACACGTGTGTGTGTGTGTGAGACAACGTGAAGGGGGTGTGGTTTTGGGCGTCTTTCAACTGGAGCAAACAGGACAGAGGCAGAAAGTCGTAGGCCAGCTATTAACAACTGGTTCACACCATAGGTTCACACACACACACACGTACAAACACACACACAAACAGCAAGGGGGAGGGGGTGTAGAGGAAAAGAGCAGAGAAAAGGCAGAGAGGACATGGAGGACACCAAGTGTCTTTCCTCCTGAAGGAAGGATTTGAAGTTCGCTGAACTTACAGCCATTTTCCCTCTGTTTTTCTCTGTTTCTGGTTTGATGATTTCACTTTCGTGAAGCGCATTTATAGTCCTAGACTTATTTTCAGACTAAACCTAAAATAGCATTTCCCCCCGTTCGAAAATAAGCGCGTTCTTGGTGTCAAAATGCTTCTTTAGAATCCACGGATATCATATGTGAAATCCATTGCACAAAACAAGAGGAATGAGAAAAGAGCATTTTAGCCCCATTGACTTGCATTCATTTTTTCATTCTTCCGGGGTCCGAAAATAGATGGGTGTGACTTAGGCGCCCTATACGCCGTGCCATCTTCTCGTGCTCTCTCCTTTTGAACCCTGCTTTTTTCCAGTCAGAGAACCACTCTGCCATTTATTAGTCATTTGTTATAAACCTTTCACATTGTTTTCATGGCTCACAAATACATATGTGTAAATAAACAATTTTAGATTATTAAAAATTAAATGTTGGTCTATCTTTTATAACTACAGGAACCTGAGATACTATATCTTTTCCACAGAAAAACAGATTTGTCCCGTCAACAAAAATTTTGACTAATTCCAAAGGAAATTTGGATTTCCCAGCTTCCACCCAGCATTCAAACGCACCATGAATGCACAAATCAGTCAGGTGTGAAAATAGTCTCAAAAGTATTTTTGTACTTGTAAACTGATCTGTGTGTAATTTAGTTTTGTCCGTGTTTACCAGGTGATTTGTGAGTGTATATTCAACGATTTGTATGAGTAAGAACTGAAGTTACACACGAAAATGTACACACGTTACAAATCAAGAGTTACACACACACAAATTTAGATACACACGCACAGATCTTTTGAACTTTTTTCTCCCCATACTGCTCTGATCTACCTGAATCCTCTTGTAAAGGCTTACATCACGGCTCGACCACTCCGGTCGTCAAAGGATCGTCGGCTAGCAGTGCACCACGCTCAGGACAATCCGGACTCAGACTTCTAGGAATTTGAGTTACTGCAACCTACAGTTGAAATTTGTTGTGAAGCTTAATGCTACTAGCACTTATACTGGAATTAGAATAAATCAGGAATACAAACTAACAATTTAAAAAATTCAGTTACAGCCACTTACACTTCAGTTAGAATAAATATTCTCTAAAACTCACTTTTTAAGAACTTGGTTGTTTTTATTTTCCTATCTGTCTCTGTCGTGGAGTCACTGGCGCAGCCGGGCATCTACTATGCAGTTTTTCTTCAACCAATTTTAGGAAAACTTTTGTGATCCAACTTATATTATTAACCTTAATTTAATGTTTTGGAGTTGCCTTGTGAAAATTCTGGAAATTGTTCCGTTTATCGAGCTACCGATTAATTCATACTTTTTAAAGGGGGATTACTCATTTATGCTGAGCACTGTAATATACTAAGTAAAATAATTGTACTTGGGTGAATGACGGTCTAGTTTCTAGGCTAATACTTCAGACATTCGTGCTTGTTAACTAAAAATCCACAAGGAAAATAAGCACTCATTAAGTCAATATAATTTATTCAGACAATAAAAACCTCATGTGATACAAACACAATTAACCTTCTGCAGAAACACTGAAGTCACCCCCTGTTACTTTAGCTAGAGTAAAAAAGAAAAACTTACTTCAGGAGAAATGCCATTTGCTTGTTTCACCGAGGCATTTTTGAAAACTGAGCTGAGCTTATTCAGACAATCAAGTCAGAGTATCAGATCTATGTTAAAAGATCGACTAACATTTAAGTTTAAAATACCAAAACAGGCTACCAGCACCTCTCAAAGTTAATATCGTACATCCTGTCAGCTCCAAAGGCCCACTGATTATTTTTTTGATCTCAACTGATTTGAAATCAGTGTTGACTTGCTACTGATGCAGTATAACGACTAAGAAATTATTCACTTGAGCAAGATGTTTCAATTCTGCCAACTAAGTTTAAGGTGAATATATATAAATCAGTAAGTTTGGTGATTTTCCTCCTAGATTCACCTTAAATAAACACTACTGGCACTCTTGTCTGTGGTAAAATAGACGGCAGGTAAAACTGCATGTTTGGATGGAATTTACCTCCAATTAATTAGAGAACACCCAAAATTTCACAAGGCAGTAAACTTCAGACTTCTTCCTACAGTGTTGTGCAACCAGACCGAGTTCATTTAGTCCACCTGGTTTGCGTTTGGAGTGTTGGGCGATAAATGATTGCCGATTCTGTACAACATCTACCTGTAACTGACCCTCTCAGCTGCACGTTTTGATAAAAGTTTGGGTTGTGCAATAAAGCAGAATGGCTTCTTTCTTTTATACATTTTTGTAAAAATTTGCAGGAACATTAGCTGCCAAAAGGGGGCAGAGTTTTGGTATTTATTTTTAATAATGAGCAGAACAGAGAAACTGATTTAACGTGTAAAGGAACGATGGAGTTCAGGGTCAAAGTGCCAATGGGCAAAACTTTATCTGGATGAAAGTTTGAGTCGGGGATTCAGTCTTTACATTCTCAGGTCCTTAAAGCAGCAGAAACCACAAATTCACAGTTTAACACATTCGCAAGGAGCTGACGGGTCCATCAGCTGCAGTCCAGGTCTGTCGATCCAGGTTAAAGTATCACAGTCCAGTTGACCTTTGTGTGTCTCTAGACTAAAAAAAAAACACTCAAAAAGAAACGATGGACTTCAAAGTGCTAGTTTATGGTGACTTCATAGAGAAGCCAAGACAGGAACTCTCCTGAAAACAGGTCAGTCAGTCAGCTCATCCTTCAGCCCGGTTCTGGTGAGCGTTGAACGATCAGATGGACAGGTCAGTGTCCGTGTCTGTCGGAGTGGTCTTTGGGCTTTCACGGCTCCCCCTCTCCTCAGGAATGGAGGAGGATTCTCCGTTCAGACTGGGCAGCAAACCTGGAACACAACAGACAACGCTCAAGGGTTGCTCCCTTCAGCGTGTGAAAAATTAAATGCCATCCTCCGTGTTTGTAGGAACCGACTCTTAAGTGCTGCTTTAGCGTGAATGAGAGTGTTGACATCTTACGGTCACTGTCGTAAACGGAACTGTCCGAGGACGTCCGGTGCCGGCGTTGAGCTGACCTTTGACCTCCACTCACATACTCCTTCAGCACACCCGACCTGGAGGAGAAAAGGCTAAAATGAGGCATCCAATCTGATTCTGTGCTGACCATCACTGATTCAGCTCCATAAATGACGAGTACGGAGCTATTTGTGTCACTGAGAGTTTAACCCTTTGATTATTTATCACAGTTGTTGTTTTTGACAAAGAAAAACACGAGTTTCTCTGCTTTTTATGTTTGATCTACTTTAGTGCTGAACAAAACTAAGATGGAATGACTATAAAACTAGAGCTGAGACGTTACGTTTGAGCATCAACATGCCTGCGTGGTTGTGATCACTACATCCTGCTGTGATGTCAGAGTGTACATGTCTAAGTTATAGGTACCTGCTATTAAGCAATCCACCAATCACAATTATTCCTAATCAGTTTGTGGAAGCAGACCATGAAGGGATGGTTTAATGAGATTTTGTAGTTTCCAAATTTAACTCACTGCTTGGCGCATCAATCAATTTACTGCATCACAACTGGTTGGAGCTACATGTGAAAGCAGGGGCCGGTTCTTCTGGCCTATCGGCCAATAGGTGAGGAGGGGGTTCACCCTTCACCTGTTGGCTCAGGTAAGATGTGAGTCAAAATTCAGAAACTAATATGAGGATGCTAATGGAGATTACGATAAAAAGTTTACAGAAGTGATGCTATGTTATGTTGGGTTTTGGGTGTGAGCAGTGCTGTGGACTAACTGTTTTTAGAGGATAATAACGAGACCCTGTTGGACATAAAGACTGTTTTTGTTTCAGATGCTATTTTCTGGTAATCATGAGACTTTGAATGATCGGTTGGACATCACTTTACATTAACAAGTGGTTTGAGTCTACAGTTGTGATTGTTTCTATCAATTCTTCTGATTTGACACAAAATGTAATTTAGCACCCCAGGTACATAAACCCAACGGGCTTGAGGTCAACCAGACAGCAGCAGTACAGCACAAGCTAAATTGCACCTATAAAAAACTATTGTAGGATTAGGGTCTTGTGATCTTTACATCACAGGGTTAAAATGTGCAGGATTTCCAACATCATGCAGTGCTTATTACAACCATCAGGATGCTGCAAGGCCGCCCCCTAGAGGTTGTTCTGTTGCTGCTTTTTCTAACTGCACAAAAGGTTAAAACTTCAAATGAAATGTCTTTAACCAGCCATTTGTCTTAATCCTAGTCTGTAAAGTCTAATCTGAGCTGACTGGGTTTGAACTCACCTGTCAAAGCTGTAGGTTCCAGGATGGCTGATGGACCTCTTCATCTGTTGAGACAAAATGTGTTCAAGAACATTCAGAATGTGTTGATAATCTTAATCTCACTCTAGTTTTCCTAAATCTCAGGCTTCAGTGGTGCTGCTGTAGCTGGTTACCACTGTTGGAGCTGCGGATCTGGCCTTTGTGCATCACCACTTCTCACTGGGGAGGCAAAGACAGCCGCGATGGTCATGCCAGCTGTGTCTTAAAGGTATGTGGTAGGGTTGGGCGATTTGTATAATTTTACCCATCGCCAAACGTCAATCCAAGAAATGACAATGGGCAATGAAATCGTGCATGTGAGGTCATAATGAACGGACTGATTTGCGAACACAGAAGTCCAAGCACTGATTTTTTTAATAGAAGCGCAGTGCGTATGCTTGCTGGAAGAGAAATAGTGATTTATCTTTTTGTTTAATTTTGTATCTGTAGTTTGGTAAAGTGACGTATAAACGGCTCGTATTAAAAAGTGAAAGTGCTCATCTTTGTTTCCCTGTGGTGACAACCATCGTGGTATCTTATTTAAACCGTGTCGCTAAAGATAGGATTGGGTTCGATTTTTGCTGCGAGCCACTTCTGGGACGCAACCATTTCCACAGTTAGCATTGGGCTAGACAGGAAATCACATGGTTTCAGTGTAAAATCCCCAGTAGTTTTCTAAATAAAAGTCTAATGCAGCGATGCAATTCCATATCTCTGAAGACTACGTCAGTACAAGTGACCTCACAGCTTATTTAGTCCTTGCATCGTTCCAGATGTGCAGCAGTGTGTTTTTGTGGCTTTAATCCTGACAGTAGAGAGGAACAACATCATAAATGACATCAAACAGAGATATCAAGCGTAGGGTTGGGCATCGTTTGATTTTGAACGATTCCGATTCCAATTCCTATTCCTTGTTTCGATTCTGGTTCTAATCGATTCCCGATTCCGATTCTTTCAAGACATGACATGCTTTACATGAGCCAGCTAACCACAGGTCCTACTTGATGAAATAATCTTAACTTCAACATGAATTTTAATTATATGAACAATAACATCACCTTCATTTAGACAGAAACATGCTTTGGAGAAAAAAAAAAAAATAATACATTTTATTTAAAAGCGCCTTTCAGGACACCCAAGGTCACTTGACAGAAACACGTGATAAAATACAATAAAACAATAATAAAACCCAAACAAGAAAAAAAACAAAGAGAGAAAAAGTTCAATAAAATCAGAGGTTGTAGGCAGATTTAAACATATGTGTTTTGAGTTTTGTTTTGAGGAAAAGAAAAAGACTTGCAGCACAACCAGTGTGTTTGTTTCTGACCACAACCAAAGTCTGGAAGAAGCCTCTGGGATGAGAGGCTAAACGTCTCCAACATATCCAGAAACGTCCAGCTGTTTTCAGCTAAAACTCTCAGGATGATCATGTCCAGGATGAATGAGAACTACACCTCCATGCTGCAGCAGCATTCAGTCAGAACAGGAAGTAAAACTTAGGATGACAGCAGCTACATTTAACAGATTTTAAACATTAAAACTCTCAAAAGAAATAGTTCAGAAAGGAAATTAAAATGTTCACAACGTTGTGTGATCAGCTCTGAAAAGTGTTGATCACAATTTGCAGATCCTGTTTATTTTTCACGGAGATTGGCTGCGGATTCCTCTTTCGTCTGCATTCTAGGAATCGAAACTAGGAATCGAAATAAAAAACGTTGAGCGATTCCGGGAAAAATGAACAGTTGGAACCGGTTCCAATCGATGCTCGACGCCCAACCCTAATCCTAAGTGTGATTTCCTACTTTTTGATTCATTGGCAGATGGAATAAGGGACTTTGTGATCTCACAACTCATGCGTGAAGGATGACGGAAGTCTTTTGCAATTTGTGATGTTACAATGTTGACAATAATAATAACAGTCTTGTGTTTTTTAAAAAATTATATAATCTCTGTGGATTACCGTGGCCACGGTGTAGGCGCTGTGACCCTTACCAGCCACAGTAGCATCTGCTGAAGTTGCCACACATGCGCATTTTGTAGTTTACAACCAAAACTTTCTTGAAGCTGAAATGATGGCAGACGGAGGAGACTGCAACGTTCAGGACATCTATCAGCCCTCAAGGAAGACAAAGTCAAAACCATGAGTATTTTCTGGATATTTGAAGAATGCCGAGGGACAGTAGATAGAAGACGGCTATCCTGTTGGCAGCATGTGCAGGAAAAAGTGTCTGCGAAAGGCTGTTGACACCCCCATATTGAAATGACGTTATGCATTACAGGGCTCCCAGAAGGGGCAGATAAGAGCTGGTCACCAATGCAATTGTTGACTCTCTAATAATGATTACTGCCTGATGACATTTTACCAAATCTCACCAGAAGGACACAAACCGAGGGCAACTATCCTGATGTAGAGGGTTTATTTAGTTTTCCAAACAAGTTTCTGGTGCTGTAATTAGTACATGTAATACCCTCGAAACGGCCAACAACTAGGGCTGCAACGATTCGTCGACAAATATCGACAATAGAAATAGTCGACAATGAATTTCATTGTCAACGTTGTCGCCAGACATGCTTTTTTCCGACCGAGAGAGGCATCTACTTCATTACAATCTCTGCCGAGAGTCGCACATGCGCAATAGCTTCTCTGCTGAGCGGCAGCCAACTAACAGAAATGGCAGCATCCAACACAGCAGCTACGCGCAGATGGGGGGGGGGGGGGGGTGTCTGTACCCCCCAGATTTAGATTGACCCTGACCCCCCCCCCCCCCCCCACACACACACACACACACACACACCTTTAAGGCATGAGAGAAAACTAAATCGGAGGTTAAGCGCTTGAAGCTTCTTTTTCTAATTACATTGAATGCAGCATGACGTAAACAAACACCGACTCCAGAAGCGCCAAAGTGGTTGCTGCTAGGATGCAGGATGAAGCGAAAAAGACAAGCAACAATAACTGCGTTTTTAAAAAAAGACCAACAATGTAAGTAGGCGGGACCGATCTGTCCGTTTATGCATGTTGGTTATAGTTTCAGTACATTGTTGTCGGTGTTGGGACTTACTCGTTATAAGCGCCAAAGTCGCAGTATTGCGACAAACGTAATCATTGACTTTAACAAATTTACAAATATGATCCCTCATGAAGTTACTACTTTACACCAGAAGATAGTGGAGATGTGTCACCTTCAGGCTGAGCAAAGTTTGAGAGTTTTTAGTGTTTGAAAAATGCCTCCCGCCGAGAGGCTCCCAGTCGGGAGCCAACATGAAGGACAAATATGAGCGGGATAAAACTTATTATTGCCGGCAAGTCTGGTCTTTGTTGACTGATCACTTTGTTTGGTCATGACCGACTGATTATGAAGCAGATTATTGACTCTGATGAAGAAATCCACTCATCTTGACGCTGCTGCAGCGCGCATCATCAGACAGCTGGTGCTGCACGAGAGATGTGTGGAGGTTACAAGCTCCAAACGTTGGGTTTGATGTTTGTTTAACCTTCTCCGGGACATGATGGATGTAGAAATAATGGTAAAAACACTGCTAACGTGATAGAGGTGTGAATCTTCACTTGTCTCCCGATTCGATTACAATTATTGGGTCAACGATTCAATTCAATTCGATATCTCGATGCATCACGATTATTTCATATTGATTTGTTTTCATCGATAAATAGAAGATGTCAGATAATTGCTTTTTATTGTTATTTTTTTATCAAAAACGTATTTGACACAACCTGCCATCCCTCAAAAGCTCTCCATTCACAACAGGTTAGGACAAAACATTTAAACATTTAAGAAGATTTAACAAAGTAAAACATCTGTTTCCTCGTTCAACACCACGCCTCAGGCTGAGAAAACACGCTTTACAAAAACTCACAAAATCTAAAGAAGTACTGAAAACCTACAGGACACATAATGTAATAATAAAATCCATAATGGGTTCATATATGAGTGTTTAATGTCTCTGAGCAGCTCTAGAGTCAAATATTTATGCCACAGTTGAAGGGTGTCAGAAATAACACCAAATGAAATGTTTGACTTAGTTTATTTTATTTGAACCCAGTGGTTCGTTTCTGACATGCTGGAGAATGAATCAAGTTCTGTTTGATGCAGAAAATAATAAAACATAAAACAAATTCTACACTTCCAATAATATTTAAGATGTGTGTTTTATTCTTTCTGATAATAACACCAGCAGAAGGCTGTGGGCTGGATTAGGATTAAATTACCCAGCTGATGGATCTCTTTCACTAACCAGCTAACTACAAACCTTTCCACCAACCTGTCCTGTGTGACCCTCACCCTTTAACCCTCATGTCCATGCTGTCTCTGGAGGAGCAGATAGGAGACAAGTCTCCTGTAACTTAAAATGAAACAAAGCTTCCTCCCAGCTTCTCTTTAAGCTGAATGTAACATCAGTTTATCATCATGAAACAAAAGAATAAAGTGGAACAAGAACTTCTATCTTCTATTTCTCTCTCCTTTTAACTTCTCCGTGTCCCTAAATAAAAGAGACAGATGATCACGCTGCAGCCGCCATCATTTACCCAGCCCCCCCCCCCCCCCCAAGACCGGATCTCCCAGCATCACGACACTCGGTCTGACTGAGCGCTACGAGGAGAAATAATAATTAAATTCTGAAAATATTAATGCGTGTTTGGAGCATCGGTTTGGAGGAGCATCATCCGATCCTCTCTCTTGTGTGAGCAGACAATGTCTCTCCCTCTCTCGGTTGCTGTGCGAGCGAGCAGAGCGCGCCGCGTGACTACCCGCTCAATTAACTTAATTCACGGTCCAAATCCAACAGAAACGGTCGGGCTGCTTCGGTTCCGGTTCGGTCTCAGGTTACAACTCTAGCGCTCAGCCCTGCAGTACCACATTAAGGCGGAACCACTTGGTAAATGTCACTCTGACAGCTTTGGATGATGTGCTGGTGCTGCCGTTAAAAAACAAAACTACATTCCACTATAATCGATTATGGCGTACTCTTCTACGATGTAGAATCGTTTATGTCCGCATCCCGATGCATCGATTATTTTCCTCAGCTCTACTGGACTCGTAGCATTAAGTTACAGTTGATGTTCGAAAATAATCCTCCTGTTTCTCCAATTGTGTTGTGACATTCACACTGAAATAGAGCTGGACAAACTGTACAGCCATCAATGTTTAGATGTGTTTAAGTGTCCAGTTAGGCTCATGCACACAGATTTCCGTGGTGGCCTGTGAGTGCAGTTTTGTTTCAGCTTTACATAACGTGACAGACGTAGCGACAATGTGAAAGAAATGCCGTAAAAAAGGGGCAGATGCGATGCGTTAGATATCGAAGTCAAAGTGTGCCACATAATCATAAAAAAAAGTAAAATATCATATGTACAAACAGCTTTATCTATGTGTATATAAATTAAAACGTTCCAAATATAATGAAAATTTCTAAATAGCTTAAAAATAAGAAGTAACATGTGTAAAAATTATGCATTAAAATATGGCAGCCTGATGACATCATAATATGCAAATTAGATGAGTGAATTTGCTCAAGTGGTGCTTGCTGCAGAACCACAAAGGCGGAGCTGCACCAGAAGGTGGAGCTGCACCAGAGTCAGCCCCGCCCATTCCAGAATCAGCCCCGTCCATTCCATCAGAGTCAGTCTAATTCCTTCCAGTTGTCAGACTTGATAGCATTCTGGAACCAAAGAGGGTTTTAAAGCTAAAAAATGCAAGATTGAGGACGGAGGTGAGAAGTTAACTGAACAGTTTTTGTAAAGGTTCCATATAATTAAAAATCTAACTTTTGGAACTTTTTATCATGTTATATTGTCATTTCCTCATAAGAAACACGCCAAAGCCATTTTTGGCCTCATTCATGCATTTTCCTCCCATCTCAGCTTTAATTTGGTCTCCTCCCCTGAAGTGGGTCTGGTCTTGGTTCTCAAATCTGGATATTCTGTGAATTTTCTGACAAATTATTTCTGAAATGACTTCTACTGAGACACCGCCAATCAACCATACATCCCATCTCCAAAGACACACTGGATAGGACAATTACATGTAACGCCACTTACTTTATATCAGATGTGGTGGGGTAGAGGTTATGGAGGCAGGTTTGCATGTAGTTTTGGGCAGGTTCGACTCCCAGTGGCAGAACTATTAGGTAGATTACAACCCCTTTTCTTAATTTCTAGCTACACTTGCCAGTACTGTTTACAACAATTTACTGGTATACCGTTTAACATATAGTGTTTTTTTATTTATTTATTCGTTTATTTAGCCAGTGTGAGTCCATTTGTGAGCAGAGTTTCAACTAAAATGCTGTTTAGGAACGACCAAATTCAAAGAACTTTTAGAGACATAAATATTTTGCTGAAAATAAACATTACAACTAAAATATAAACAAATTCAATGTTTCAGCTGGCTAAATAGATTGATGCCGACCCCACCGAGAATCGAACCAGCATCTGCTGAGGGGGAAGCAAAATTTAATTCCGACAATCTTACCACTGGACTACCAGAGCACATATGACAGTCACTCATGCTGTTGCAGCACATTATTGTTAGAGCGGCTGTGGGCAGATATCTGCTAAAAGAAATCGTTTCATTTCAAGATGTATTCAGGCTTTGTCATGTAGCAAGTTATATTTATCTTGTTTAATTGGAGCATAGAACATAGCATTAACATTTGTAAAGTAGTAACAGCCATAATTCATGTGGGTCAGGTTAGTTTGCGATGAAGTTGGAAAACAAAAACGGAAGTCAGTGGGCTAGGCTGAGTTTGCGTGAATGGGCGGGGCTGACCCTGGTGCAGCTCCACCTTATGGTGCAGCTCCGCCTTTGTGGTTCTGCAGCGAGCACCCTCTCAATTTGCTTCCGACACAAACTTTGGGTACTACTGAAGATATTTCTCTTCTATAGTTTAGCTTTATCTCTAACCATTTCCAAGCTACAACCTTTTGAAATAGTCATGTCAAAATTTAATATTTTCTTGTAAAAACTCTGGCGCCCAAAAGGTTAAGTAAACCATAGTAACTCAGTCATTATTGTGGTAACGATCACACATGATAATGAGCAGGAGCAGAGGCAGCAGTAGCAGAGGGACAGGAGGGTGACATCCTAATGTCCTAACACAAAACCAAACCAACCCAACCGGACCTTAAAATTTTGCAAAAGCAAGTTCTCAAGGACCGTACTTTGTCATTCCAAAAAACATGGTATGAAAAGTATCCTTGGCTGCATGTTAGTCCAGATACTGATGGTGTTCTGCATTTTCAATGCTCTAAATACTACAGATGTGGAAAACCAACACAAGCTAAAAGCATAGACCCAGCTTTTGTAACTTCTGGATTTAAAAATTGGAAAAAAAAAATTAAAACATGAAAAATGTTCCTTCCATGAGAAATCAGCATGTCACAAAGTGGCTGTCACAACAGCTGCATATGAGAGCAGACCAGTTACCACACAGTTGAGTAGTGCAGCCAGGTCACAACAGGCAGAAAATAGAACAAGTCTTTTGAAAATCATAGGGGGTGAGATGTTCCTGGCCAGACGGGGAATTGCTTTGAGGGGGCATGATCATCGTCAAGGTAACCTTGACCAGCTTTTAAAATATAAAGCTGAAGACGATTCATCTTTCACAACGTGGTTGTCTGCAAAAAGGGGAGTACACACATCTTGGGATTGTCAAAATTAAATTAACAGTTTGATGAGTTCATGTATTATCAGGGAAATTTCAGATGAAGTCTGGTCCCTCCCAACATTACAGTACTCCATCATTATGGACAGGACAAGGGATATCTCAGGTGTGGAGCAGCAGGCCCTTTGTTTGCGTTATGTTGACCATGATTTGCTGGTACATGAAGAGTTTATTGGGTTGTACGAGACAACGTCTACAACCGGTGAAAATCTTGCCAGGATAATTTTTGATGTACTGTTGAGGTTGAATTTGCCAGTTTCAGGTCTTAGAGGTCAGGCATATGATGGTGCTTCAAATATGTCAGGAAAATACTCACGCACAGGCAGTTATTCAACGAGCACAGCCATTAGCACCATATGTACATTGTGGTGCTCGTGTAAATTTAGTTACACAACACGCTTGCTCAGCCTCCCCTGTTGTACGCAATGCACTTGACTGGATTTATGAGCTTGGCACATTTTTTGGTCAGTCTGGTAAGCTGAAAGACACATTTAAAGCCATTGCTATTTCTGAAGGGGAAGGCTCATTCCAGTCCATCAGACCTTTATGTCCCACAAGGTGGACTGTACGCTCACCTGCTATTCGTGCCATTCTTAGGCAATATGGGATAGTACTGGAGTCACGAGATCAGATGTCTACAAGTACCTCTGAATCTGCCAGTCGGGCAGAGGGCTTACATGCTCGACTGCAACAGGGTAATGTAGTACTGGGGCTTAGGCTTGCATTAGACGTGATCAGTGAATTAGAAATGCTGAATGCATCTCTCCAGAAAAACACACAGAAGATGGAAGGCATGCTCTCTGCAGTTTCCCTTGTCAAAAACAGTTTGAAATCAAAAAGAAACATTGAACACTTTGAGGGGATCTGATTTTAAAACTGTAACAAGATCTTCTGATTCTTTTCAAGCCAACTTCAGACCACATGGTGTTCTGCCCGATATCCCTCTAAAGGTCAGAAGCAGGAAGTAGCAGAAAGTATGTAGGAAATGAATGACCTTTTCTGGAGGTCGGAGATCAGGAGTCAGACTCTGGTTGGCCAGGCTCATGCACTCCTCCAATGTCCTGATGAACGTCTCACAGGTGGCGCTGAGCAGCGAGGCCTTAAGGGGACAGACAATGATTCATTTAAGGCTTCATATAAACAGAAACCATTACATGTTAAACTCAAATAAAAGTCCTGTTCTACAAAGATATGGATCCCCACACATTCCCTATGCCGCAGTGTTTCCCAACCCTGGTCCTCAGGGCACACTGACCTGCACATGTTCCATCTCTGCTTCAGCACACCTGATTTATATTGCCTCCTCAGGACATCAAGTGCTGCAGATGCCTGTTAATCACTCATTCATTTGAGCCAGGTGTGTGGCAGCAGGGAAATACAGGTGTTTAATAGGGCAACATGGAAAACATGCAGGACAGTGTGCCCTGAGGACCAGGGTTGGGAAACACTGGTCTCTCGTGGATTTACGTGAAGCTCGTTTTAGTCAGTTACATCAAAACATCAGATTCAGAGAGTTCCAATATGAGTTTTTAGGATTTTCTGACAAGTTCAAATAAAAACACTTCAACACTAAAGCTCTTTTAAAAGCTTGAAGATACCAAATTTAAAATATGAAGAATAATTAAACAATCTGAGATTATATTATCTTTTTGTTGATGTTGTTAATGGAACGGCGGTTTCACACTGAAAACATCAGCGGTGCGGAACATCAGCGGAACGCCACTGCTTCAAATAAAATTCATTGTAGTCTATGGACTGTTTAGAGCGACGCGGCAATGTCCAGGCGTGTCCCGGAAGCGGCACGCCATGCCATGCCACCAAGGATAAGGATCTATTTTTGCAGCGAGCTGCTTCTGGGACACATACATTTTGCAGTTAACATCGGGCTATGCAGGAAATCAACCACGATTTCAGTGTAAAATCCCCAGTAATTTTCTAAATAAAAGTACTGCAGTGATGCTGTTTCATATTTATGAAGCTTAAGCGTGACCCAACCACTTATTTACTTACAGCATCATTCCAGAAGGGAAGCAGTGACATCAAACAACGATAACAAACGTGATTTTGTTCATTTTGGTTTAACGGTGGATTGCATAAACGAACCGTGACCTGAAGTCTCGAGGGAGTCCAACGAAGCTCACAGCGAAGAAGCCGTGCCGCTGCCAAGACTCTCCCGGTGTGAAAATTACCACTTTGACATTTGCGAGTAAACCGTTCTGCTGCCATTTCGCTCCACTGATGCTTCCAGTGTGAAACCGGGGTTAGGGTATTTCTAAGCGTGCTACTGACAGATGTCGCCATCAAGCCAAAAATTTAATTCATACAAAGAAATCAGAACACTTAAGTATACCAGTCGAGTCATAATAAAGTGAAATGAAACAGGAAATAATTATTGAACACACTTCAGTTAATACTTTGTAGAAAAGCCTTTGTTGGCGATTCCAGATTCCAGACCAGTGGTTCACAACCTTTTTCACAAGGACCCCCTTTCCTGTATCCAGGTCAACCAAGGCCCCTCCAACTAGGAGCTGCATGACTTAATTTTTTTTAAAGTCGACCGTCAAGTAATGAAAATCGAGTCGACTTCGACTAGTCGTTGATGACGTCATACACCTGAAGCGGCTAAAACAGACAATGGGTACCATGCGTTTTTTTCCGACGCATGGGGGGAGGGTGGTTCGCTGGAGTTTTTGACAATTAAAATTGCGCCCACATTTTCAAAGTTAAACACATTTCTTTTACCAACGGTAGTTTCTGCTTCAGCCCTCTCCCCCCTCCCCCTGCGCAGCGGCCGCAAACTCACTGATGCGCCCGCAGCCTCTCGGAGTTCCTGCTGCTCTAAACATTAAAATAATTATTTCATTTTCTGTTCCTCACTTCTGATGACCTTCAATGGTGTCTGTTTGTTGCAACCACCAGGTACAAAAACTAACTTGTTTTTATTTGACTATTTTTCTGTCCTGTCTGTTTATTATCTTCCTGCATCTCCTCTCAATCCTAAAGAAAAACTGCTACCTGGGTTCATATATATTCACCTTACCTTACCTTACCTTTGAACTGCAGTTCTAAAAGATCTACCGACCGCAAAAACAGCGGAGTGCGTGCTGCGCGCCGGCCACACCAGTGAGGGGAAATCATCGGAGGACCAAACAGGTCATGTGCCCCGCTCCACAGCAGCGAAACACATCAGGCACAATTAAAAGACAGAAAACATAAAAGGAAATGAGCCGACATAAACAATCGCGTGTTAAATTTGTTTTTGAGGTGGCGACACCTAATTTGATAATGTTACTGTGGCCGTGCTCAGGACGCAGCTGTCTGGGGCGCGTCAACGATCGGAGCTTTGCATGCGCAAGCTGGTTAAGGTTAGGATGGGGGTGAGGGGAAGGTTAAAATGCAAGAGGGTAAACGTCACAATTCAGTCAAATGTCCGTTTTACAGTGGGCGACAGATACCGACGCTCTGGCACAGCTCATTGCTCATTGTTTCCTTGGACTTGTGTTTGGGACAGCAGTAGTTCAGGAGGAAGAGCGGGTTGTCCAGTAATCAGAAGGGTGCAGGTTTGATCCCGTTTCTGACCAGAGGATGCTGCTGTTGTGTCCTTGAGCAAGACACTTGCCTGGCGATGGTTGGAGACTGGAGGCGCCAGTTTTTGGCAAGCCTTGCCTCTGTCAGTGCGCCCCAGGGCTTCATCGTTGTTCATCACCGCCAGCGTGTGAATGGGTGAATGACTGATTGTGCTGTGAAGCGCCTTGGGGGATTGTAGAACCGCAAGAAGGCACTATACAAATACAGGACGCTTACCATCATTGTCTTGCAAAGAACCAACATCCCAACGGCTAGAAAATCAGTTCTCTGGTTGCGATACCACCTCTGAACACCAGAGTTTGCCTGAGTGTTCACTAGAATGTCCATGTTCCACATTCAACCTTTAACTGCTTCATGTCTTTCTGCTACATTTGGGTGTAATATATTTTGTGCTACTAGAGGGTGCAAGAGCGCCGCTGTCAAAATATGTTTACTGGGCAACCGCAGAAGAAGAGGCGAGCTCGTCACACGATCAAACAAATGTATTCAAAGATGAAGCGTTTGAGAAAAAGCACAGCGTGGGAGCACTTTATTCTTGGAACACAAAGAGCCCCACACCAAAGCACCGAGCCTGGCAGAACATGGCGCAGCAAACTGAACCTAGACCAGCAACTAAACAGGCCAGTCTGCCATGGCGCTCCTGCTCGCGTCTGACTCCTAACTTGTTTAGTATAATAAAGAAATGTCCGTGCAATTATTGGGTTAAATGTGAGGAAACTAAAGTGCTTTTAAAAGAGTGGCCTCCAGAATGTGTTGATAAGCAGCGCTGTGTATTTGATGCCTGAAGGACCAAACAGGTCCTGACGGACAATTCGGCTCTCCTCCCACTAACGCTACTTTTAGTTTATGAATGTTGTAACGAGTGTGGGACTTTGGTTGTGCATCAGAATTGTGTTAAAATCAGGAGTCGAAAAAGAGTTTGTATTATTTATAGAGAAGGGTTTGTGTTCATGTGTGTGTGTGGTAGTGGTGGAGGAGGAGTAGTTTACGATTAACGGAGTATTAACCATTAAGAGCTTCAACCAGTTTTGGAAAACATGCATCCCTATTAGGGCTAATGCAGCTGATACCATTGGTACTGAGAGGGGGCGGGGTTTCTCTCTCAATACTGACAGATTTCAGGTGATCACCTGGCTCTCTATGCCATTTTACACCTTATTATCTTCCTGTGTTTAATACTTTTCCCTTGTGTCTTTTCATTTATTACAACTCAGTTTATGGATGTTTAAATGTTTTTGCCTGAACTAAATGCTTGAGTTGACATTGACATGTGGTGGAAATTTGATGTCAATAGCCCACTTAGGAAAACCTGTACTAGTGAAAGTGCTGACGTGTCAAAAACGTATTCTCTCTGCTATAAAACATTATTTCAAGCACCCATTAGGACCATGAGTTTAACTGATACTGGGAATATTTAATAGTAGATAAACATGATGAGCGTGCCGTTTCTCTGAACTGAGTCTGTTTAAGAAGCTGCTAACAGGTAAGATGAGAACTATTTATAGCTTTTATAAGTAAGTAAGTAAATATTATTTACTTATCAGTCATCACAGAAAGAGAATCACAAAGCCCTTCACAGAGACGAACAAAACAAATCATTAATTTATAATTCAATTCCATTTTATTTATATAGCGCCAAATCACGACAAGAGTCATCTCAAGGCACCTCACATAGTAAACATTCCAATTCAGGTCAGTTCATTAAGCCAGTACTGAAAATTATACAGAAAATAAACATCAAATTAATTTTGTATGGCAGCTTTTTCTCGCAGGAAATGTTTAAACCACTTTACTGAGTGAAATGACTAATAGACTGTAGAAAATAGGGATGAGCGAGTACACCACTATCTGTATCTGGGCGTGGTTTAACTGGAAGTGGGTGGGGCTTCAATCGGTACATTATTTTAAGTCTGAAAGTGATATGGATTGATCAGAAGTTGCTTTATGCATTGTTTATTTGAAAACCATATACAGAGCAGCCTCAGAATTGGGATTCAATGTTTTTGATAACAATAGTAAAGGAACTATTACAGATTAAGTTTTTCAATAAAATCAGAACATGAATATTGTCATGATTTGGTACTTTATAAATAAACTTGAATTGAATTTTAAAGAGCAAGTAACGCCTAAATTAACTTTTTTTGCTGATAACCTGTATAGATGAGTGTCTAATGATGCTGTACACATGTGTAATCATTAGTGTGGCAGTTTAGGGCAACTTACTTTAAATGTAATATTTCAGCCCAAAACTATAATTGTATCTCCATCTTCAGGTTAAATCTCTGCTCCACATTTATGTAGAACCAGCTGTGGTTGATGGCTAAGCTGAAAAATGTGACGTTGTCAGCAAATTACTACATGGCTGCACTGCATTGGTCTCCAGGTGAGGCAGCCGCACCTCCACCTGGCTCAGCCACTCACGTGCCGATTTGACAAATCGGCGCTCGGAGCCGCTCGCCTCCTTGAAAGAAATGCCCTCCTCCCCTTTTCATCTAATGATCGCGGTTAACAGGAAATCCTTCAGAATGCTGCAGAATGTGTGTCTGCTTTTCTGCTGAGCAGTAAGTCTTGTGTGAGTGCGTGCACGCCCGAGTGCACATGCGCTTGTTAACGACTCGTTTTTTTGATTGAGAAAATCTGACAGCGCATGCGGGGGGGTTGCAGGGGGTTGGTCTATCCCTGCCTCAGAGCCGCTCTCTCGGTCCGCCAGGCGACGCTACTTTCAGAAGCGTTTTCCTAACAGGAAGTGTGGATGAAATACGTCTCCACCCAGGCCTTGACCCTCACTTTAAGTGCATGAATGAATAGAACTGAACTCATGCAGTAGGAAATATGATCTAGAACAAGACACAGCTTTTTTTATTTTATTATTTTACGATCAAACAGATTTTTTTCTAACATTCTTGGCATTTTTTCCCCACACAACATTAAACAAAACAAGGTGTGTGTGTGTGTGTGTGTGTGTGTGTGTGTGTGTCGGGGCACAACTACCTACTATCGGAGGGGTATGCAGACACATCCAGCTGCTGTTATTTGTTGTTGGTGTTTACTCTGATGACTTGATTATTATTATTATTCTGAGCTACTACAGCAATCAATTTCCCTCTGGGATTAATAAAGTATTTCTGAATTGAATTATATAGAAAGAAAATATATCTGCAGGGCTTTAGGTCCAGGACAGTTTTATACCTCAGACCCACTTTAGATCATAACCTGCTATTAATATTTTCACGTATTCCTTACACCAATCAGAATGTTCTGTAATGTTCACAGACATCCAAACCTTAGAAATTAAATAAAATCAATATTAAAATAAAAAAATGATTAATATTCTTTTTCATTAAAAATCAGTTATCTGTGAACACGTTTTTATATTTGACATCATCCAGTTTAAGCAGACATCTGCTTATTTCTAACAGAGCTGAGCTGTGGGAGAAAATATTCAGGCTAATTTAACTTTATTTTCCATCACCTGTGGGTTTAGTTTATTTACTTAATATTAATTATAAAACTATAAATAACAGGGGTCTCATTTAACAAACATTGTGTAGAATCCTTACTAAAACCGTACTTAAGCTCAGCAAAAAAAAAGTACTTACGCCAAGTAGGTTTGTGATCTATCAAACATGGAGTACGCACAGCTGCACGCAATCTCCGCTTCATAAATCAGAGACTAACGAGAATGTTTCTCAGCTGCTTTTTAAGTCACATCTCGCCCTCACCACGCCCACTTACTGCCATAAATAGTCAATGCAAAGTGCCTTGTGGATCTCATGCATATACATAAGCCGGCTGTAGGGTCAGGGTGTCAGGGTCTGACGTAGGGTCAGCGTGGGCCCCCACATTTCCTCAGCTATCACCGTTAGCACTGGCTCCCCCCAGGGCTGTGTACTGAGCCCCCTGCTCTTTACATTGTACACCCACGACTGTGCACCCGTTCATAACAGCAATATCATTGTGAAATTTGCAGATGACACCACTGTGGTGGGGCTCATATCGGAGGGAGAAGAGGCTGCCTACAGGCACGAAGTGCAGCGGCTGACAGCGTGGTGCACAGAGAACAACCTGTTCCTGAACACAGCAAACACAAAAGAAATTGTTGTGGATTTTAGGAAAAAGAAAACTGATATCAGTCCACTTTTCATCAATGGGGACTGCGTGGAGAGGGTGTCTGATTTCCGCTTCCTGGGTGTACACATTACAGATGACCTGTCCTGGGGTGTGAATACAGCAGCGGTGGCAAAGAAGGCTCAGCAGAGACTTTATTTCCTGAGGGTCCTCAGGAAAAACAACATCTCACAAAATCTGCTGATCTCCTTCTATCGCTGTTCCATAGAGAGCATCTTGTGCTACTGCTTCTGCGCGTGGTTCTCTAGCTGCATATAAGCACAGAGCAAATCACTCCAAAGGATTGTGGAGACCACCCAGCAGATCTGGCTGTCGTTTGTCTTCTGTGGATGAACTTCACAGCTTTCGCTGCCTCAGGAGAACGGAAAGCACCCTAAAAGATCCCTCACACCCTGCTCATGATTTGTTGCAACTACTGCCATCAGGCAAAAGATACAGGAGAATTAAAACGAGGACAGAAAGACTACACAGCAGCTTTTATCCTGTGGCTATCAGGGCACTGAATGGCAATTAACACCCCCACCCCAAATTCTTAATTCAATTTTATGTGCAATATATAATAAATGCTTTATCCGTACCGGACACTCGTCTGAAACGAGTATCCGGCTCATTCCTAGTAGAAAACACCTTTAGAAAGACCAGCAGGGCGGTCGATGAAGACCACTGATGAAGATGACAAGAAAATCTGGGAAAATATTTTAAAAGTAGTGACTTTTTTAAAGGCTCTAAATCGTGCCGCTGGGAGCTTAAAAAGCAGTAATTTGTTTCAACAGCCTGAAACTAAAACCACCACTAGTTCTCCAAACGTACCGATGAACAGAAACAAATAAAAATGGAACCAGTCAGTAAACACTTCCTGAGCTATCAGCTATTCTGTGTTTCATTAGACTCACAGCTTTTTGGGGTAGATATAAACGTACCTCAGTAGTGGGCGTGGTCTCTGTCTCTTCAGAGTGCTGTGATTGGATGGTCTGGACCTGCTGGACGAGGAGGTCACAGTACAGACGTAGTTCTGACATCTTTGTCTTCAGACAGTCTGGACCTAAAACCAGAGCAGCAGAGGTTCTGGTATTCTACTGAATAACACATAAAAGCTAACGCGAACGCCCTAAACACTGTGGCTAAAAACTAACTCTCCGTTTACCTTTGTGTTTGTGGCTTTCCAGTGTTCCAGCTTTAGATGATCCCAATGCTACCAACCACCTCTGTCTCTCTGCGGCGTTAACGGCCCGCACGTAGAAATGCTGCTCGCCAGGGATGATCAGCTCCAGGCGTGTCGAGTCCGTGGGATGAACTGAAATACAAAACACGAGTGGCGTGTCACGGGTGTGTTCATCTTTACCGCAGAATTCCTGAGACGTGTGCACAACCTTTGATGTCACACACAGACATCTTAATGGATCCTTTGCTGCCTTTGCCCACATCGTCCTCCGTGTCATAGTACGAAATGACTCCGTTCTCCAGGACGAACCAGCGAGGCTGCCAGCCTGATGAAACACGTTGAGCAGCATGGTTTCAGAATTGAAACGGTGATGTGGTCCGTCTAAAATTGATCCAATTTAGATTTTTTTGCCATTTTGTCACAAAGTTTTCACAAAACCATGTCCATGTCTGGTGTTTGTTTCATCCTAATGGTCCTTTGGTGGTTTTTAAACTTGGTGTTCTTGTATGAATGTGGGGTCTGATTTATCTTAAATGTGGCTTAGCACGAAGCCCCGTCAAAAGAGAATTCCTGTCAGCTCAGTCAGTCTCTGTTTCAACTCCTTGCTGGATTGACTGATGACACAAAGAAAGACGGTGGTTGTGAAGAAGAAAGGATGTGCTGCCCAACTCTAGCAATGTGTATCTGATAAAGTGACGACTGAGTGTATCTGTATAATTAAATATTATGTAAATTATGAGGCAAGGTAAAGTTCTAAAATAAAGAGAGCTCAGTCTGCTTTTGATCCAAATGTAATTGAGCTGACGTGTGTGTGTTCTACTTGACTCAGTAAGGCTAAACAAAGGAGAAGATTAAAATAATCAAATACCAAAGAGAAAGAAAAAAGATGGGAGACGTTTTTGTGAACATGAACACACAATAATATAAACCCTGATTCATTCCCTCAACAGCAGATAAAGGACCTGGTGGTGTCGTTATTTTGATTTAAAAGCTGTGACTTAGATGATTTTATTACAGGTAAGTTTTCTGTTTAAATGAGTCAAGATCAACATGCTCCTTGGATTTTAACTGATAATTTGGGTTTCAGTCTTGACTTCACAGGATTAACAACAACGAGGCCATTAACCCATGGATATGTAAAGGACCCCGTTACCCGTGCAACGTGTTCGTATATGTAAATTAACTTGAGGCGTATGCATACATGACTAACATTAAAATGAACCCGTTAAAACGAAACGACGCTGTCATTCTTCAGGCAGTTTTCACACAAATGTTGAATCCTGGTAAAAACACAGCAGCTAGCATTAGCTCACAGCGAAGTGGCTGAAAGGTCACAGAGACAGAAATTCAGGAGAAACCTGTGGAACCGACCACCAACCTGTCATGTAATTAGTCCACTTGTACAAAATCCCCTCCATGTTTTCTTTAAATGTCGGCTAACGCAGCTAGCCTGTTAGCTTCCCGCCGACGGTCACCGTCTCCACGACGAAACGCGTTCAAACTAACGGTCATGAGGGACCGCCGCTCGTCTCCACAACTGTGAACCGGTTAGGAGACACTGGGTGGAGGAGTTCGAGGAGTAAACCCTGGCTGTCTCTGCTCAGAGGTTCAGCGGAGAGTCAGCTGAGAGAAAAATATCAACAAACCACAGCTTCTGTACGGAAACCTGCAAGGGACATTTCACACGTTTAACAGAGTTCTGTCAAAACTCCCCAAAATACTGATGCAACTGTAAAACCCATGCTGTGTGACGATTTTAATTATTACGTTTTACAGCAAAATTATTTTGTTGACATAAAAGTAAATGAAAAAATTTAAACTAAACAAATGCAGATTTTTCAAGTTTTGTTTTCAATTTTCCAGTTTATTTGGCAGCAGTGGGAACTACATTTAAACTTTATAATTACACGTTTATAAGATTCTGTAGCTAAATTGTGTTAAATAAAGCGTATTATAATATTATTAAATCCGTTTTTACTACTGATAAGCATCAAGATTAGTAATTGATGATCGCAAAATGTTTTAAAGTAATCAGAAATGGTTAATTCAGATAATAAGTACAGAAGGTTTGTACATTTTGTTACATTTTTCTGTAATTTCTTATGCAAATAGTTGGAATCAATAATTGTACTAAATTATAATTACAAAACACTAAATAAAATTAAACAAATATATGGAAAATGTTTAACTCTGATTAAAATTGATCTAATATATTGTAATACATTTAAATATCACAGTAAAATCTTTACCATAGATTTGTATAATTTTATTTTGGGTTTTATGCAGGAAAAAAACTGAGGATCAGTATCTTGTAATAATAAGTATTTTTCTCATTTAAACTAGATTTATCTCACATGTTAAAGTTTGTCGTTATTACAAAGTACTGATCCTTAATTTCTTCCAGCACTGATCGTAGTACGCTTCCATATTTAACAACTAGAACATATCTTTTAATTTTCTACAGTGCATTATGGGAAGACGTCATTAAAAGTTTCAAAAAGGTTGTTACGACCAGGGATGGCTTTAAAATGAAGGACAAGTCGTATCACAGAGGCATGCAGGTTGTTAAATTTAATTCGTTTTTATTATAAATAAGAATTTTAAAACACAAACTCTATTCCTAAAAGGTCAATTAACAGTGATTAAAGGCTAGTGGTGACATGCATCAGACATCTAAAACACAAGGTTCACTGACCATACTCTCAAAATTTGGAGCACAAGAGGGATCCAGCACCTTGTTGAATCAATGCCACATAGAATTAAGGCAGTTCTGAAGGCCAAAGGGGGTCAAACACTGTATTAGTATGGTGTTCCTAATAATGCTTTCGGTGAGTGTGTGTTATTTGTGTTTCCTTCATCTCTGTACTTTTATAATCATATTGCATAAAAAAAATCCTAAATATTTTTGAATAATAACAGAAACAATATCAGGTTTATAACATTCTCACCTCATCTTTATGATTAGTGGAAAAATAAGTTTATTCATAAGAGAAAAAAAGCTAATCATTTTTAATAATGTCTCCATGGTGAAAGAACCCATTTAAAAATACACTCTTAGCATTGTTCTGACATATGAAAGGAACAAAGGTTTTTTTTTTAAACAGGCAGAATATGTTTGTGTTTATTCTGAGATCATTTTCAGGAACCTGCTGAGGATGAGCACTTTGTGCAGCAGCATCTATAACGAGCTCCGTCTGGAGGACACGCTCTGTGACACTGTGATCAGAGCGGGGGGGGGGCTGGACTTCAAAGTTCACCGGCTCATCCTCTGTGGATGCAGCTCATACTTCAGGTAAACATGGATCCAGCCTCTACACGGCCACAGCTGTAAACAACCTCTTTAATGCATTTCTGATCTTCTGGAAACAAAGGGTCTAGGGGCAAACTTTTAACATTTGGTCATTTTGCTGCATGTTTGACTTCGTGAGGACAACTTAGGTGTTGTTTTCCCAAGTTATAATAAAAATATTAATCATAGCTCTGTTTAACCCGTTTCTATTCGTTCCCCACTTGGGAACTACTGTTTCACACGTTATGTTGACAGTTTTTATGTTGCAACTCTCTTTTCTGCGTGGAGTCCTGAGAACTTCATAAATGTTTAATATAATATAATATATTGACTTTATGCTTACTGTAGAAACGTTTTCCAACAGAGTCCTCTTCTGCATTAAACCAGCATCACAGCAGCAGGTCTACAGCTTCCCAGGTGTGTCACCAAATGGGATGCAGCTCATTTTAGATTACGCCTACACCGGCTCTGTGACGGTGACAGAAGACAACGTGATGGAGTTGTTCGAAGGTGCAGAGCTCTTTGGTATCCAGGACATCGTTCAGTCCTGCTACAGCCTCCTGTTGCAGAAGCTTTGCTCCAGGAACTGCATCAGCATCTGGAAGTTGGCAGAGCAATACAACTACACCGAGCTGAGGGACAAGGCCTTCCTCTACATGTTGTATCACTTTGAGGACATAGCTGGATACTCTGCAGAGTTCCTGCTGCTCTCTGGGGAGCAGCTGGCAGACATCATTGGGAGGGACGAGCTGCATGTGAAGCAGGAGAG
The DNA here is from genome assembly GCF_043380555.1 of Nothobranchius furzeri. NCBI lineage: Eukaryota > Metazoa > Chordata > Actinopteri > Cyprinodontiformes > Nothobranchiidae > Nothobranchius > Nothobranchius furzeri. Next base: position 40,861,935 of record NC_091752.1, read on the forward strand.
TGCTGTATTTCAGGCAGTCCTGCGCTGGGTCAACTTTGCTCCAGAGAAACACAGGGATCACATGACCATACTGATGAGTAAGGCAAGTGAAGCAGGGCAACTAAAGGCTTCAGATCTGAGCAAAATGCTTCATTATCTCCTGCTGTTGAACATTTTCTGATGAGATCAGTTGCGGTAAAACGTCCATCTCCTTGTTTTTGTTAAGGTCCGCCTGCTCCTGATGCCTCTTGACTACTTGTTAGACACTGAGACTAAAGTGGAACAGGTGAAGAACAACCGGCAGTGTTTGAACATGGTGATCCACACCATAAAGGTTCGTCGTGAGTCCAACACAAACCGCTCACAACTCCGAACCCGTCTGCCCTCTCACGTGCTGCCAGCCTTTGGAGGGATTGACAACAACCATACTACTGACAAGACTGAGCTGTACGATGTACGGAGTGACTACTGGAGGACAGTGTTCAGGAGTGACAAGGCCTTACCAGAGTCCTCCAGTTGTGTTTACCTCAATGGAAGCATTTACTATATTGGTGGCTGTGAAAATAACTCCTACTTATCCAGTGTGCAGAGGTTCTGCCTTGCAACCAAAACTTGGCAGGAGGTTGGGTCGATGCACAAAGGTCGGTGCTCCTTCAGCGTAGTAGTGCTGAATTGATTCATTTATAGTATGGGGGGAATGAATTACCAGGGGACGCTCAGCTCTGCAGAACGTTTTGAGCCTGAGACCAACCAGTGGTCTATGATAGAACCGATGTACGAGTCCAGGGCCGATGCCGGGTCTGCAACTCTACATGGGGAGGTAGGTGGAGAGTCAGTGTTGGTGGAAAAACCTTTAACAGCAGCTGGAATGCTTGAGTTTGTTGGTCTTGTGTGTTTTGGACAAAATCAAGGATGATGTTTGGTAGAAAACCCAATATGGTTGATTACAAGTAAAGAACAGATTCAGAGTCTGTGTCACATCTACAAATGTTTCACATTGGTTCCCAGGTGTATGTTTGTGGGGGACGTCTGAGTGATGGATTCTTGTCTTCTGTTGAGTGCTACAACCCTAACAACAACCAGTGGATGCTGATTACACCCATGACTTCCCCACGGGCTGCAGTGGGAGTCATTAGCAACAAGGACCATCTCTATGTAGTAAGAACTGGAAACAAAGTGTTAAAAACAAAACATACAGAAACCACAGCATAGTTTCTGCTTTAGGTTTAATGGCTTTCTTCTCCCAGATTGGTGGCTACAATAGCATCACCTATGTGTCCACTGTTGAGGTCTATGATCCTCTGCTCAAAAGTTGGGAAACAGCAAGTTCAATGATCCATCCTCGCTGCAACTTTGGGATTGCAGTGCTGGAGGATCAGCTGTTTGTGGTAGGAGGCGTCCATAAAAACGGCACAAGCTCAGTGGAGCTCTACGATGGGACAATTGACAGCTGGCAGCCGGTTCAGGACCTGGAGGCTCCTCGCTTTGCTGTTGGCTGTTGTGTGGTGGAGCGACAGCCTGACACGGCCTGTTTTCTGTTGTGAACTCACCATCTACTATTGAATAAATAAACAAATACATCTGTGAAGGACAACTGGGTTTTCAGCTTGAATGTTACCATACACCTTTAGGGAAATGAACTTCTAAAGTTTCTATGACTCACCAGGCGCCTTGTTTAACTCCTGTTTCAGAACTTTCTTTCTACCAACTTGTTTGATCTCTCTTTTTGTTTCCTGAAATCTATAAAAACAAATAATGCATTCAGTTACAAGACTTTTGGGCCTCAAATGCATCTTTGGCAGAAAAGACATCTTAATTCAGTCTATTTTTCAGAATTCTTATTCTCTCTTTATTGCATTAGAACATACATTTCTCATATATCTATATATATATTTATTTATTTTATAAATGTGAATTTGTACACTACAATCTTTTCTTGTAACATTTTAGAAAATACTCAGAACGCTTCAAAAACATAGCACTAAAAACAGTTACCAAACAATGATTATTACATCTGTTTTGTGTGTGGTTTGGCCCACTGAGAACGCAACAATACGATGATGGAGCTGCGACTGTGGATCAGGAGGAGAGGAGAGGACCACAGCTCCAGACACATCATCTATAGCCACAGATTCTTAAAAATAACCTGAACAGGTACAGATATGACACTGATAAAGCATGAATGCACGGCAAAATGAAATAACGTAATTGAGCCTGAGCCACAAGAATCCCATTTACACTTGGTATTAACAAGCAACTGAAATGTCTCTGAAAGACGCCAAAATTAATTCCAACCACCACTTTGTAATAATCTAAAGAAAATGTGGTTTTTTATGATTGAAATGAATACAGAGTTTAAAAAAGCACAAAGGCCAGTGGAAATGTTAAAACTGCTGTCAGTGACTCATAACCACATACCAGAAGGACAACGCCAGTGTCGCAAACAAAATGAAGTAAGGATGCTTCTATGCTTATGCATCCTAAACTGTATCATGATGAGTTTCTAATAAATAATCTCACCATGACCCACAGACAGAGCTCGGCTGTGGGGCGGAATCAACACTTGTCTTTCAAACTCTGAACATAGTTAGACAGCAATAGGACCAATCAGAGCAACGAACAACGAGACATATTCATGGAAATCAGTCAACTCTGCCATTCACCTTAGATGGAAGAGCAGAAAAAACCAATACAACCTTTTTCAAAATAAAGGAATTAAGTACCTCTATCTGCTCTCGTCTCAAAGAAAAGTCCAAGTCTTTTTGGGCCAGGGGTGTGTGTGTGTGTAGGGAGGGGTTAAACTATGGTGAAAGAAAGAAAAGCTAGTCTAAATCATCCAAAGTTGATGCCAAAGCAGTTTAAAACTAGCGCTGTTTCTGAGCTGATGCCATTTTAGTAGTTTTTCTTCATTGCAGCTTTGATGCTAAGCTAACATCTTTCTCCAAATGTAGAGCGCTGTGATTGGCTTGACTTAACCCTCCCGCATTGAAGTCAGATGGACCTCTTTTGTGTTTTTATTTTTTATTTTAATATTTTTTAAGGGGCGCATCACTTCACCCCTGCCAAGGCATAAACTTTAAACCCTGTTTAACCGCCCCCTGTCCTGGCGGGGTCACCTGATAGGACAGTGGAAGAGTTAAAACAGTTCAGGCCAATGGTAGGTCTGCTGAGGCTACAACGGAGCGTGGCTAGCCCGACCTGCAGAGCTAAATCTTCAACAACGGTTGGTCTAGACTTCAGGCTGGAGATCACCCAGACAGAGCATGTAAACACCAGGTGTAAACAGGCTGATTGAAGCAAATACAATCATGTAAAACTACAAAGACAAAACAACATTGGATTATGTTGTTTTAGAATGTGTGCACCTTTTGGTTTGTCTAATCACTCAGTTATGGTTTGAAAGGAGAATTACAAACACCAGCATAAAACAGGAATAGACAGATGTAACAGGTTGTTCTGGTAAATCATTGTCAAGAGTGAAAAACATCCCAATTTATCCACAATGTCTTTAGAACAACGTCTCTAAGAGCAGCTGAAATCAGGTTTTTAGTTACAAGCATGTGAATGGAAGCATGAGAAAGAAGAAGCTTTGCTGAAGAAACCACAACAATGAGAGGAGTAGGTGGGAGCCAACCAAAACCAGGCCTGACCATGGCCTCTGCAGAGAGAGGAGACCTTCAGAAGAGGCGAATGAACGCTAGAAAAGAGAGGAGGACAACAAACACAAGAGTCCAGGACAGAAACATTTAGGAGGACACCTTAACATACCTCCCTCTCCTCCTGAACAACACTTCCTCATCCAGGATTTCACATTTACACAGAAAACCCTGTCACATCATGATTTATAAATCTCACACACACACACACACACACACACACACACACACACACACACACACACACACACACACACACACACACACACACACACACACACACACACAGGATGATGGCGCAGTGCTGACAGGTGGCAGTGTGTTACTGATATGTGGACCAGAGCTGCAGCAGCACAACACTACTTTACAAAAATCAACACAATCCTTTCAAAACGAGTCGTTCCACCGCGGATTTTACTCAGATTCGATATTTTAGTGTCTCTCCATTCAGGCTAAAGATAAAAAAAAAGTTGAATTACCCCAATACAACTAAACAGAGACATTTGTCAAGCCAAAACACTTTACCAAGGTTTGTTTTGATTTAAAATAAAGTACACATGTTCAGGTAACGTTTTATAAAACTTTTCTCATGATTTAAACTAACTAATCAAAATAAAACAACACTATGGACAAAGTAATATTAATTAAAAGTATTCTTTGAATACAAAAAATATGTTGAAGCCCAGAAAGAGAAAAGAGAAAATCAAATTTGGGAAATCCTATTTTTAAAATAATCGTAGCAAGAAGACAAATAACAACTTTCTGTTAATCTGTTCAGAAAAGAACCAGATAATGGAATTATTATGATTGTTGTTTTTGTGTTTTCTTTTGTAAGACTTAAGGAATTTCATGGAAAATTAACTAAATAAACCTTATAAAAAGTTTTTTTTGTTTGCTAAAAGTGTTAATAACATTATATATTATTACTATAACTTTTTATAAAGATTAGAAGACACTTCCTGTCTAGCTAGAAATTAGTCACTTTTTTTATTTAGTGATTATTAATAGTTTATACGAGTAGCTTTAATCTAATAAACATTTCCAGTTTTTTTATTTAGTCTTAATAAATGTCAATGAAAGACTAAACCTATGAGGAATTTACTCCAACTTGGGAATTAAGTAAAATAAATGTGTTTATCAAACTCTGCCCTCTGCTGGTCCAGTTGAGTAATGACCAAAACACAAGAAAGAAAAGAAAATGTGTTTTCTGCCTCATATTTCTGGGCTTCAGGTGTTTCCTCCCCCCTCCACCTCTCTGAATGAGCAGTGTGTTATGATCTTAGCTTCCTAAGGCAGTTTCACAGTACAGTTCATAGAGAAACAACAGAAGTACAGAGACACAAGTCTAAACCCAGAACCTGACACCTGACAGGTGTCAGGTTCTGGGTCTGAGCTGGGCCGGTAACCCACCGGCGTAGTGTGGGTTGGTTCTGGCACCGTGGCGGCCGGACGGCGCGGGACAGCTCAGTTTGCTCACGTTGTTTTGTTTTTTCAGTTTAAACACTACGACTATTAAGACAGCTACGGACAAGTGACAATGACTTAAGCCACTATGTTTCCAGCTGTGCCACAACCAGCCCAGATGTGTGATGATACTGTAGAGTGTGGTCTATAGTACAGATGCAGTAACACGATGGTCCAGCAGACAGCTCCCATAGAAGATATCGTACAGACAAGTATAGTACAACATCTATACATCAACTATACATTGTGCGTTTTTTTTTTCTCCTTTATGTTTTTAAGGGATTTCAGGACTTGGTCACCATTACATCACTGCTGTAAGACTTGGGGGAGGGGGTCTAGAGGGAGGGTGGAGCCACAGATACACAGAGTTTGTTCCTGATGTCCCACGGGTGAGAAGGCCTAAGATCACCAGAGGAGCAGCAGACTGGTTTCATTTAAATCCAGAGTTTTGCTTCAATGCTACATTAAATCTGAGATTTGTGGTGTGTGTCAGGTAACCTTGTGTGTTCGGAGATGCATTATTATTACTTGATTTGTTGGTTTATCTATTTATTACCTGCAGTGAGGCTCCAGGTGTGAGTGAGCAGAGTCTGGTGTCTCCTACCACTGAGAAAGGCTGCTGATCCAGCTCAGTAAATTCTGCTTTGTTCAGGTTTGGGTCTGCAAAGGCTCTGCAGGCTGTAAAGTCTGAGCTACAGCGGATCAGCTCTTAAAGCAACACTAAAGAGCTTTTAAAGCTTCCAGATCATGGAAAATCCACTTTTTGGAGCTTTTAACCACGTTATATTGACGACTGGCTGCATTCATGCATTTTCCTGTCTCAGCTGCAATTGGGTCGATGTAAAGATTTTACTGCAAATGGAAGAAGGTCACCAGGCTTTTCTACTCCCCTTAAGGCTGGTCTGGTCTCAGTTCTGAAACCTGAATAATCTGTGGACATTCTGACAAATTACTTCTGCATCAGAGACAAAACACCGCTGTAGAAACCACTTCCTGTCTAGAAAGATGTACATATGGCCAGCACAGGACATGTGTGTTAGGCGACTGTTGTTATGTAACAGAATCGGAAGTCCTGAGGTAGGAGTGCTGGGCTGGCATATAGTTTTGCACAGGTTCACCTCCCCGTCTCAGCAGTAGCTTTTTTCTTATTTTTTAGCTACACTTGTACACCAGTATTGTGTTTTCAATCCTTTATTGACTACCTCTTTAAAATATAAGGACTAAAATATTTTGTTCTCTATTTATTTAGCCAGCGTGAGTCTACGTGAGGTGAGCAGAGTATCAGCTAAAACGCTGCTTAGAAACGACTAAACTCAAAGATCTTAAGAGACAGAAAATATTTTGCAGAAAATTATAAAAGTAAAATATAAATAGATGAAATCTGCTTCTGCTGGTTAAATAGATCACTGCCGACACCAGGAGTCAAACGGCTGTCGGCTCATGGCAAAACGAGACGAAAGGCAGATGCTTTAACCTATGGACTACCAAGTCCGATACAACAGTAGCCTTGCCTAAGATGCTGATGTAAGCACGTTTGTTGGAGCAGGCGTGAGCAGATCTTTGCTGAAACAAACCGTTTCAGTTCCGGGTATGAATTCAGGCTGATGAAAATAACTCGCATTTAAGATAAAATGACATCTAAACAGTGCCAACGGGGATATTTTATCATTCATTGTGACTACCTTTGCTCTCAGATGTTTAAAATAGCACGTTCTGGCTCATTTAACAGCTTAAGCTACTGCTTTCAAACTGGTTTCAGTGGTTCTTGAGCAACTTCACACTGTAGCCCTCTGCTGACCACGTAACAGATTAGCGGTTCAGGTAAGAGCAATGGTTGTGGTGGAGTTTACTGTGCCGAAAGCTCATATAAAGTCTATCAGTTTGCTTTTTCAGTTTGTCTACCACAAAGAAGAGGAAGAGGAAGAATATAGATTTTTTGTTGACATCAAAGAGGAACCTGGAAGTTAAAGAGTAATGTTTTTTAAGGTAAAGCAAAGAGCTAAGACCAGCGTGATCATTGGCGCGGCCTACACGCGTTTGAGGCTGTGGCAGGGTTGTTTACAACTGTTGTAATTCTACTTTCAACCAGTAGGAGGAGAAGTAGGAAACACATTAAAGTAGCTGTCTATATTTTTTCTTTTATCTGATGACACCATCTAGTGGCTTACAAGCGTATCACACCATGACCTTCTTTCACATCCACATTTACAGCCAAAAGCTACGCCACCTGTAGGCAACAAAACAAAGCTAAAACACATTGTTTTACAATTATGATGCTGATGTTATCTTGTGTTTTCATATATTTATATTTTAAAGACTTACTTGTCCATGAGCAAGGTCACAACTCTGCACTAACCGAGGTACGTTCTTAAACGATTGAGCATGCTCTGTGATTACTGACTATAAACGGTAGTCTAACGTGATTGGTTAGTGCTGACCGGCGCTCAGATCATATAGGAAGCCTAAGCCACGCCCATCTACTTCCAGACCACGGGTCCCCGGAGGAACGAAAAAAATGAATGCAAGTCAATGGGGCTAAAAACGCTGTTTTCTAATCCCGTTTGTTATAAGCCATGGATTTCACATATGATGTCGGTGAATTCCTGATTCCATGAAAATGCTTATTTATGAACAGGGGTACATGTTATTTTAGGTTTTGTGTGAAAATAAGTCCAGGACTACAAATGCGCATCAACAAATCAACGTCATCGAACCAGACAAGGAGAAAAACAGAGGAAAAATGGTTGTAAATTCAGCAAACTTCAAATCCTTCCTTCAGGAGGGAAGAACCACCATAAATCTGGCCATGTGGTAAGTCGCAGCTATGCTAGAGGAGAGGAGATTATGTGGTGATGCGACATGCCGATGTCTGATTTGTAGTCATGCTAATTACAAACTTTTACAAGCTGATAAATCTTAAACTACATGACTGGCGTGGTGGAAACACCCATCATTAGTTTTCATTTTAAATTGCAGTGCAACATACGTGCGATCCAGGGCGTAAGGCAAAGCGGATTTAAAAATAGCTCTTTTAGCCCCGTTGACTTGCATTCATTTTTTCGTTCCTCCGGAGACCCATGAGCTGACAGGAAAGGGAGGAGACTTGCTAAGTTCACACAGCAGGCAAAAGCGCATCAAATCTGATATTTTTCCTACATGCAACCAATATCTGATTTTTTAAGACAGCCTGAACAGCACAGATCCATAATTAAAAAAAAGTCAGATCCAGGTCACTTTTATAAGTGGTATTGATTCTGATACACATCTGATGTATCTGATGATCACTTTTATGGATTTCAGAAAAACCATACACAATTCCTGAAAGGGGAAAACTCTGGATAGCAGCTTTAAGTGTTGCTTTAAAGGCATTGATCAGAATACGCCGATCACTGACTTTTCACAGAAATGGGCTGATAATTGGTGGCTGACGGATGGGAACTCCACCGCTTTATTGTGCGGTTTGAAGTTCTTTGTGCTTTTGGATATAACTTCAGCATCAAAGCCATTAAGTTACTTTTTTAAAGTGCTTTCAAAAACCAACTGGATCAAACTCTGATGGTATCCGTGGCTCTGGCTCTAAAACAGGGTGAGGGTCTGGCCTCGGGACACGGGGGACTTTAGGGGCCAGTTACAGGATAAGGGGATTACAACACTGTGATGCAGAAAGAGTCTGGATGATGGGCTTACAGACATGTTTACAGCAATGAAATATTTTTACCAGGTTACAGTGTTTGAGAGGTTTATGGGTGAGGAGAACCAGGTTAGTATGAGTCTGATGGATGTTAATGTTAGGATATGACCGTGGCCTCCGTTACTATAGCGGGGTCTTCTATGTCAGCTTTACTCTGCACCATCCTCAGCTCCAGCTGGGGCGGACTAGGCCTCCGACCGGGGCCGGCCAGCTCTGCAGGACACGCATAAAAGCACAAATTAACTTGGGAACAACAATGGCATTATCACAATAACTGAAATCTAAAAAAACTTGAGTTTTGAAAACTGAATTCAAAATTTTCATCTAATATATATTTAATAATTTATATTGAATACAATCACAATATCAGCACTTTAGTGTTGGTAATTGTTTACATTTTTCTTTGAGTTTGTCTAAAGATTTTGTAAAAAAAAATAATTAACTATTTATTTCTTTTTTCCTTTTTGACAGGATGTCAGCGTGGGCTGACATAGAAATGAAAGATTTCCCAACTTAAATTTTGATAAAGTCATTAAAAGTTCCTACCTACACTTTTTTGGTCCCATTAACCCTCCCACTGTCCTAATGGGTGTGACCCCGCGAGGAAAGTTGACCATTGAGCAGGGCTGATGGTTTATTCCTTGAGGTCCGTGTGGCAGGGGTGAGGTGGTGCTCACTCCTCACCCCTGCCACACGGACCCAAGGGATAAACCATCAACCCTGCTCAATGGTCAACTTTCCTCGCGGGGTCACACCCATTAGGACAGTGGGAGGGTTAAACCAACTTCTGTATTGTATCTATTTCTTTTTTACTTGTAGGATGGAATTTTAAAAATCACCCAAAATAAACTTAAAAGGTTCATTCCTTCATTCGTTCACTTTCCTTCTCTAATCCGGGTCTCACGTACGGCATCCCAGACAGCCCTCTCTTCAGCCACCTCTACCAGCTCCTCCGACAGGACCCCAAGGTGTTCCCGGGCCAGATTGGAGATGTACTTGCTCCAATGTGTCCTGGAAAGACCTCGGGGCCTCCTGCTGGCAGGAAATGCCCGAAACACCACACCAGGAAGGCGTCTAGGCAGCATCCTGACAACATGCCCAAACTACCTCAGCTGGCTCCTCATGATGCAGAGAAGCAGTGGCTCTACTCTACAAGACCCTCCCAAATGTCTGAGCTCCTCACCCTATCTCCACAGCTGAACAAGCCACCCTCCGGAGGAAACTCATTTCAACCACTTGTATCCACGATCTTGTTCTTTTAGGGATTACCCAAAGCTCATGACCATAGGTGAGGGTTGGGTCGAAGATCGCCCAATAACTCGAGAGCCTTGCCTTCTGGTTCAGCGTCCACAACTACAGAGGATGCCCAAATCCGCATGTCAATCTCTCGCTCCCTTCTTTCCTCATTCATGAATAAGACCCCAAGACACTTAAACTTCTCCACTTGAAGCAGCACCTCACCCCTGACCCGGAGTTGGAATGCCACTCTTTTTGGAGGTACTGACCATCATCCCAGTCGTTTCACACTCTGCCACAAACCCACCTAGATAGAGCTGGAAGTCAGAGCTTGATGGAGGTAGGAGGACCACATCATCTGCAAACAGCAGAGACAAGGTTCTCCTGCCACCAAACTCGACACCCTCCACACAATGGCTGCGCCTAGGAATTCTGTCCATAAAGGTAATGAATGACAAAGGGCAGCCCTGGCGGACTCCAACCCTCACTGGGAACAGGTCCGACTTACTGCCGGCTATGCGGACCAAGCTCACGCTCCTCTGGTAATGGGACTGAATGGCTCTAAGCAAAAAGCCATCCACCCCATACTCCTGGAGCACCCCCATAGGGTGCCTCTGGGAACACGGTCACAAGCCTTCTCCAAAACCACAAAACACATGTCGATCAGTTCCTCAAACTCCGATGCCTCTTCCTGTATCTGCGTGACATCTTCCCTGCCATCTGATCCAGCTCACCATTAGGTGGTGATCAGTTGACAGCTCTGCTCCTCTCTTCACCCGACTGTCCAAAACATACGGCTGCAAGTCATATGACACAAGCGCCCTGGTACCATGTATATCGATGGGCATCCTTATGTTTGAACATGGCGTTTGTTATGGCCAAACTGCGACTAGCACAGAAGTCCAATAACAAAACCCCACGTGAGTTCAGTTGAGTTGGGTGGGCCGTCCCTCCCAATCACACCCCTCCAGGTCATGCTGTCACTGCCCACGTGAGCATTGAAGTCCCCCATCAGGACAATAGAGTCCCCAGTCAGAGCACCATCTAGCACTTGTCCTAGGGACTCCAAAAATGGTGCATGAGCACAAACGACAGGGCCCGTTCTCTGACCCAAAGGTGCAGAGAAGCTACCCTCGTGTGCTTTGGGGTAAACCCCAACACACCTGTTGGGTAAACCCCTGAAAGTTTTGGGGCTAACAGAAAGCCAACGCCCACTCTCCATCTCTCACCCGGAGCAACTCCAACAAAGAAAAGAGTCCAACTCCTCTCAAGGACTTCCAGAGGCATTGCTATGTGTCGAGGTGAGTCCGACTATATCTAGCTGATTCCGCTCAGCCTCTTCCACAAGCTCTAGGTCCTTCCCTGCCAGAGAGGTGGCGTTCCATGTCTCAATAGTCAGTTTCCCTGTCTGGGGATCGGACCACCAATGCTCCCACTTTGGTCTGCTACCCAATCCACAATGCGCCAAAGGTTCAAACAAACAAAAATAAGAAAAAGTGATTTTAGACTGAATATGGGATGTACACATGCTGAGTTTTAATCCGTAGTATCTCACCATGAGCATAAGATATGGTCCTTTGGATAACGTGGTGCATCACTGAAAATGTCTTCTCACAGGCCATCTGCAGGAAACACCACACCAGAGTCACAGTTAAGCTTGGTTTATACTCCTCCGTCTGCATCGATACAGAGACACAAAACGCCATTATGTGTCAGTGCAAGGGCTCTCCGACAGGCTCCCAGAGGGTGATGGAGACATGCCCAAATATCCATCGAAAGTGACAGAGACCGCAAGCTTGTTAATGGTCAGGACGCCGCTTCCTGTAAACTTCTTACCAGCACTGCTGTTGCCTCGTTAAAAAGTAAACAGATATTTAGCGGCAGACCCAGAACAGATTGAAGAACGCATCGCAAAAAAGTTCGCAAATATGAACGTTTATTCACCCGTGACTGAAGGAGTACAAAATACGAAGCAAATGTGGACGAACACGACGGGAAACGTCGTGTGGCGACCGCACGAAGAGGTGTAGAAGAATGAAGCACAAATTTGTCCATGTAATAAAATCTTTGAAATATAAAAACACATTAGTAAATACACTATCGTGGACCGGATGCATGAGTGTCTTGGTGGTAGGATACCACAGAACAGCGCTACGCCCTCTGCTGTCCTGATGGGGAATTGTTCTGCAACACTTCGCTGCCTGAACAAAAGTTCAAATGTGAAAGCCTTTCCGACATAACATGTGTGTCTCTCCATTATGGAGCTCACGGAGAAGGATAAACCAGGCTTTACTCTTCTGCCCTGTGTCACGTGTGTGTGTGTTTACCTTTAGGTCATTAGGGTAGTGATGCGTCCACGCCAGCAGCATGGCAGCAAACAGGTCTCCGGTTCCTACAAAAACAGCGTCCACTTTGGGAACTTCTATTCTAACTCTCTGTGTCGTCCTGCTGCCATCTGGACGAACTGAGGAGGAGAAGGAGGAGAGAACCTGTTCCACTGGTTTGGTCCCATTTAAGGAGTAAATGAGTGTGAGAATGTCTCACATCCAGTTTGCTGAGCCTACCATGACGTTGGCTACCCAGTGAAACAAGGAAGCGGTCTCCCAGTCTGGGAGGAAGATCGGAGGAGGTAATGACCACCGTGTCTGGGCCCATGGCGTGGAGCAGGTCCATCACCTTTAGATAAATCACAACACAGAGTCTGAGGCAGCAGGTCCTTGTGAGAGCAAGACAACCAGTCCGGCAGGGGTTAACATTTACCTCAACAGCATCTTTCTCTGTGCTGATGTTTTTTCCTGTTAATAATCTAAGAAAACAAAAACAACAGTTAATCCATTAGTCAGCAGATTGACTCCATTATTATGTTGCTGCCATCAGATTTATTTCATCTAATCTTTCTGCTATTATTTCATAAACTAATTATCATTAGATTTAATTAGTTGTAGATAAGCTGCCAAAGTTGTAACAGGATAGTTAGATTTACAAAACTACACTGCTCAAAAAAATAAAGGGAACACTTAAACAACACAATGCAACTCGGAGTCCATCACACTTCTGTGAAATCAAACTGTCTACTTAGGAAGCAACGCTGACTGAACATCAGTTTCACCTGCTATTGTGCAAATGGAATAAACAGATGGAAATTAGACAATTAGCAAGGCAACCCCACAAAAGGAATGATTCTGCAGGTGGTGACCACAGACCACTTCTCAGTTCCTTTGCTTTCTGTATGATGTTTTGGCCTGACTGCCATTAGGTAACGAGGTGAGATCTTCAGACCCTTTGTGAGACCAGAGACTGGCCCGCCCGTCCCCCACACCTCAATCCAACTGAGCACATCTAGGACATCATGTCTCGCTTCATCCACTAATGCCACATTGCACCACATCTGTCCAGGAGATGGTGGATGATTTTAGTCCAGATCTGGGAGGAGATCCACGCTGAGGCGTTGTAGGGAGGTCACACACACACACACACACACACACACACACTTTTGAGCCTCATACTGACTTGTTTTAAAGTCATTACATCAGAGTTGGATCCACCTGTTGTGTTTTTCCACTTTAATTACTCCAAATCCAGACCTCCATGGGCTGTTAAGTTTGTGTGATTTTGTTGTCCGCACATTCAGCTATGTAAAGCACAATGTATTTAATAAGAATACTTCATTCATTCAGATCTAGGTCTTATTTTGTCTATTAACCTGATAATTTGTTGAACTCTGAATTCAACCAATTGTTGAATCTTATTTCTGTGATCTACTGAGTATTAAAATCTGACATTTAACCAAAGTTAATCAAATAAATCCATGAACTGAATTAAATATAAAACAGATAAATACAAAGAAATGTCAGTTAACTAGTTTTAGAGCATTAACTGAGCTGGTGTCGGTATCGGATCTGCTCGGGGTGCCAGATGAACTCAGCGGCCTGCGCCTGCTGATGACGTTGCACTAGATGATTGGTTGGGCACACGACTAGTGGAAGTTACGTTCCTACATTTGTAAAAGTTACGTTAGCACGTTCACAATGAAGAATTTGATTAGTCTGGACAAATTTGCGATTGTAGTTTTGCTTCTTCGTAGGAAATTATTTTTACTAAGAAATCCATCATTACCATAGCTGATGTATTTAAATTGTAATGTATTCTTTGACTACCATATAATGTTGAATGTTTCAACTTTAGAGTTCACTGCCTTTGAGTAATATATGCAGCATTAGAAAGACGTACTTAGATACATATATACATACACACTCACCTAAAGGATTATTAGGAACACCATACTAATACAGTGTGTGACCCCCTTTCACCTTCAGAACTGCCTTAATTCTACGTGGCATTGATTCAACAAGGTGCTGAAAGCATTCTTTAGAAATGTTGGCCCATATTGACAGAAAAGCATCTTGCAGCTGGAGATTTGTGGGATGCACATCCAGGGCACGAAGCTCCTGTTCCACCACATCCCAAAGATGCTCTATCAGGTTGAGATCTGGTGACTGTGGGGGCCAGTATAGTACAGTGAACTCATCGTCATGTTCAAGAAACCAATTTGAAATGATTGGAGCTTCATGACATGGTGCATTATCCTGCTGGTAGTATCCACCAGAGGATGGGTACATGGTGGTCATGAAGGGATGGACATGGTCAGAAACAATGCTCAGGTAGCCGGTGGCATTTAAACCATGCCCAGTTGGGACTAAGGGGCCTAAAGTGTGCCAAGTAAACACCCCCCACACCATTACACCACCACCACCAGCAGCCTGCACAGTGGTAACAAGGCATGATGGATCCATGTTCTCATTCTGTTTACGCCAAATTCTGACTCTACCGTTTGAATGTCTCAACAGAAATCGAGACTCATCAGACCAGGCAACATTTTTCCAGTCTTCAACGTCCAATTTTGGTGAGCTTGTGCAAATTGTAGCCTCTTTTTCCTATTTGTAGTGGAGATGAGTGGTACCAGGTGGCGTCTTCTGCTGTTGTAGCCCATCCGCCTCAAGGTTGTGCGTGTTGTGGCTTCACAAATGCTTTGCTGCATTCCTCGGTTGGAGCGGGTGGTTATTTCAGACAAAGTTGCTCTTCTATCAGCTTGAATCAGTCGGCCCATTCTCCTCTGACCTCTAGCATCAACAAGGCATTTTCGCCCATAGGACTACCGCATACTGGATATTTTTTCCTTTTCATACCATTCTTTGTAAACCCTACAAATGGTTGTGGGTGAAAATCCCAGTAACTGAGCAGACTGTACTCAGACTGGCCCGTCTGGCACAAACAACTATGCCACGCTTAAAATTGCTTAAATCAACTTTCTTTCCCATTCTGACATTCAGTTTGGAGTTCAAGAGATTGTCTTGACCGGGACCACGCCCCTAAATGCATTGAAGCAACTGCCATGTGATTGGTTGGTTAGATAATTGCATTAAGGAGAAGCTGAACATGTGTTCCTAATAATCCTTTAGGTGAGCGTATACTCAAATTCATTCAGTCACATGAGAAAAACATTTTGGGGGAAATACACGCGCATGCTGTTAAAATAAAAATGAGAAATAAAAGCTAAAATATCATGACTACATAGAGACCCTGATCAGCTTTGCAGCTTTGAACAAAAGGGGTGAAATTTATTTAACTTTACTGAACAAACAGCAAGTATAAAACACAAGAAGTAATGGAATATACAGAGCGATTCAACATTTATACAAACAGCCAGGGCTGCTAATTATGTAAGTACAATAAAAAAATCACATATAAGAACTGTTGTGCTGTTTGAACACAGTGTAATGCTGGTTTTATGTAGTTTCACATTCTTTACAAAACACAGACAATAGTTATTTATTTACAAATTACAGCTATAAAGAAAACAGATCCGGCACCGACACCAGTCAGGAACGTGATTCAGCAGCAGGAGCACCAGGCTGCCCATGGATGTGCCTGACTCTAAATCAGCTCTATTACAGGTATATAAGCCCAATATATCAGTCTACTTCTAGTTTTATTCATCTAAAACTCTGCAGATAAATAACGTTTAGCTTCCAACTCCAAAAACATATTTATTATTTGAAGAGTTCTGGAAACACAATAACTTATACTACTGTTACCTTGTATAACTCACAGAGAATTAGTTAAAATGTAACAAAAACATCTATGTAGAACATTTTGTATTTGGTCCGACTTAAATTTTACTTAATATTACAGTAAATGGCCTGTATTTGATATAGCGCCTTCTACAGTCCTGGAACCCCCCCCAAGGTGCTTCACAACACAATCAATCATTCACCCATTCACACACACATTCACACACTGGGGGGTATGAGCTACGATGTAGCCACAGCTGCCCTGCGGTGTGCTGACAGAATATTAAATTAGATATATTATATTAGAATAGTAAAGATATTTAACCAAGCATGAAATAATTAGCAAAACAGGGTCAATTAGACAAGATGAAGATTTGAGGTTTATCTCTTAGAATAAATAAATAAATAAACAACACTCACTCTGCCTCAAACTGGTTAGGAGTGATGATGTCAGCAACAGGAACCACCTTGTTCTTGTAGACTGGATAAAGATTCTGAGGGACGTACTGTGAAGAGAGATAAACAAGTTCAAATCACACATCTTTATTTAACCTTTATTTAGCCAGGAAGAAAATCCCATTGAGATTAAAAACCTCTTTTTCAAGGGAGACCTGGTGAGGTAATTAAAACATAAACAAACATTCATATTGATTGTTAAAAAAAAAACTTTAAACGTTTTTGTTAAACAATTTAAAAATGCAAAACCATTTTTTGCAGTTTGAAGGAATGAATATCGTTTTTATTTATTAATCTAATCTTTGCTTATACAGGAAGAATCTCACTAAGAACTTCACGGTCATTTTGAAGAGAGGCCTGTTCCAATATTCTATAAAATGATAAAAACACAAAAGCCTGGTCTGTCAGCATAAATGACAAATACGAGCAAAAACAGTACAAACAAGTTAAAATACGTGATCATCTATTTATGATCTCACCATAGATCCGTGATCACCGAGGACGGGGTCACACACTGAGAAAGAAACACAGCAAAGTCAGGAACCCGTCACCAGATGAAGCAGCATCGGCAGATCACAGATCACAAAAACTCATACTTGTTTTAAAACCAAGGAGCACGCTGATTCTGTGTTATTATTAAAGGATGAGTGAAGATTGACCACGGGAAAGAGGTAGTTCCTTTTGTTGTCCTCATGAAACGTGAACATCAGCCTGCATAAACGACCCGATGAAGTTCTTTTTCCTCTTTATAACAGAAGGTTAAAGGACTGTGATGTATGGCAGCTCCAGCAGCGGCTCAGGACTCTCTGTGCCTACATAAACAGGCTGAGCATGTTGTTTTCTGGTTGCTTATATGTCTAACCCTGGCATCTGGAAACAAGCCATCAGCAGGAAAAGCTGCAACGTTATTGTGCGGGAAAGATCCTTGTGACATCACACATAACTCACCTTACACACTTTTTAAAGGTGGTTATGGTCATAAAAGTGACTTTTACTCAATCAACAAAACTTCCTGCAGAGCCTCTCCTACATACCAGAGGTTTGCGTAAACATCGCCTTTAAAACTTTATTTCACACATATTAATAAACTCCTGCTGGAGATGAAATCTACTCAAAAAATAAATGTGATACTGGCTCACCATAGACCAGGTTAGGATTGGCTCTCTTTAGCTCCTGAACAATGTCCACCACCATCTCTAAGAAGGACGTGTCTCTGGTATACCCTGAAAACACACACACAGGGTTAGGGTGATGATGGACTCAAGCTAGTGGCAGGTGATGAAGCACACCCACCTGTTAGTACATAGTCGTAGTGATGCACATTGTTGAGTTTGATCCCCTCATAAAGGACGTGCAGCTCGTCTGCTGTCAGCACCTGGCCTTTCCAGTGGGAATAACCTGCAGAAAGAAGCAAAAACAACAAACTGAGAGGGATTTACATTTATTCTCATCTGTTGGGACTGAATCACAAAAGTTCTCCATGACTTCAGCACATTAACCATGTTTAAGTGAACATACTGGATGTTTTCTGAGGTCACATGACTGATTAATGGTTTCACACACTTCCTGTATGAATCAGTGATGTCTACCAGTCATAGACGAGTCTGTCCTTGTTCATGAGCCATTTTTCCGTGATCATATCTTGAGTCAGGTATGGTAACACCTATAAAAATGTTCCTAGCATGATCTGGGCTGAAACTGCTGGAGATTAATAACAAACACGAGATATTTAATCCCAGCGGTCTCCAAACATTGGTCATTATTCCCAAAGTGCTTGCAGAGGCCTAAGAGCTAGGCCGAGATGGACCAAAAATGAGAATGTGACATTCCAGGAACAACAAAATAAAATAAAATTTTGAAAAATGGATCCTAAAACACAATAGAAGCTACAATGGGAACAATGTTCTTATGCATGAGCCTTTTAATCAATTTCCAAATCAATAAAGTCTTTTTGAATTGAATTGAATTGAATTGCTATTTCCTCAATGGAGGCCTGGCCTCTTTCATAAAAAAATGCTGCCAATTTGCCGCAAAGCTGTCGGCATCAGGGAGTCTTAGGTCGTTCATAAGCGGTCAGAATGTGGCGGTAATGTGCATTTCACGAAAAGATTACACGATGGAGCTTTAAAGGGGGCATGGGGCTTTCTCTGTGCTGTCGCAGACTACCTTTTATCTTGGATATAACTTATTTGTTATTGCGATTGAAGCCACGCTCCTTAGGTTTTTTTCCACAAGCCGTTCCTAAAGGTGTCTGTTCTCTACGGTTTGAGTGTACTGGCTGCTGATCTGAGCTCCAGCTCTAATGGCGAGAAGCTCCCAGAACTCTGCATCGCTCCAGTTTGCCATCTCAGCTGATTCTGCTTAACAAAGAGAAACTTATGCTCGTGTTTACTTTACTTCAGTATAGTTGCTCAGAGGAGATTAAAAATGTGATGATGACACCACCCTTACAAATCCATAAACCCTCACAACCCTCTGTTGAGCCAAGGCGTAATCTTCATTTACAAGTCTGGCGTTGCAGTAACATTACTACCAAGCTTGGCGCCATGCTGCCACGGTGCTTTCATAAGACACACTGTGGCAGCAGCATTACGCTGATTTGAAGGCACAGTGTGTCTTATGAAAATGGTGATGCCAAACAACTCTTTAAAGCAGCAATCTGGAGTTGGAGACATGTAAGTAAATGGTAAAAATGGTAAATGGCCTGTATTTGATATAGCACCTTCTAAGGCTTAGTCCACACGTAGCCGGGGTTTTTTTAAAACGAATATCCGCCCCTCCAAAAACTTGCATCCACACCACCGCGTTTAAAAAAAAAACTCTGTCCACACGTACCCGGATAAATACGTTGTTAAGGACATGCCAGGCCTGTAGGCGGCAGTAATTCCCCCGTTCTTACCCTCGTCCTTCGTCTGTGGTCTTCCGCAAGGAGCAGTAATGCCGCTTGCAAAAACAAACAAGCAGAAAGCGCTTGGACAATTGATGGATCGGGTAGTGGTAGTGACATCGAGCGCAGCTCTGAGGGCTTCCATGATGCCGGCTAGTGTAAACACAGGTCGCACACGTGATGTCAGCATTTTTTTGTCGCGGAAAGTGACGTTGCGGACCTTAAAACTCCGGTTTTGTCCGTCCACACGCAGACACCCAAAACGGAGAAAACGCAGATCTTCACTTTGGCCGGAGTTTTAAAAAAGATCAGTTTTCATGTGAAAAAACTCCGTTTTCGTGTGGATGGCAGGCCAAAACGTAGAAAAATATCTACATTTTGGCAGATCCCTGGCTACGTGTGGACAGGGCCTAAGTGATCTGGAACCCCCAAGGCACTTTACAACACAATCAGTCATTCACCCATTCACACCCTGGTGGGGATAAGCTACGATATAGCCATAGCTGCCCTGGGGGCACTGACAGAGGTGAGGCTGCCGAGCTCTGGTGTCAACGGCCCCTCCGACCGCCACCAGCAGGCAAGGGGGTTAAGTGTCTTGTCCAAGGACACAACAACAGCGACAAACTGAGCGGGGCTTGAACCTGCAACCTTTTGATTATGGTCTTTAATTAAGTCTTTAAAGAGACGATCAGCAGTGTCGCCATCTTTTTTGACTGACAGTAGCTGAAGTTCCCCTAAAAGTCACTAGATGTTGGCAGATGACGTCACAGGCTAATTTGCATACGATGTGATGACGTCATCTGGTTTGCGTGATGGCGTCACCACGTTTGCATCATGACGTCACCGGTCTTGTAGCGTAAATCAAATAAAACCTGCATGATTTTATTTAAAAAATGTTTAATTTATTTTTTAATATTTTATTAAAATAAAAACCCCATAGAACACACAACAGCTGCCTTTAAAACATCAAGGAAAGATGGCACAAAAAATGGAAGGAATATTTATATTTTGTCTGAAGAGAATGGAACGTGTAAACACAAAAATATTAAATTGATAGGAATGTATGTATGATTGAATTATGCCTTGAGATGTCTTTTGTTGTGATTCAGTGCTATATATTGACCTAATTGATAATATATATATATTTTTTATTTTTGTTTGGTTTTGTTGCTTTTAGTACTTTTGTGTAAAAAGAAGCAGGCCGTATTTAGTATTCAGAAACGTTACATGCAAACTGCCAATGACCTGAGGTGTTTGTCTTACAGTATTATTCTGTTTTTTATAAAAGTTTTAAATGTGCTACGTTATTGAACTCATAGAGTTCCAATGTTTGTTGAATGCACCACAGGTGGTGTGAGAAGCCATGTGCGAGTGCAACGCTGCCTGCCAGTGCCAGCCGAGCTCAGCTGCCGAAATGCGGCAGGAAGGAGTGGTCGCCCTTTATGTAGCTCCGGTAGCTATCTCAAATAATGGACTTGTAAAAACCCACAAAAGGTTTGATTGGTCAATGGGGGCAGCGTGATCATGCTGCTTGCACATGCGCAGATCATTTTCTTTCTGATCCTCTGGAAGGAAGGACGGTCCTGTCGCTTCAGATGCATCTCTAATCTGCAGGTAAAGTCGGCAACAAAGTTGTAGTCAAAGTAGCTGAGGGGGGTCAGAAATGTCGCCAGATTTGTCGCCAGGCGCTTTTTTGAAAAAAAGTCGTTAAGGGGGTCTGAAAAGTCATTAGAAATGGTGACAAAGTCGCTAAGTTGGCAACACAGACGATCAGTAGTTTTTACTTTTAGTCTCTGGAAATATCCATCAGAATGTTGAAAATGAATAAAATGATGTCCAGTTGTTGGAAAATATTGGCGACTTCTTACCATATAGACCCTTTTACTGTTTGTAAACAATATGACGTCAGCAAGAATGCGCGCGCAGCTTGTCAACAGAGAATGGCGTTGTGTCAGGCTTTATCAAGCTACGCTGCGGGGTTATCACCGGCAAATCTTGAATGTTATATTATTAAACTCACTTTAACGAATGGCAACAGACTCCTGGATCCCTGTGGCATTACGGAATGGGTGGAAGATGTAGGTGCGTGGCCAGATATCCAGTGGCCCGATATATATATACGTTTTTAGTGGAGAGGCCCAGTAAGTACACACGTGAGAAGCTATGGGCATACAAATCGTTAGCAGCATACAACTATGTTGTCTGTGGCCATGTACAGAAAGTAAAATATCACGACATAGACTCTGAGTTTTGCGTCTTGAAGGCAGAAGTCCTTCCTAGCCAAAGACAAGGACACAAGACTGCTATGTACGAGGCTTGGGTCATAGTAAACAAACCAGAGAACTACGTCTTCACAGCCAATTGTACCTGCATGGCAGGGTGAGTATAGCATAGATTTCTTTTTTTAGCGTGCTCAGAGTACAATCGTGTTAATTTTAGAGAAATACAGTTTATACTAATATGCAGTGGGAAAATACAGATGAATTAGAATGAAGTGTTAATTTGAAGCATGAAATAAAGCGTATAAATTTGTTTAATTCTGTCATTTTGATGTTCCAGACTTGGGTCATGCTGCAGCCACGCAGCAGCAATTTTATTCAAAGTTGAGCTTTGTGTTAGGATGGGAAAAACAGAAAAGGCTGCAGTTACATCTTTTGTTGAAATGGATGTGCTCCCTTCGGAATTCTGTAAAGTTTCAGTCCACTGCTTGAAGAGAAGCGATTCTGGCATCCACGCAACAACCAGACATTTTTATGTGCTCAGAACTTCAAAACAAAGGGTTTAAAATGCTGTTTTAGTATCGAGTGTGAATGAGGAAGCCTTCACTCTCGTTGCCAGGCTGTGCGCGCAACTTTTGATGACGTAGGTAGTAAAAGGGTCTATAACCATAAAAATCAGGTCTAAAGTACATTAGGTGCGGGTCTAGCCTCTTTGGGGGACTCCATGTTTCCTTCTGGCCAGCTTGGAGTCCTGCGCCTGTCGATGTCACACCAGATCACTGGCTGAACATACAACGTTTGGAAGCAACGTTACCTCGTTCAAAAACATTTAGGCAGTAAGAGACATGAATTTAAAAACAAAACTGCTAAACTCTTTTCAAAACATACATAAAAGGACAGATTTGAAAAAGAGATGCAATATATTTTGGACGTAGTATGATGGCGTCATCGGCAGGCACAAGCCCCTAAGCAGATTCGGAAATTACAGTGCCTGAAAAAAACAAACAGCATTGCATTCTCTTATGGAATTACCAGGAGAACCATCAAAGTCTGAGGTGTCACACCAAGGTTGCATTCTTTTTTTTTTTACCGTGTCCTGTCTGGCTGTGAAGCAAGCAGAATTGATGTCTGAATGCTGGTGACAAGCCTTACAGATTTATTCTCAGGTGGAGCATCAAAGCGTTTGCTTTGAATGTCACGCCTGATACTTAAAACTTTATTGTTATTGTTGTTGAATGCTTTGTAATTCCGACCAGACACGGAGACAGAGGTGAAAGAGAAAGGAAGAGAAAAGGTGGAGAGACAGGGGGGGGGGTTTCCACAAAAATAAACAATGAACAAGAGTCTGCTTCTAAACCTGCAGAAAAAGACAAAAAAAAAAACAAAAGGACACAAAAAAGGGACACAACAACAATACAACAAGATCTACCTATTACTGCGTCAACTTGATGAAAAAAAAAACAAAACAAAAAAACAATATATATATATATATATATATATATATATATATATAATCAACATTGCTTAACTGAAGAATCACGATAATAAATCACAATGCATTAAGTGCCCCCCATAGTCTTAAGACATGTGTTGAACGTGCCCAAGCCCATACTTTTGAGAGCACCACGTGAGCACCTGTGTGTGTACACGCGCTTGTTTATTTAAGGTTTCTCTATAGGAGCGTCCAATAGAGAGTGTGAGGGACCACAGATCCGCCCCCCAAAGATGCGCAGGAGACGGGGGGAGCTCCAAGTCCCAGAGATCCAGGCGTTGCCCCAGAATGCAGGAACCCCAAGGAGACTGCAACCAGAAAGGCCCCCGCCCCCCTCGAGAGTCACAGAGGATCGCCCCGGGGGGCCACAACCAGCAGCCGGCAGAGTCTCTGGAGATATCAGCGGCAAGCCCACAGGCCCGCCCGCAGCCTCCCGCCCCCTAGCCGGCTGAGCCCGGGACCCAGCGACCCGGGACCCAGGGGTGACCACCCCCACCGGGGACCCAGCAGAGCCCAGGGACCCAGACCCCACCAGGCAGCCACCGGGATCTATCAGGCAGATGCCAAAATCTTAAACCCCCAGACCCGGTTGCCACGAACACTCAGGCAGACCATGGCACAAGCCCCTACACCAGGTGTGGCAGGGGGAGGGGGCACAAAGATCTATATCATCAAGAGAAGTTCCAGGAGAGGGGAGGACCCAAAGGCCCCACCTGACATATACCGTCATACACAAACACAGTCACACACTCCCTCCCTCATGCTCACACATGCACATACAACCCAAGACTTACAAAAATGCACGCCGGACACTCACTCATGCTCCCCATACACACCCTATTAACTCTGGTCCCGGTACTGCTGCACATGGGGTACACCCATCACCGGTAACCAGAGTTTGACCCTTTCTGCTGGGGTGCTGATGAGCAGGCTCCCCCGCCCAACGCTGAGCACAGCAACCCACCACCCCAGACCCCAACTAGACGGCCAGATCTCCCTCCTAGCCTCCAGCCCCAGGAAGCCTAGCAACAACAGAGGTGGCTAAGACCCCTAGTCTCCCTCCACCTGCTCCAATATAGTGTTGTGTGATCATGAGGTGTATTCCATGGCTGTGGTGAGTGGGCAGTGCAGGCATCATCCGGCATATGCCAGCTGATGCCACCGCACCACCCCACTTACACCCTCAGCCATCAGTGTCTAAGTGCGGTTTAAAATTGGAAGTGGGCACCGGCACTCGGGAGGAGGCTGAAATATCCCCCTGCCAAATGCCGTTGAATGTGCTCACTCCCAAGGCCCTAAGTGTGTGTTTGTGTGGAATGTCGTCAGTGGAAGTGTATAAGGTGCAAATAAAATTGGGGGGCAGGTTGCCACAGGAATGCGGAAATGGGGTCCATACCCGCACTCCCTGACTTGCCCACCCCCCAAGGTCCTATGTGTATGTTTGTGTGATGATGTGAGGGAGCAGGAGGAGAGAAATATGCGGGGATGGGGAGGAATGGCTGGTTGGGCTTAGCCCTCCAGGGAGCCAGCTCCCCTACTGGCCCCAATAGGCACCTCTGTTGTCAAACTGCCACCCAGGGCATGGAGACCCCAGCCCATCCTGCCAGGGCCCAAAGCAGCAGCATTACAGAGCCTCACGGAGTCCGAGGGCACCAACCCAGCCCCATCCCAGCAGAATATCTATGCCCACCCCTGCATTTGCACAACTTCCAGAATATATAAGACATGGGACATCCAGGTAAGGTTTGGTCCTCCCCGTCCTGGACCTCCCCCTCCCCTGTGATGGAACGGCAGAGGAGCCAAGGTCTACCTGATGCCCCCGAACCCGGGCCAGGCACTGCTGAGTGTTCCTGCCTTCTTCCCGGCAGCATTCATGTCAGGACCTGACCCCCAAGGCCCCGCCCAGATCCCCACACGGGGCCGGCCACCCCCAAACCCCGAGCCCCCAGGCCCCCACCCAGACCCGCCCAGGGGTATTGCAGCCGCCAGGCAGTGACCCATGGCCGTCGCCAAGATCCCCAAGGGGCCCCACTCACAACCGCCAGTAGTCCACCCCCCGAGGCAACCCAAGCACCTCCAGAGGGGGGCAACAGTCCCCCAGTCCCAGACACCCCCAGTGAACCCACCTCCAGGGAACATCCGGATACTCCAAACTCAGAACCCCCCCCCCCCCCCCCACCCCACCATCCCGCAGGACAACATCAATGGCCCCCCACCCTCGCTATGTGATGGAACCGATCAAAGGAGCCCAGAGAGATTCATCTGAAGTGGAAGCAGAGGCTATATCAAGTGCAATATGATCTAACAAAAGATTTCTGTACTGGTTAATGCAGAGAGTTTCTCTATTTTTCCAATTCAAGAGGATAGTTTTCTTAGCGATGCATATGGCAGTCAGAACCACGTGAACCAAAGATGTTTCAATCGGGACATCGTGCAGCTGTCCCAGTAAACAAAGAGAGGGGGAAGTTGGGATATGACATTTCAGACATTTTGACAGATCCTCACATACTCTACCCCAAAATTCCTGGACAGGTGGGCAGGACCACAGTGCATGAATGTAATTGTCAGAAATGTTGTTTGTGCAGTGTGTACAGGTGTCAGACGACACAAACCCCATCTTGAACATCCGATGACCTGTATAGTGTACTCTGTGTAGAATTTTGTACTGAATTAATTGTAAATTGGAGTGTCTGATCATTTTAAAAGTTTTTAAACAAGTTTGGGACCAGAAGTCCTGGTCAAAGCTAACTGATAGATCCACCTCCCATTTTTCAATAGGGATTGCAATTTTATCGTCTATTTTGGACAGTGTCTTATATACTTTAGACAGTAGTTTGGGAGGTTTGAGATTATAAAAGTCTAATACCCTTGGTGGTGTTTGTAATTCTATTTTATTGAGCTTAAATTTTTGTTTGACTACAGATTTAATTTGGTGATATTCTAAAAAGCTATTCTTATCCATTCCAAATTGGGAGACTATTTGATTAAATGGGATGAAGTCCAATCCTTCATATATGTGTTCCAGGTATAGGATTCCTTTATTTTTCCAGTCCGGAAGGTTCATCATTTTGTTGTTTTGCAAAATGTCAGGATTGTTCCAGATAGGTGTGCGTCTGCATGGTACTAGTGAAGACTCTGTCATTTTAAGATGCTCCCACCATGCTGTCAGAGAGGTGCTGATACTAATACTTTTGAAGCTTTCATGTTTTCTTATGCTTGGGCTAATAAATGGTAAGTCTGAAAGCTCTATCGTATTGCAAAGTGTCTGTTCTATATCTAACCAGGACTCGTCTAATGGGTTATCTTGCAACCATCTTGGTATATATTGCAGCCTGTTGCATTCTTTCTGCACCACAGGTAACATTTACTGTGATATTTTTTTAACTAGCGACAGTCAGGAAGACGTGGTGTAAAACTACCCTGAAATGTATGTATGTGCTGCCCTCCAATTGCTGGAAACTACACTCTGCAACTTTAAAATATATAAAACAACACACCATGAGAATAATCATTGTAAAACAATGTGTTTTAGCTCTGTTGGCCAGTTGGAGGCAAGCGTTTAAAAAAAGAGGCACTGCTTCAGCTGCAATCACTGAAGAAGGGAGAGCAGTTTAAGGTGCAATACATCTTTACACCTCTAGATGGAGCCCTCTGAGAAAAAAAAACTCTGGATTTCTGCTTTAACAGTTGAGAGGAAACCAGAAAACTATTGAGCCATTTTCTTTCAAATTCTTCTTCAACTTGTTGGGGGCAGTCTGAACCTGGTGAGGTACAGGCTTCAGCACTCAGTTTGAGATGCAGGGGACTGAACTACCACACCAGTTAGGGTTGCAAAATTCCACGAGTCGTAGCCATTTTTGTGTTTTCTACATTTGAATAGCCCCTGGGGTCAACTTTTCAACACCATTAAACCTAAATTACTAAACTCAGCAAAGTCCTGAAGTGAAATGAATCACACATGAATATCTTTGTTTTATATTTAAGGACTCCTTTTTCCTTTCACCCATGGGAGTTTTGCTCAGATCTGTGCGGAACATGAATTATGAACACACACACACACGAAAACTCTTCTCAAAATTCAAACTGTCAAACACAGACACCGGGTCAGACAGGGACACAGGGGACAAAAGGTCAGAACAAAGGCCAACACACACACTTGTGTTGTGTAGTTTATGTGTGTGAGTGTGCTATGCAGCAGTTTTAAAGACATGGTTCTGTGACTCTGACGTCAGCAACATGCAACTCGTGCTCTGTCTGTGTGTAACACGTTTGCTGCGGGCTGATGATGTCGCAGCTTCAGGTGAGTCACAGCCAGGTCACGTGGTGGTGGTGGGGATCTGGTTGCTAAGCAACAAGCTAGGAGAAAGCCAAGGGGGCTAAGAAAGAGAGATGAACATTCAAAGCATCAGTGTGTGTGTGTGTGTGTGTGTGTGTGTGTGTGTGTGTGTGTGTGTGTGTGTGTGTGTGTGTGTGTGTGTGTGTGACAGAGAGAGAAAGAGAGAGAGAGGAGGCCACCAGATAAGAGCTGCTTCTGTCATCATCAAACGCTGCTGTCGTAACTCCAGCGCCACTGCTGCTCACCACTGTGCCGCGTCACTCTCCATCTTCAGCTGTCGTCATCTCTGATTCAGTTTGTGTTTCTATTTTCCATCCCGTGTTCATGTTCGCCTTTTCTAACTTCATCTCCGCTTCAGTTATGTCACACTGAATTATTCCCTCTCAATGAAGGAACTGCAAATCAGGGCTTTCCAATAAACTGAGCCTGATAAGATTTGTACTAGATTTGCTGACATTTTTCATAAATTTACACCAAAGATGGAGGATCTTAATTTTTGAAGAGGAGGTCTGCTATTCTCAGTCATTTTGGGGAATTTTCTGGCCAGGTTCATGAGAAAAAATGACTTTAAAGGTTTAGAGGGTTTCAGAAAGCTCTGCAGGATAAATAGACGTCAATACTGAATCCGTTTTTTTCTCTTTTGTGTCACATTTGTTAGTCAGCAGAGAGAGATTCAGTCATGTTAGTTTAAAGCCAACAGTCTTATTCAGCCAGTAAAGTAGAAAACAAACTAAAACACTCTAGCACAAAAAGCATTAAGTAGAAAAAAATGACATCGTAGCAGAGCTACAGCCAAAGCTATCAGGAGGCTTCACAATAAAACATTCTGGATAGATTCTAAAAGAAATGATGAAAAATAACAGTAAACCTAAATAAACAAGCAGTGAATATTCTCTTATTTTAAAGGGTTGAAATCCAAAAGGATTATTTAGATCCCTGCACTGAAGCCCTAGGCCCGCGGGTCGGCCCGAGGGCCTAGGGCTTCGGGCCAACGACTGTGTAATTACCTCGGATACGGGCCGGGCCGGGCGCCTTTATTTTTAATCGAATTCATTAAAAAAACTGAAACACTTAAACTCAGCAGCACCTGCCTGATTCTCACACACCGTTAGCTCAGTTAAGGTCTGTGTGGTTCATGAATGCGCCTATATAAACGAATTCTCAAACTGCTGATTGAAACATGTGCCCCTATTCTCAAATGCCATTTTATGTCCACTTTGATATGTCAGAAACCATTCATTTATTCTCATGAAAACGGCAGCACTCTATTATTCTATGAATAAATTCGCTCTGCAGTAAAAAAAAAATACAGCATTCATTGCAGGTTTTTTTCTAACTGCAGAGCACATTTTCAGAGCGGCAGATTAAATTTACAAACGCTAATTGGGGGCGTTTATTTAATCTGCCGCTCTGAAAATGCGCTCTGCAGTTAGAAAATTAGAATGCTTCTTTTTTTTCTAATTGCACAAGAGCGCATTTTCAGAGCAGATTACATTTACAAACGCATCCAATTGATATAGTGTTCGTAAATTTCATCTGCCGCTCGAAAAATACACTGTTAGAAAAAAAAGCTGCATGAATGCTGTTTTTCTTTCTTTTCTTTTCTTTTTTTTTCTGCAGAACGCTTCTCACAGATAATTAGAATGCAGAGCATTCTATCACGCTAAAACATTATGAAAGGTTAAAAAAAGCCGGGCTTGGGTCGGGCCAGAGAATCCTGAAAACCTTCTCGGACCGGGTCGGGCTGGGGCTCCACCCCCTCGGGCCGGTCCGGACACGGGCTCAGATTTTAGGCCCGTGCAGGGCTCTATTATGGATATTTAAATGCCTGAATGTTACTTTTGTGTTGTTGCTAGAGTTGAATGGCTGTGGCAGCCATGGTGAGTTGGCTCCACTGGTTAATCAGATGCAGGAGCCACACGCTGTGGAACCAGTTCAGTTCAGTGGTCCATTAGATATTTTTCTAATAACTAAACAAGTTCTATTAGAAGGGTAAAAGCCAACGTTTTGAGTCTAGATGTATCATTTTTATGGGTTTGGTTTAATCACTACTGAGCAGCTTGCTGATGTTGATGTGCAGAAATATACTTATGATGCTCAGCAACCCAGGTTTAACCAGCTCCCGACTATGATGCCAGTTAGCTGTTTTTGTACTCAAACTTTGTCAAAATGATAAAGGAGAAACAATCAGAGAGGGATGTGTACAAAAGGTCACGTGTAACTACAGCTTCCATCTCTACAGTCCTGGAGCTCGCCTACACAGCAACACTTATCCTTCACAACACCCACAATTAAGTTTAACCTTAGTCAGCTGCACATCTACAGCCTGCTTCTAAAACTTTATATTTACACTACCGGCCAAAAGTTTTAGAACGCCCCAATTTTTCCATTTATTTATTGCAGTTTAAGTCATTCAAGTCCAATGAATAGCTTGAAATGGTACAAAGTTAAGTGGTGAACTGCCAGAGGTAAAAAAAAGTAAGGTTACTCACTCAAAACTGAAAAATAATGTACATTTCAGAATAATACAAAAAGGCCCTTTTCAGGGAACACAGCTTAACAATGGAAGAGAGACAGACCATCATAATGCTTAAAAATGTAGATCTTTCCTACAGAGAAATTGCAAAGAAAGTCAAGGTGTCAATGAGTACAGTTTCCATCACCATCAAAAGGCACTCAGAAACTGGGGTAAACTCTGACAGGAAGAGATTTGGCAGACCCAAAGCCACAGCTGCACCAGAGGACAACTTTCTGAGAGTTAACAGCTTGCATGATAGGCGGCTCACGGGACAACCGCTTCAAGCACAGCTTAATAGTGGTCGTAGTAAGAAAGTCTCAGTTTCAACTGTGAAGAGAAGACTTCGAGCTGCAGGTTTGACAGGATGAGTTGCAGCAAGAAAGACACTGCTAAGAGAAAGAGGCTTGCCTGGGCCATGAAACACCACCATTGGACTACTGAAGACAGGAAGAAGGTATTATGGACTGATGAATCCAAAATTTAAATCTTTGGTTCATCATGCAGGATCTTTGTACGCCGTCGAGTAGGTGAAAGGATGGTTCCACAATGTGTGGCATCAACTGTCAAACAAGGAGGAGGAAGTGTGATGGTCTGGGGCTGTTTTGTTAGATCCAGGGTTGGTGACTTGTACAGAGAGGCACCCTGAACCAAAACAGCTACCACAGCATTCTCCAGCGCCATGCAGTACCCTCTAGTATGCACCTAGTTTGTCAGGGGTTCATCCTACAGCAAGATAATGACCCAAAACATAAGTCCAAGCTATGCCAGAACTATCTCAGGAAAAAAGAACAAGATGGTAAGATTGTAAACATGGAGTGGCCAGCACGGTCTCCAGACTTAAACCCCATTAAGCTGGTTTGGGATGAATTGGACAGAAGAGTGAAAGCAAAGCAACCTACACGTGCCACACATTTATGGGAACTTCTGCAACAAATATGGGAAGAACTTTCTGAAGAACATGTGATTTCTATTGTAGAAAGAATGCCACGAGTGTGCTCAGCTGTTATATCTGCCAAAGGTGGCTACTTTCGTGAGTCAGGGTTTCCCCCAGCGCTTTATAAGCCTGGCGGCCCGCCAGGCTTTGCTTGGCCAACCTCCAGGCTAAGCATCATGCCCCCCTCACCCCCTCACCCCCCACCCCACCCCCACCCTACCGTGTCCGCTTACACAAACGGCGCAACGAAACTAGAGCCCTTCATCAGCTGAGAAACAGCTGCGGAACGTGTGCAACCCTGACTACTGGCAGGGCATAGCTGTTAATTGCCCAGATCTTGTTCTTGCCTTTGAGCGGTGTTCTTTGGACTTGCCTTACTCGTAGTAGGTATTTGGCTGTGGCTCCTTTCCTTGCAGTTTCATTGAGGTTGCCATTTGCTTGTGGCAAACCAGTGTACTTGTAGCTGTCCTCAATGTCTGCTGTTTTTCCTTCTGGCAGTGAGACCCCTTCTGTGTGGACCACACTCCCACCAAAATAGGAAGGGCTTTTCTTTGTTGAGTAATGCCCTTTTATAGTCACTTGTCTGCTGGACACCTCTTAAGCAGTCCATTAAGGAGGCAACAGAATAGACTTGGCCAGTATTACAGCATTACTGTATACAGCCGGTATTAAAAAATAGCAACAGTGTCTGTTTCAATACCGTCATGAAAAAAAACTGTGAATGTAGGCGACGAGAATTAAAATAACAAAAGCAAAAATAAAAAATTAATTATGCAAAACATACAATTTTGGTAACAGGGTGGTTATGGTTAGGGTAAGGGTTATTTTTGTGAGTGGGTCATTTCCACTCACAGCTGGGTGCAAAAATAACAGATCTCGGGGGGGACACATATTGACATATGATGTGAATCAGCACTCAGTTGGTACTATGGAATTCGGTCGGTGACTTAAAAAGTACCAACTTCAGTACCCATCCCTATTCTGGAGCACCCACTTTATACCACCATCGTGTAATCTTTGTGAAAACATGATGATGCCACATTACCGCCACAGGCTGACCACTTATAAATGACCTAAAGCTCCCTGGTGCTGCCTCAGCTTTGCAGCAAAGTAGCACCATAGTTTTACGAAAGAGGCCGGAATTGTAGGCAAGTTTTATTAATCATTCCTCGATTGTCCGCTGGTTAGGAGGAACAACAACCACTGACTCCTTCTCTTCATCTAACCTGGGATGGAAACTGGTACTGTTGTATTTTAGTTTAGTTTTACATAACTTGCCTTTAATCCTGGTGAGTAAATCTCATGCTCAGTGGCTGAAGCTGTGAAACCAATGAACCGCCATTGCGGTTTCGTTTTTTCCACTGGTCCGTCCCCTAAAGAGTTCAGGCAGCATGTGTAACTTTTAAGTTTTTGCCACGCTTCGAGGCTGTTTTTCTGCTTTTATTTATAGTCATTTATGAACGTTTATAAATCGAGTTTGAATCGGCACGTGTCGCATAACGATGCATCAATTAAATGGTTAACGGGAACATTTCTAGTGTGTGTGTATTTTAATGAAACTCTCAGAAAGTCAACACTGACTTAATTTACAGCTTAATAACTTTTGGTCAACTCCTTTCAAGATGGACGCCCCCCACACCTAACTGATCATGACTGAGCTAGTCTCGTGTAGTTGTAGCTGACAGACTTTAATATCACCCAATCTGAGAGCTAACAAATCCCACAAGAACGACCAAAACAGCTCTGATTCCCCTCATGAGATGATCTTAGGCTAAATCTCTAGAATAAAAACCAGAAGGCCGTATGCATAGGCCTTTAACAAGATAACAAGGTATGAGGCTTATTCAATAAAGTGTTTTCTTTCCACTCTGCAGCCACATCTGTTTTGCTAGCTGCCAGAAAGTCGCTGATCTCCACAAAAACTCAATTTACTAATCTGTTGGCTTGTCAGCCTTGGTGTGACTGCTGCTGCTGCCTTGACAGCTGCTGTTAACACTCGCTAAAACCTCATCACGACAGCAGAGGCACGACTGACTCATACACACCCACACCATCTGTATCATGAACACACACATACTTATACTGTACCTGTGTGGTTGGAGAACTGCACAGAGTTGATTGAATCCACCTCAAACCCTAAAACCTGCAACAAAAAAAGAATATCAGGATCAGCTGGTTTATGGTTTACAGCAAACACGCTACAAGCTTAAACAGGAGCAGCAGCATTTTGCCACATTAGAATCTCCTTAATAAATACTAATCCAATATTCCAACTCATTTTTGGTCTCATGGAGACATTTGTTCACTCTCAGCACCAGCTCGTATTCTTTATATTGTGCTACTCAGCTGATTTAGCTCATTTACAGCCAAATACAGAAAACATGCTGGCTGAGACAGCGGAGGATAAAATACTGATTCAGTTTGGTGTAAAAACTAAAGGGACCCTAAACTCTACTGTGAAGATAAAATCGTTCTCATTTGTTAAAAAAAAAAGACAGCCCTCCGTGTCCTCTCTGTCCTAGTAGATTTCAAAATAAATTACCAGCGAGAGGCGCACTCGTGTCTCATCCACATGCGCAGTCAATCGCTTTCTGAATGACTTAATTTAATTGGACTACAGCGGACACAGTGAATGGCTTCTTTGTTCTTGTCAATGGACTGTGACTTTCCGATAGAAGATTCTGCTTTCAGAAAGAAGCTAGAAAACAAGCGGGTTTGAGATTAACGTTGACCTTGGCGGGGTTGAAATGCTCCTCAGAGCTCTGCGTCTGATTTCTGGAAGGTGAACGACTGTTTCTGTATCACAAGTGTGACAAAAATTCATCAGATGCAGAACAAGGATGGATTTCTGAAACCACAGAGCCACAGTAATTCACTTAAATATTGACCTTGTTGTTGTTTACAGCCTTAATGATTTTCTGCAAATGTATAAGTGAGTAGACTAATTTGTGTCGCGGTCACAGCCATAAAGCTGCATGCAGTCGATATATTCTGCAGTTACAGCTTTGAATAAATGAACAAGCTTATGCGTGAATGCAGAGAAATCTACATTATATTTAGAGCATAGGAAAGGCAGAACCGCTATTATTAACATGCTGCAAGCAAAGCACTGCAGTAGCCTACTTTCTCATCCTCTCCTGCACGATACAATCAAATCATCTGGACCATTTCCTGAAAAAGCATCTCATGTGGAGACTCTCCAGCTAAGACGTGCACGTGTGAGCAGGCAGCTGCTGGGAAAATCTGCTGTAGACATTCTGTGGTGTTCCAGGGCAAAAATAAAAGGAAATTCCCCAAACACATTAACATAGCTGAAGGTCTGAGATCTCTTAAAGGAATAAACATCATGTGGCACCTTTCTAGGATCATTTAATGTTTAAATTTGACACCGTTGATTTGGTCAAAGTCTTTAAATATCATCTCGTGCTATCAATTGTGAATGACTCAGATTCTACTGAAGGACATTTAATAATAATAATAATAATAATAATAATGCATTGAACTTATATAGCGCTTTTCTAGACACCCAAAGACGCTTTCACACACTCTCACATTCACACGCTGCTAGTGATGGTAAGCTACTTGTAGCCACAGCCGCCCTGGGGAGGTCTGACAGAGGCGAGGCTGCCATTTGGCGCCGTCGGCCCCTCTGACCACCACTAATACAGGCAAGTTGGGTGAAGTGTCTTGCCCAAGGACACAACAGCAGGATACCCCTGGCGGGAGCTGGAATCGAACCCACGACCCTCCGATCATGAGGCAACCCGCTCTACCACCTGAGCTACTGCTGCCCCATTTGACCCAATATCTGTAAAATTACTTGTGGTATGGCCATTTGAATTACTAAGGCTAATTAGCTGTGGCAGCCATCTTGAGTTGACCTCTAAAAGACTATCATTTGTGTAAAATACTCAAGTCTCACTTTGTAAGAGTTTATTACTATCGATAGATAAGGTCCATAAAGACAGGCAAGGCTGCCTTCAACAGTTAAAGCCAATGTTTTAGGCTGAAGGCACCAGTATTACCCATGATTCCCAGTCTGCACCCACTGGTAGAGGACAGTCGTCTTTATAAACATCTGAGTGTGTGATGGAAACAGACCCAATCTGAGTCACTCAGTTATTACATTTCTAGAGTCTAATCTATCATATGAAGTGATGATCGACCCAACTGAAACACTCACACTACTACAGTGCTAAATTCTGTAAAACTGAGTATTTTGTGTTTGCTAAAGTTTATTGGGTTGATTCCAAAAGTTACCCACATCCCTGGTTTAAAAAGTCGGGATGGACTGGATTTCTATTGTGCTTTCAATAAATGATAAATGACCCACACTTGTATAGCACCTATCAGAGTCAGAGGACTCCAAAGTGCTTTACACTACAGAGTATCATTCATCCATTCACACACTGGTGGTGATGAGCTAGTGTAGCCACAGCTGCTCTGGTTCGCACTGACAGAGGCGAGGCTGCTGAGCACAGGTGCCACCGGTCCCTCTGACCACCACCAGCAGTTAAGGTGGATTTGGTGTCTTGCCCAAGGACACAACAGCATCACTCCCTGCCATTGCAAATAGTATATTGGGGGAATAGGGGGTGTATATGGGGTTCAGTGTTTTGCCCCAAAACACCTTGATATGTGGTGGAGAACTGGGATTGCACCAACAGAAATCTTGTGCAATAGCATTTTGAGAATGTGTGGGGAATGAGTTACGAATGGTTGATAATTGTTGTGTTGTGTAAAGCGGGTGTTCAGGGACTCTAGAAGGTGATGTATCAATACAGGTAATTTATCAATTTTACAATTTACCCGCAGACTCTAAAATGTCCTTAAAGGTGAAGTGTGTAAGAATAAAGAAAGATTTCTACAGTGAAATTACCACAAAACAGTCTAATGCCGCAATCATGTTGGAAGGAAGGTTACATTGAAACAGATTTCATTCTCAGCCGGCTGCGAGGGTTGTCAGTTTTTCTCTTTTCAAAATAAATGTTGGAGGGACATAGCTACTGTTTACCATCAGTGAGTGTGAGGTTGTTGTGTCTCCTGCGAGCTAACGCTGCAGCGCCAACATTTGTAATTCAACTACGGCCAGCAGAAAGCTCCAGAGTTTTTTAAAGTACCAAAGCCAGTACACAGGAGTGACCCAAAAGTTATTTCACGGCATCTTCTTGTTTTACTCTATCGGGTAAAGAAGGCTAGAGGCTGTTGAGCTAAGCATGCTAACGGTAAATTAGAACCAACTAGTCAGCTCTAAAAATATCTCACAGCCTCACAGTTTTACAGCAAGTTAACAGCAAGAAAAACAACACTTTCTCTATGCCAGAGGCATATTACCGTAATAAGTGTAGTAAGTGATTTCTG
The DNA here is from genome assembly GCF_043380555.1 of Nothobranchius furzeri. Classification (NCBI taxonomy): domain Eukaryota; kingdom Metazoa; phylum Chordata; class Actinopteri; order Cyprinodontiformes; family Nothobranchiidae; genus Nothobranchius; species Nothobranchius furzeri. The sequence goes on from NC_091752.1 coordinate 40,898,235, forward strand.
AAAGTTTAATTAAAATCCATCCAGTGGTCCATGAGACATTTTGCTGACAGACAGAACAGACCAATGGAAAAAGTTTGACTAAAAGGAACATTTCCTTCCTGCGGCTAATGCAGGCGATAAGATAAGGCTATTTTCATGTCGAGATTGCATACGTAACTGTGAGTTACTAATTGTATTTCAAAAAGATCGAGTACTGCACAGTCTCTCTGTGAACAAGCACCTTCAATAAACTCTGAGTTATCAAAGAAAAGAGAATGATCAATAGAAATATTGACAGAGTAACTTTTCCTCTGCAGGGCACACTGGGTGAACTTCCTCCTTCCTTCTGTACAAAGCCTTAACCGCTCCATTATGGACCTGAATGTCAGTCAGAACAGGTCATTGATGCTGACTAACATCTCAGTTTAACTCCATGTTCATAAAGCTGGCTCCATGCAGCTCAGCTCCGTTTTCATCTTCTATTACATCACCAAGAGTAATCCGGGAGCAGCCAATCAGGGCACATCTTCCTCATCCTGCCGTCTCCTACTGCTAGCAGGCCAGATTCTCCGTTCTGACTATGCAGGGAGAGGGAAGCCCAGCACGCTTGCTGACATCATCGTCATCATCTTACTCTTATCGCTCACACCAGCTGAATCACGTTTCTCACCCAGAACATGGAGGGCTGACCCATCAGCTTTCTGCTCAAAGTCTGAGGGGGTTCGCTTACAAGCTGACTATAAGTGAATAATCTGAAACTGTCTTATGACTAAAGCACAGCTTTGAGATTTGTAACATTGTTTTACTGCTAAATGAGCAAATGTGCTCAATGGCTGTTTTTTCTCCCCAATTTAATCAAAATGTTGAGTCTGAACAAAAATGGTTCTGCATGAAAGGATTAATTATAGTTTACAGCAGGAGCAAATTACTTGAAATGTTTGACTTAAACTGAAAAATGCTATTGTGTACTGCATGTAAAGAGCTGGCATGACCTGCAGAACTCTAAACTAGTCTCACGTGTCAGATTGAACATGTTGAGTTAAAGGGACTCTAAAGGCAAATCCTTTAGCAAAGTATCTCCTGAACCATGGGACAGATGTCAAAATAGCTTTCAGAATGTAATCACTGGAAATATGTCTAGTGAACATCTGCAATCAGCATAAAAGGAGATAGCTGTCACATCTGATCAGACTCACCAAATACACAAATCGCTGTAACTTAGTTTTGCAGATATTGTGTTATGATTCAATCTCCTGGACAGTTTTCATGCCTCCCTGCACCCAATCACCCAACCATGTTCACCTGTTCTCCCTGCAGCCAAAGCTCCAGGCTGTTCCACGTCATTCCAAGCCATTTAAGACAAGTCAAGCTCGCTGTGTTTCCTCAAAACAAGTCAAGTCTAATCCATGCTATTGCTATTTTACTGAGAATTGACAACGCGGACTGCTAGGTGGCAGCGGTATTTACAGTCTTTATTCTGATGGAAAAAAAGAGATCTCGCCACAACACTGGATCTTTCTTGGAAGTGTCTGAGTTTTCTAATTAAATTCAGTTGTAAAATTAGAAAATATTGTCTGACCTAAAAATATCATAATATATCATATCGTCTCCCCTGTACAATACCATGCTGCCAGCTTCTGGCCAGTACACACCCCTATATGCTGTGCTATTCTGAGCCACGTCACACCAAGCCAATCCATCCTGTGTTTCCCGAATCAGACAAACTTTTATTATTTGCTTCATTCTGTGCATCGGCTGAACCCTTGAGGAGTCATACTCTGAGTCCTAACAGGTCATACAAGATTGTGCAGCAACACATGAGATTACATAGTTATTTTGAAGATTTTACAAAATGGTTATAACTCCATCGTTTCTCCACATAAATCCATCTCTGTTTAAAACTCTGGAAACACTGTGTTTGTGTGCTCCTCTGTGACGTGAACAGTAAATGCATTACTATCCATAAAGATTGTGCCTTTAAAGAAACAACTTTCTTAAAGTAAATGCACCATGGTGACTAATTCCCCACACCTGTGTGTGGATTTGAAAAGTATAAACCTCAGCTGTGAACGTTTGTATTCTGCACATTATTTCACCGTGAGAGTGGTACAAAAGAGCCTGAGTGAGGCATGGAGCTTTACTGATGCACTGAACCCTGGTGACAAGCATCAAAGAGCAACAGCCATTAGAAAACCACAAAAATAGATCCTGCAGGCTAAAAATAACCCCAGCATTTCTAACAAGCAGACTCGCTAACTTTAACATTTCTACCAGAGAAAAGTATCAGCCTCTTCATCATCGCAGTGGCTGTTACCGGTCCTGTCATCCTACTGTCACTTTCAGCGCCAGCAGGAGCTAATACCCTCCACGTCTCTCACTTAATAGCAAATCAATGGCTTATTTTAGAAGCTGCATCCTGCTCTTTAATGTGCTGGTCATGTTTCCTGCCTTCAGGTGAGGTTGCTATTGTTTATGCAGGTAATGATTACTCAACGTGAACTCATCAGAGTCACGTTTTGAGTCACCAAGAAGCTGCATCAACAGTTTTCAAGTCAAATAATAAATCCCAGTTGATTGGAAGTGAGGTCGAAAATGGTAATCATGACGTAATTAAGAGTGGCGCTTAAAAAATTGGTTAAACAGAAAATCATCAGCTGTTTTTGTAACTGTAGAAGTCAAGTTGCCTCTGGATCGTTTATATCACTTATTAACCACAGCAGAAAGCAACACATCCAGCCTGTTAATGTGCAACCAAACATGGAATCAGTCCTTTATTTAAGCATTTAACAGCTGATCCTATTGGTCTGGCAGAAATTATAACAGAAACAAGTAAGTAGTTTTAAATATGCAGCTATTCTAAAAAAGTAAATTATTATAGAAGCAGTGACTATCAGTCCATTCCACAGTAAAGGTTAAAGCTCAAATGAACCACATTTGTCTCCAGTCAGATATTTTTATTGTTACAGCAGAAAGACCAACACAGATCTGAAACAGTAAGAATGGTTTAGCTGGGGAACAGAATGGATTCCTCTAACTTTTAGTTTTTGCAATATTTTTCAATATTAAGTTAAACAAATACCTGACAGGCATCATCAAACAACTGAAGCCTCATTAGGAATAATTTAAAATAGAAACCATGTCAATACTTGGTTTTTGGACATATAATTTCCCAATATATAGATATCTCAGTGTGAGGTAACTATCATGTTTATGGTTAAGTGGCAGCAAAATCATGAGTCCTGGAACCCCCCAAGGCGCTTTACAACACAATCAGTCCTTCACCCATTCACACACTGGTGGGGATTAGCTACAATGTAGCCACAGCTGCACTGGGGCGCACTGACAGAGTCGAGGCTGCCGGGCACAGGCGCCATCAGTCCCTCCGACCACCACCGGCAGGCAACGTGGGTTAAGTGTCTTGCCCAAGGACACAACGACAGCGACAGACTGAGCGGGGCTCGAACCTGCGACCTTCCGATTACGGGGCGAGCACTTAACTCCTGCCACCGTCGCCCCAAATCATAATGATTTATCCTTAAAGTTATAAGAACCCAGAAAGAATTTAAAGAAATACATCTCATCTTGATGAATATTTCTTTCTTCATCTTTAAGTGTTTCAGAAACGTTTCCTGGTGATGAACCTGACAGAACACTCAGCTGGCTCCATTATCGGACACCCTCAATGACAGGTGTCGTGCCACAGCTCCTCCGGCAGCAGGAAACTGCGTCCCCTTTCTTTGCTGCCTAAATCTGCACTTCTGCACATAATCGGGGCACGAATGATGGGGGTTCCAGCTTTTTGACACTGACGAACGTTAGTAAGCTTGAAATAAAGGGTCATATTCTGTCGGGAACAGAATTTTGTACATCGCCGCTCCTCTTTGACATCTCCATTTAACTTCATGTTATTTCTGAGTTCTAACAGCAAGAGCGTTGTTTATACCCTATTTATATAACAGCGTATAAAAAAATGCAATGTAAACGTGTCCAAAGTCAAACTAAACATCTCAGCCGGACTCGATTCTGAGTAACGGGCGCTGTCCGATAATGGGCGCAGGGAAGTTGCATTTACCTGTAACGGGAAAGAGGCGCTCTTGTTGCCCACGTATCCCCGGACTACATGGCTCTGTATGGACAGGACACGGCATTCCATGGCGGCTCCCGGTCAGCCGAGGACAGACGTAGATATTCCCTTACTCAAAGACAGCCACGTCCACTCATAACAACACGAGGAAACACGGTTTAAAGGAGAAAACGCGGCGTCGCCGGTCCGAGCGAAGCTACGTTAGTTAGCCTGCTAGCTAGCCAATTGAGTGTAGGCAATCTGTGTGACCGCCTAAACACGATGACGTCAACACAGCTGGATTTGAATGAGCGCAAAAGGGCAAAGATTTTCCACTTTTGTATTTATTCCCTCCACGTTATGAAGCCGATCTACCTTTGGAGTTGTTTCACATAAATGCATTATGCACGTGTGCCAAAAATAAGTTCTGAATTAATAAGATTTGGTGTTTTTGTTGCAATCCACAATTTTTCTGGTGTGTGTGTGTGTGTGAGAGAGAACGTGCCTGTGTTGTGACTCACACCATTTCTCTGACAGAGTCGTGACTGAAAGGGATTTGCCTTGGAAAAGGCTGCATCTGTCACCACACAGCACCCCCCCCCCCCCCCCCACACACACACACACACACACACACGCACAGTAAACAGTTTTTAAATGCAGGTAAGTTAGACAGGCGGTACGGCAAGCCAAGTTATCAAACAGTAGTAAGACTGGATCAATAAAAAACACATTCAGCCAAAAGTGTTACTTCCAGCAGAAAATCATAATTCACATATCCCATTCTTCATTGGATCAATGGCATCACATTTTCTGGGGAACAGTGTAATTGTGGATATCTTGAGGCATTCGTAGTGATAGGGCACCCAGGAGGAAGCATAACTTTAGATAAAGCCCTGACCCCAGGCAGGCTGTAAAATATAAACAAAGCTTCTTTGTTGTTTTCCATTGGTAAAAAGTGAAGCCACATTATCTTGTTTGCCATATTGATTTTCTGAGGACCAAAGACTTGGGCTGGGCGATATGGCCTAAAATCAATATCCTAATATATTGAGGATTTCGCCTTGATAACGATTAATGGACGATAACTACAGGTATGCGCAGAAACAAAAGTTGTCCACTAGATGGGGCTGTCACATGTATTACGTTGAACCACATTTTTACTGACTCAAGGTGGTACAGCTTCATAGGTACATGAATGCTGCCAACCTACACACATATTTTCATTTTTTATTTTCAGATTTATTGACACGAGGAAAATGATCTCAATAAAAGTCAGAAATTTCGATGACGATAAATTTTCGATTTATTGCCCAGCCCTACTTAAGACCCAGAGCCGATTATCCCTTTAAACGCGCTCCTGTCTTGATATTTCTAACGAAAGGTGAACTACAAAAGCTCTAACCTTTGTGTTTATGCCCTTTTGTGTGTGTCCATTCCAAAGTTCCTATTTTTATGTGTTGTAACAATTTAATTAAAAAGAAAACACATTAAAACCAAACATCTCCAGTCTTGGTCCAAGCAAGTTTTATTTTGAACATTGAAAGACAACAATGAAACATTATTTTCTACAGTGATAATTAACAGCAGGCTGTCGCCGTCGCTCCCGCAGTGCTCATATATTAACTCTCAGATAACAGCAGTAATATACACAACCTGGAAGGTAGACAGTACGAAGGAACTTTAACTGGACTGGGTTAGTTTCAGTACAGCATGGAGAAAGGAGCAGAGGGTTAACCTAACACCATCATCAACAAACATCTGTTCACACGTTCCTCCACACAGTCAAGCTGCTGATTGGACAGTGGCTGGTCACAAACATTTCTTTACTGTAACCATGGCAATAAATTAAAAGTACTAAGTAGATAATCTAGAAAAGTAGATAGTTACCTAACACATCCACAACCTGGCTGTTGTCCGTCCCATTGGCTAGCACAGCCGCCATTTTGAATAATCAGGTAGTTAAGACTAAGAGGAAAATTATCACTGCCTGCAAAGTAACTCCTGAGTTGGTTTTAAACCTGGAAAATCAAGTAGATGATATGCTAATCGGTGAATAAAATGGAGTGTTTTGTGGAAGGAGTTATTTCATTTAATGATGTGCTAGCAAGTTCATGTAAAGGCACCATAATTTTAAACACCCTCATCGTTTAACAAACCATCTAATCTCAAACACTGGAGGCATTTGTTAAATGACAATAAACACTTAGCCCGTGAGATGGCCAGCCAATTTTCTTTGTTAAATTTAACCTTCACTGTGGCAGATTTTTTAAAAAAAATCCCTTAATAAGAAAACAAACACTTGGCTAACAGTTGAAGTTAGATTTTGTCTGTTTTTCCTAAAACAAACAAAAAAATAAAGAACTTAGCCAAAGACTAGCTGTTTGGCACTTTGCACAGTGCCTCACTCATTTGTTGTTTGAATCTAACAAGGCAAAGAGACCCCAAAAACAGAGAAGAACAAACCAAAGGTACACTAAATACATGCATTGCTGAAAGCAGTTCAAACTAGACTGAAAATACTTTAAAACAATTGTGGTCCGGTAACTTTTAACCATATGTCAGAGGTTGAGGAGATTTTACTGCCACTTTTAAAATGTATTTCTTTGTAAAAAAAACTATACATACTTGCTAGCTGTTGTTTACTGTTGTAGACTCTTTTTGTTCTTTAAGATTAATGTGTTAACAGCTGCTAAAAGCTAATGGCTAGTCCAAGTTAATGACCAATCCAAGCTAATGGCTGTTCCAAACTATCGGCTAGTCCAAGGTAACAGCATATCTGGGCTAAAGGCTGGTCCAAACTATGGGCTAGCCTAAGCTAACAGCCAAAACAAGCTAATGGCTAGTTCAAGCAAAAAACCAATCCAAGCTAACAGATGATTAAAAACTAATGGCTAGTCTGAACTAGAGGTTAGAGTTAGCTAAAGGCTAGTCCAAGCTAATGGCTAGTTGGACTACAGCCAAGGTCAAAGTGCGTTGGTGCCATCTTAAAACAGCTACAATCAGGGATTTTTCACGACTTTCTGCAAGCATCATTTTATATATTATTTATATATTATAGGTTTATAAATCATCTCTATACCAAACACTGAAATTTAGCAGATTGGAGCCGTTTAAGATGCTAAGAAACGTCTGGGTTACTCTGACGAGCAGTTGGCCCATCAATCCTGAAGGATGTTAAAAAAGCTGTCTGCAACAAGTAAGATAGCAATCATTTATAACTTTTACACAGAAAAAAACTTCCAAATGATCAGAAATGTTTTGTGTTGTTAAAACAGACTTTTTTAATCTACGTTTTTATTAGATAATAAATGTATCTGCAGCTGTCTCACAAATACATCCAGCTGTAGCTGAAATAAAGCAAAATGGAGGAAAAGCAAATCTTTCACAATATTAATAATGAAAAACATATTTATATTTTTAAATGATCCATTTAGGGATGATAATTTATCTGGAGACTCCTGGAAGCAGAGGCTTCAGATTTGAAGCTTCAGATATCATCAAGAGGAGAGAGTGATTTGTTTTTATTTAAAAAGCAAATAAAAGATTGATAGTAGTCGGACTATAGCTCATTAGTTCAAGACTATTTCAGCTAATGTCTGTTGAGATCATGAGGCAGGAAGCAACTAAGAGCAGCTACAATAAATGTGTATCAAGGTATAGGCAGAGACAATTATGCTAAAATGAAACAGACTTGCCTTCAAATATTTGTGTTGTTCCAGGCAATATTTCCTACACTGATTACTCAAAATGGTCTCTTTGATGGCTTAAAGAAACACATTTTTTCTCCAGGGAGTACCAACGAGCTTCTTCCGCTTTAAAGAAGCATGTTCCCTTGTTGCATAGAGACGACCACTAGGACAGCTTGAGATGTGTGACTGAAAGGATCTAAATCTATGACCAATATTGGTCCCAAGCATTAAAAAAACGAGTTAAGAAATTCTTCCTCCCAGTACTTTGATTTAATTCAGCTTTGAACTTGTTCACTGTACCCACTGTAACTTTAACTGGTACCTCATCATGACCGTAGTCTGTAGTCTACACTGGACACTTGTCATGTATGGAGTAAAAATCTGTCTATACTTTAGCTTATTAGCACTGTTAGTATTTCTCAATACAACTGTACATATTTACCCTTTCCTAGGATCCTGTGGCAAGTGTTCAGCAGACAATAAAAAACAACCCTCTGAATGTCCCTTTATGTTCTGTAGCTTGGAAAGGTCTGTAGGATGCGGCATAAAAAATGTAGACTAAACTTGCGCTTTACGTTGCCTGTCCACCTTACGCGCACACACACACACACACATGCGCACGGATACACACAGCAGTTTGTTTAGATGACAAAGGGATTGTCACCAGAGCGTCTGTAGGACAGACTGGCTGAAGCAGCAGGAGGAAACAGGAAAAACCCATCTGATGTTCAGCTTTGGACCACACGGAAGGAGGACACGAGCAGAATAGACTGGACACAACTGGGCTGGAAACTGGTCTAGGTTTGATTTCTAGATGGATCCATTTCCATCATGGTGCAGATGAGTTAATCTGGATAGCCCGATATGCTAGATAGTGAATGAGAGTTTGGGGAAATGACAGAATCGTGGAGTCAAACACGCCACATTTCTAGACAGGGACACCTTTCAGCAACTATCTATTATTATGAGGAATAATATAAACATTCTACTTGAAAAGCTCCAGACCAAAGCAGGTCTCCAGTCTGGTCTGTTCCAGTCCAGCTGCGGAGTCCAGTACCCATCTCTGATCCCTTTTTTGGCCCAATCCAGTTTTCGGGGTTCACGGTTCCTCAAACAGCTGGAGGTCCAGCCTAACAACGATCTCCCCTGTGGGGACCTCGTGGAGCAGCAGCCTCTTTGTGATTGGTCCTTTTGAGCCCTGGTCTTTTTTAATTTCAGCCAACCGGATCTCAGTCCTGCCGAGGAAATCTGCAGGAAACAGGATGAGAGGATAAATCTGAAGCATCTTTAACCTGGACGGGTGACAGGAAACAGGATGGTGTAAAAACTGTTACAGACCATCAGGAGAGAACTGGTCTCGCTCAAACACAGTGATGCAGAGGACGTCCTGCTCAAGGTCCTTTATAAAAAACTGACAGTTGGAATTCCACTTGGGATTCAATGTGTCCTGCACACACAGAAGACAGCAAACTGAACCAGCGGAGTTCCTCTCAGAGAAATCATATTTGGCCTCGTGTAAACAATGACATTTATTAACGTGATAGAGCCATTCGCTATTTTACTGACCAGTGAGACACAAGCTCAAAATTAGGCTCAATGTTCGTAGAAGTTGAGCCATCAAACTAGAGCTGTGTCCAAATCCTTCCCAGGTTGCATTAGAAGGGAGATTACATCAGTGATGCAACAGAGGCTGTCCACATTCAGGCATCTCCAAATTTGTCTTTCTTGTCCCCAAATTTGAAGGATGGCTCTGGTGTATCCTTACTGGCCCACACCATCCCAGGATTCATAGCTAGCCAAAAATGACTTTTGTTCTTGTAACAACGGTGGACGAAGTGGGAGAGGATAAAAGTTTTCAATGTTTGGTTAACCCTCTGGAGGCAGGCGTTGCAGATTCGCAATAGTTAAAACCTACCTACCTGATTACTTCACATACGTGTTTCATGAGCATTTTTTAACTCAGAAGTACCCCTGAAGGACTTAGTTTTTTGTCCTTTTATCAAAACTTATTTTGAGCCTGAGAGGGTTAATAATATATGGTGGTACAAAGATTAAAAGTGGTTGTGTTGTTTAGTTGTTGTAATTATGTTTAAATGTATGTTTTTTCCAGAAATCATAAGAAAAATACTTGAAAGCAAGCTCACACTTCGGTATTCACCACTCATCCAACGTGTGAAACCTGCTGTGAGGACAATTAAAGTGTGGTCAGAGGGGACAGACGCGGTGCTCCAGGACAGATTTAAAAACACAGACTGGAATATGTTCACCAACACAGACCTGGACCAGTACGCCTAATCTGTACTGGATTACATCTCCGTAACCACAGACAGTGTCACCACCCAGAAAAGGATCACCATGTACCCCAATCAGAAGCCTTGGATGAACCGGGATGTTCGTCTCCTACTGAAGGCCCGCAACACCGCTTTTAGGACAGGAGATGCACACACCTACAGTACAGCCAGGGCTAATCTAAAGAAGGGCATCAAAAAAGCCAAACACCATTACAAAAAGAAGATAGAAGAACACTTCTCCAACTCCAACCCCTGACACATGTGGCAAGGACTCCAGACCATCAGAGACTACAGGATCACCAAACCCTCCCCCGCATCCTCTGATGTTTCCTTCCTCAACAAGCTCAACAACTTTTATGCTCATTTTGAGCGAGGGAACCTCACAACCACAACCATAACAGACATGACGCCAGACCACCAACCTCTGACTCTCTCCCCCACCGATGTACAAGCGGTGCTGAGCAGGATCAATGTCCACAAGGCTGCAGGCCCTGATGGCATCCCTGGGCGTGTTCTCAGAGCGTGCTCTGGGGAGCACGCAGGTGTGCTCACAGACATATTCAATCTGTCCTTGGCCCATGCTGTGGTACCGGCCTGCTTCAAATCCAGCTCCATCGTCCCGATACCCAAAAACTCCAACCCATCTAGCCTCAATGACTACCGCCCGGTAGCACTCACCCCCATCATCACTAAGTGCTTAGAGCAGCTGGTCTTAGCACACTTCAAATCCAGTCTCCCCCCCCACCCTGGACCCCCACCAATTTGCATACCGCCAGAACAGGAGCACAGAGGATGCAGTCTCCATTGCACTGCACTCTGTCCTCTCACACTTGGACAACAACAACACCTACGCCAGAATGCTGTTTATAGACTTCAGTTCAGCATTCAATACAATCCACCCCTCACAACTCATCAGGAAACTGACAGACCTGGGGATCAGTTCCCTCACCTGCAAATGGTTACTGGACTTCCTGACCAACCGCCCTCAACATGTCCGACTGGATAACCGCTGCTCATCAACAGTCACAATGAATCCTGGTGTACCACAAGGCTGTGTGATGAGCCCTTTCCTCTACTCCCTTTTCACCCACGACTGCAGACCTGCTGATGGTTCCAACACCATCATTAAGTTTGCAGATGACACCACGGTGATGGGCCTCATCAGTGATGATGATGAGACCGCCTACAGGGAGGAGGTGGACCGTCTGACTGAGTGGTGCGACACAAACAACCTGCTGCTCAACACTGAGAAGACTAAGGAGCTCATCGTGGACTACAGGAGGAATGCTGACCCACATCCACCCATCCACATTAAGGGGACGGCAGTGGAGCGTGTGAGCAGCTTCAAGTTCCTGGGAGTCCACATCTCAGAGGATCTCACCTGGACTACCAACTGCTCCAAGCTGGTCAAGAAGGCTCACCAGCACCTCTTCTTCTTGAGGACTCTGAAGAAGAACAACCTGTCCTCAGACATCCTGGTGAACTTCTATCGCTGCACCATCGAGAGCATCCTGACCAACTGTATAACAGTCTGGTATGGGAACTGCTCCGCCTCGGACCGGAAGGCGTTGCAGAGGGTCGGGAAAACTGCCCAGCGCATCGCCGGTGCACCACTTCCTGCCATAAAGGACATCTACAGAAAGCGGTGTCTGAAAAGGGCTGGGAAAATCATCAGAGACCACAGTCACCCATCACATGCACTGATCACCCTGCTGCCCTCTGGGAGACGTTACAGGAGCCTCCGGACTAAGACCACCAGGTACTCTTCCCCACAGCTGTCAGACTCCTGAACTCTGCCTCCTGACATATGACCCACGTTAAACTCATGGACTGCTTGTATTAACTACAGCCTGTACATACTTGTAGTCATAGAATACGCATAAAATAATTCATACCGTGTACATTATAACATACGTAATAGATCCATTTCTGTAATATACTTACACATCTATATTATTGCTAATATATATTGTTCTACATCTATATCACGGCTAAAGCACTTCTGGATGGATGCAAACTGCATTTCGTTGCCCTGTACCTGTACATGTGCAATGACAATAAAGCTGAATTCTATTCTATTCTAATTCAATATGGAGGGTCCAATTTTTCTTCGTGTATTTCTATCAAGTTCAGTTTGAACTTCAGTTTGGCACTGTCACTGTTGCTAAGCGACAGGACATATGTTGAAGCAGGGACAGGAATAAATACGAAGACATGACCGTCCAAATTCGCATCTGGTTCTTGCGGTCTACGTGGACCAGGTGAGACGGGTCCTGACAAGAACACAGCCGAGGAGTCGCATCAAAGAAGTTCTTGATCCGTGAACACTAGGTGTTTCTGATATTTGAGGGTGTACATTTTCATGTTTCTACATTACTTTAAAGTCCCATAGTCATCATACACTGGTGAAATTCATCTCTGCATGTGAACCATCCTCGTGGGGAGCGGTGAGCTGCAGCAGTGGCTGCACTCAGGAACTATTTGGTGGCTTAACCCTCCAGTCCAACCTCTTAATGCTGAGTGTCGAGCAGGGAGGCATTGGGTCCCATTGTTAAGGTCTTTGGTATGACCCGACCAGGTTTTGAATCCGATCTCCCAGTCCCAGGGCGGACACTCTACCACTAGGCCACTGAGAAGGTTATTTATTAAGAAGACAATTTTCATTTCTATAGCGCCTATTAAGGAGGTTAGAGTTTTGAGAAGATTGAATAGATTTAGTCTTAACGTTTCCATCGTTTTTAGTTTTAAAGGAGTGAAACACTCATTTAATCAATACATTTGCAGTGGTCTCTATTAAGGAATTAATGTCTTGTAAGTCATACTCTTGGGGGAAAAGTTCAGATGTGCCTGTTTAGGAACTCGGAGAATATCACATCAGAGGATAACTTAACAGGAGCGGATTTAGAGTCCTAATTCCTGATATTTGGACATCTCACCTCTGATTGGCTAAATGCAACACAACTCTACCACTGACTCAGTTTGCTTTGCATCACTGATGTTTTATCTCCACAAATAACTCAAACCTGAAGGAGTCTTTACGTTATTGAGAGGAAAAGAAATCCACTTGACCATTTCCAGTCTGCTTTCAGGCCTAATCATAGCACAGAATCAGCACACATTCATGTCATATCATTGGTAGCGACCGATACTAGGTCCCATGTTCTTTAATATGTCCCATATTACTTCTCAAAGAGAAGAATATTTTTTCTTGTTTTTATGGCCATCATGGCAGAGCCTGGAAGTAAAAGTAAGAGAGTAATGTCTTTGTAGGTGAAGCAAAGAGCTAAAACCAGAGTGAACATCAGCGTGGCCTACACTAGTTTGAGGGAGCTGAAGGAGGCTATGAAATCACTGACTGATGGTGACCTGGCTTTGTTGCTACAAAAGGTGTAGCAAGGTACTGTATTGACCATGGCTGTGTGGATTTGGAATTTGCCTGCATTTGATTCAAACGAACAGACGTGGGAAGAACACTGCAAGATTCTTGATCAGTTTTTCGTTGCCAACAGAATTGATGACTGGGGATAAACAGAGAGCTATCCTTATCGGTCTTTGTCAGACGTGTGACCTGCCTTTCAACCACACCCCCCTGGCACCATTTTGGGTGTATGACTCGCATTCGTACGGTAAGCCACAGCTGAAGTTGACGCAGCACAAGAGTCAAAAGGATGGATAAAAGAACAAGGACGAATGCCTCCCTTACAGGGGTAAACTTGTGAAGGAGGCTAGAAAAAACCCAGTCAAGATTGTTTCCCCATCATTTTTATTTCTAAATAAAAATCCTTAGTTTAATTTTAGTTCATTTTTCATTAATTTTTAGTCTAAACAAGCTGACCAGCATGTCCAGCAACATAATAATGTTAAAATAAACAATTTTACTTAGTGGGAAGATTTCACCCGCCGTGGCCCGAATGCACTCCTTCCTGTTGCTCCGCGTAAACCTGAGCAGGCCACCTGCTTGTGCGTAATCAAATGTCACTATTAGGGGCTTACTGAAGAGGATATGAGGGTCTGGACTTCTGCCACAGGTAGACTCATGAATGTTTTAATGTTCTTGAGGCTAAATCCCAACACTGTCTCTCCTAAATCTGCACTGCTCTGCCACACTGGAGGCTGGAACAAGCGCTATTCAGCCAACGTTTCACACACGGAACATTTCTCCATGTGACAAGGCTCATCGACAGCCAGACAGGATTTCCAGACCTGGAAGGCACTTGCTTCAGTGGGAGGAAGCCTTTCTGCATGGTTCTGCTGCTGGCCTGTGACCCCACACACACACACCCTGAGCTGCTCTCCAAAGCTCCTCAACATGCTGTCCACTAATGCGTGCGCGCTGACGGCGAGCTGTGCTGAGAATCACGTCCAAGTCTGAGATAATGCTCAGATGTTCTGATGGGAATCTTTTTTTGATTGGATTTGTTACCTCCGTGGTGTTCTCTGTGCATAACGTTTAAAACATCTGTGCACCTGCATGCGTTGAGGTAATTCCAGTCGGTCAAAATGACCAACAGCCTTAAGATTTTCCCGTCAAATACGGAAACTATCAGGTTAAGCATTGTGGGATCAGCTACCTACAAGCTAATGAAAGGTTTGTGTTGCCCAGCAGCAAAACATACATTCAGTAAACAAAAGTGATGAATGAGCACTTTGATCCTAAGAGGAATGAGATCGTTCAGAGGTATAAGTTCGACCTTCGTATTGGTCAGCTGAATGAATCCATAAACGAATATGTAGCAGAGTTAAGAAGGCTCGCTCATGATTGTAACTTTGGCGCCACACTGGAGCAGATGTTAAGAAATCGCCTGGTGAACGGCATTAATGCTGACCGAATTAAGAGATGCCTGCTGTCTGTCTCACATCACACAAAGTATGTGAAACACAGAATGGGGAAAATAGTTCAGATCAAGAAGTCACACTAGCACGTTTGAAAACAGAAACTTCCATTCAGAGTCAAACCTTTTGAAGTAACGGTAGGAGTGAACAGAAAGGAAGTGAGGTCTGAAGTTGACACAGGGTGCAGTGTGAGCATTATGAATGAAAACCATCTCAGGGAGACTTGGAATGAATACACTAGGCTGCAGATTACGGAAAGCAAACGGACTCTCAGGTCATACGGTGGAGAGAAGACAACAGCGGTGGGAGTAGCACAAGTGTGTTATGTTAGCCAGGAAAAAACACTGGCCCTCGCGGTAGTGAAAGGAACTGGACCAAACATGTTAGGCAGAGGGTGGATGAAAGAAATTAAAGCTGAATTGGGATGAGATTAAGCGTGTGACAACAGAGACACAGGGGTAACAAGAAGTTCTCTTAAGACAGTAGGACGTTTTTAAAGAAGAATAAGGCTTATCCTCATTTCTACAGGCCAAGCTCAGTCCCCTATGCCACGAGGGTTAAGGCTGAAGAGGAGACTGAAAGGCTCCTGAAGCAGGACACCATAACTCCAGTGAAATATAGAAAACAGTGAGGTTAGTGCACGTCATAGCCATTAATGCTACGGTTCTAATTACTGACACAATCAATTTCGACTTCTGTTTCCAGCCTTGGTGTCCTCATTTTTTATTTTGGGTTTGGGTCGATAATTTTCATGTTGGTGCATCCGTAGCTGGGAAATTAATATTTGTCATGGCATTACCACCTCCTGCCATCAGGCGGCAGCACTGACTCTTGCTGTAGCCAACCCTGGAGCTGGACCAGTTAGGAAGCCTCATCATCTGCTAGAGTAAAAGTTCCAACCTGCACCGAGTAGATTATCTTTGATGGTAAATACATCACAGCCTTACCTGTACATTATTAATAGTATAAAGATACTTTTAAATACAAAGCATAACAGCAGCAGTTGTAATCACACCTGTAACGTTTTAGTGATATGGCACTGAGAACCCATCGTCACCTCACAGTACGGGTTACTTTTTCCTGGAGACAGAGAAAACAACATGTTTTATTGATGTTAATGAGCTGAACATAATCAAAAGAAGAAAGTTGAAAAAAAAAACTGTTACATTTAAGCTAAGGGATACACAGTAAATCAGCACTAACACTGGTATCGGCCGATGTTAGTCGTTTATTAACACATTGGTTTCGGTTTGATAAGCAGTGTTGGGAAAGTTCCTTTAAAAAAGTAATTAGTTATAGTTACTAATTACTTTGTCAAAAAAGTAACTCAGTTACTAACTGAGTTACGAGATTATAAAAGTAACTAATTACCAAGAAAAATAACTACTTAGTTACTTTTTTATTAAAGAATGCAAGAAAAATGGGTTAATTTAACTTACTTAATTTACTATAAATGACTACAATAGTGAAATATAAATGACTAATGACGGAAACATAATAAAATGTAAGTCCAAATATTTTTTATAAACCTGAATAATTTAAATAAATAAGCACTTAACAGGAGGAACTACTAACAGGAGCATTATACTTATCTAGACTATTAAAAGGTCACTGTGTGATATTTAACAAGGCCCCAATCAGCTAAAATTTAAAATTGCAAATAGAAACACCTGTAAAGGTTCCTGAGCCTTTAAATGGTCTCTCAGTCTAGTTAAATGTAATTTTACACAGTAATATAATTTTTCCAGCTTCACATAATTGTGTGTTCTTAGTAGCATTTCTGTTGTTGGTAATCTAGTAACGGTTAAATAAATAAATAAAATCCTTTAAAATGACACTAGAAGAGGCACAAGCCTGATGGAGGACTTACATTTACTAACTTGGGTCAGACCCAACCACAGAAGAGCTGAAGCTGGGTGGTAAACACACACAGGTAGTTCTAATAACACCTGAGCTCCATGACGTCTGAGACTGATGCATCAGTGTTACAGCGGGACTAAAGACATGATCAGAAACAGGTTACAGCTGGATGATCCAGGAAGGTAGAAGATCAGGACATCTGAGCGGTGAACAGGTGAGCGAACCTTCGGAATGCCCCGCTGTCACGCTAAGAAGGGCACGGCTGCAGATCCACACCTGCAGCCGTAGACTATCCATCACGTCTTCCTCGTTCTTCACGGGCCGTGATGCGCTTGGATGAAAACATCTACCTCTGTAGCTCCTGATCAGCTGATGACAGCTTCAACACACCACGCTGCTTAACTCACGCATTTTCTGATCAGTAACAGAAACGACGTTTTGATAAAAGAAGACGGTAATTAATTAGTTTGCTCGTTACTGAAAGAAATTTTTTTTTAGCAATGCGGTTATTTTAAATGGCGTTATTCCTATCACTGTTGATAAGTAAAACTGGGCTTATTGAAATAAACGACCCATGTTTATTTCCATCTTGTTGCTGCTTGTGGATCCCTTTTGGTTTTTTTTTGGGGGGGGGGGGGGGGGGGGGGGGTTATGTGGTATCTGACTGGAAATGACAGAGACAGTGATGCAGCACAGGAGTGGTGTGTTCAACCAAAGCAGAAGAGCAATGTAAGTGTTGTGGTCACTTTTACACAGCCTGGAAAGTGTGGGAAAATATAGAAAACATCAGTAAATATCAGTTAGCTGCCATAACTGCAGCATTAGTGTCTGTCCAAGTATTTGCGTTGGTGCATCCTTGCTAATGATTAGTTTCAATAGAAGTAGAGTTTACGTACCGTGAGAGCGGCAGGGTTTGAGCTCGATCCCCTCTACGATGTTGACCATCAGTCGACCGATACCCGTCGCCCTCTGAGAACGCACTGGGACAGAGAAAAGCAGACAAGTCAGCTTTCACTCTAGAGATGATGAAAATAGTCTGTTGATGTGAAGGACAACTACCTAAATACGCCTTCTCCCTCTTCTTCTTCTCCGTCTCAATGAAGAGCTCTGAAGCTGCCTTGATCTTCTGAACCCACGCCGTCCTGCACAAACACACCGACTCTCACATTTATAAAAAACTTTCATCAGCTGTTTTCATGAACAAAACGACTTAAGTTGGTTTTTAAGGATCAGAATCAGTCTGCTTACACAAAGTCTCCAAGAGTGTGTTTTTTCTGATTCAGAGACTCCAGGCGGGTTTGGACCAGCCGCGTTTATCTTTACCTTTCATTGATGCTTTCGGCTCTGAGGGTGTAAACCCGGTCTATGTGAGAGATGTGGAACAGAGGCTCGTCTCCTGAAGGGTCCGTTGGCAGTTTCACTAACACTTCATTCAGGAAGATTGGCTGAAAAAAAGCAAGAAGTATCAGGTAAAAAGGACCTTCTCTCACAGTAGATTCATTTAGTGATCAATTTCATAACAAACATAATGATTCACTGTGTTGTTTCAGGCTTCAAAAAGTCAAAGAAAAGATATAAAATAGACTTGATTGTAAAATATTAAAGTTAAAACAAAGATCAGTTATAGCTGGAGTCAAATTTTAAATGAATCACAGAATAATGAAGAAAAAAGACAAAACTTTGTTTTCTAATGCAAAAAAAGGTGAGTGCAGGAGGGTGTTTGTGAACCATCTCACCGTTTTGTACATGCGATACTGCAGGTGTGTTTTTGAGGAGAAGACTTTGTCTGATCCTGATGACCCCAGAGGTTTGGTGACCTGAAATAAGACGGTTTCATCTTCAAAACAAGTGTTAATCCAGTATTTGATGAGGCAGGATTAGAAACAAGACAACCAAATGCTCTGTTGTTCAGGTGCAGACGTCACCAAGTGGGCTGGTGTTTGAAGGGAGAACACATTTTGACACAACACCAGTAGCTCCAGGCAAAGTTTCTCTGTACAGCAATCAGAACAGTCTCCTAAAGTGGATCCAGCACTTCTCAGGGAGTGGACTCAGTCACAGTTTAGCTCACAGAACACAGCCATGAACAAAAATGGTACCAAAACATCATCCCAGAGGAACTCCTCCAACCAACAGAGCATGGTTTGGTGATGAATAAAGTCTTCTCTAGCATGATGGAGCACTGGGCCAGAAGGAACAAGTTCTGGATCCAGGTTCAGTAAACTCCCCAGACCTTAATCCCATTGAGAATGTGTGGGGTCAATCCTCAAGAAGCAGGCAACAAACTAAACATCAGTTAGGATTTGGACCAGAGGACAACATGACAGGGTGAACTGCAAAGCTGTTACAGCAAATTAGGACCCTTTACATCACGCAACTCAATAAAAGCTTTTGAAACAAACTAATCTTGTAATTATACTTCAGTAACCTTAGAAATATCTGACAAAATGCACTTTTTGAAACCCAACATTTCACTGCAGCTGTTAAGGCAGGAATCCGGAGTTTCCTGCCTGGTTCCCTAGCAATCCACTTTTCTGCCTCTTGATGGTTTCTTCTGACAAAAAACATTGGGTTTCTGCTTTAAAAGGACATCCTTTTTTCTCCAATTTCTGAAAATGCCATTGAACAGAGGATGTGTTTAAATGGAAGGCCAGCTAACGGCACTCAGACTCACCTGTGTCAGTAGCAGGAAGTCGTTGAACAGGAAGCCATAAAGCTCCTTGCTGCTTTTTGCTTTGAACAGTTTCCCACTGTGGAGGAACTTCCTGGGTCCCAGACAGTTGGTGACCGAGTTAAACACCAGTTGCTAAAAGACGTGGAGAAAATTTATCTTATTATTTTTATTCAATTAATGAAAAAGTCAAACCACTGAGCTAGCAAGTAAACAATTTTACCTCTGAGAGTCCCTCACACTGCACATGAGCCTGAATCCACTCCAGACGATCAGAGTTCTCCTTTTCTCTGACGCCTTCATTCACCTAAAAACACAGAAGCATACGCTTAACAAACACATCAGACAGGGTTTCAAACATGGAACATCCATCCCTCCGTCATAGCAGAGCACGAAAAGGTCCAGATGTGATCAAATCAGGAGGTAACCCGGCCTAAATGTACAGTTCGAGAGGTCTACCTGTGAGCAGAGCTCCTCAGCTTTCTCCAGAGCAGCTTTCAGGTGGCTGTGATCTGGGTGAGACTCTGGAGTGTTTTCCAAGATCTGTGAAAGCACAAAGAGCCGTCAGACACCTTGGCTGCTCAGACTGACTAGAGGTGTGTGTGTGTGGTTCATACGTTTTTGATGATGAGAGGGTAGCGTGTGACTCTTTGCATGGGTTTGAGGAGGAAACTAGACAGAGGCATCCCCTTGCACCTGGGATCCATGGCCAACCTCTGGTGTAAACACGAAGCATCAGAAACAAATTGCTGAGGGAGGATATGACCACTGTTCTCGAGGCAGGTTACCTTCAGGAAGTCTTTGATCTCAGGGTTGTCGTCGGTTTTCTGCTGGATCAGCGTGGCTCCGTTCAGCTGACACGAACAGAATCTTAACCCAAAAAAAATGAGATCACTCTCACAAATTATCATTCAGGTTTTTACAAGTAATGTAGTGACAGCAGAGGACGGACAGAACCTGATGTATGGCTGCATGTGGGGAAGCTGGTTGGTCAGGATGTCACCTATCATCTTCACAGGCATCCGATCACCGGACATCTTCTTCCTCACCCGAAGAGCCCTGCAGGGAAACGATGAACAGAGGTCGGAAGCAGCACGATGGTGCAGGAAGGTTCCTGTCTGAACGCTAGGGAACTTCAGGGCTGAACCATTTTAAAACATAATTAGATTTTTTGCTTTTTTTTCAGCAGTAGCTCAGGAGGTTGAGCGGGTTGTCCAGTAATTGCAAGGTTGCAGGTTTGATCTTGGCTCCTACCAGAGAATTCTGCTGTTGTGTCCTTGGGCAAGACACATAACCCACCTTGCCTGCTGGTGGTGGTCGGAGGGACCGGTGGCGCCTGTGCTCGGCAGCCTCGCCTCTGTCAGTGCGCCCCAGGGCAGCTGTAGCTACATCGTAGCTCATCCCCACCAGTGTGTGAATGTGTGTGTGAATGGGTGAATGACTGATTGTGTTGTAAAGTGCCTTCAGGGGTTGTAGAACCCTAAGAAGGTGCTATACAAATACAGGCCATTTACCACTTTTTCTCTGCCAGAAATTCCTATTTTAGTTTCTTTGAGTTTCTTCAAACCAAGCTTCAGCACAACGTTCACAAGCATAACGGAAAATGACACCATAGCATCAAATGCTGTTACTCTAATAATGAAAGGATCAAAACTAAAGCAACATGCATGGAGAGTTTCCTTCTACATTGTTTGATGAAGGTGGGCCACCTGGATGTATCTCCACAGGCTATTGGACAAAGCTGGGACCAATCAGAGCAACCAAACCATTTGAACCAGAACCTCTTGCCACACGGACGATTTCTTCTCCTCTGCAGTTAGACTCATGGATGACAATTGCAGGACTGCCCACTCTATAGTCGCTTTGTCTCAGTCACATGACCTGTGTTGTGTCTGCACCTGAACTGATCCGCCCAGATAAGTACCTACACTGTCTTGTATATAGTCTCTGTCACAGCTCTGGTGCTAAACCATCTCACTACAAATGTAGAGTGCTGTGATTGGCCAGACCTAAAATTGTTCGGGCCAATGGTAGACCTGCAGAGGCTGCAACGGAGCGTGGCTAGACTGACCTGCAGAGCTACTGCTGCTGCTGGTCTGGATCTCTATGTTAGGTAATCCTGGTAAGTAGAAACAAAAGGGACGGGCTTTTCTTTTTAAGACACTTTGCTCCTCATCCAACATGATTCTCTGTTTACACAGAGAACTACAAAGCTTCAAGACTCTGAAGACCGCTTGCGTCTTCAAGAGAAGGGCCACCCTTTTGAAGACAGTAATGCTCATGTTGTGATGAGAAACACGAATAAAACAAAACATCAAACAGCGGAGGAGGTGTCAGGCTTTCCAAGCGCCAGTGCTCATTGTGCAGCTTTGAATCAGATTCTGGATATTTTTACCTAAACTGAGGACCCCTTCAGGAATGTGACCTTTATGCAAATCAGGCCAACAAAGACCCATCAGGGAGATTCAGGAGGAGTAATGTTTTCATGGCTGTGGAACACTGGACCAGCCTCCGAGCCACCTCAACTGGCCCAGGACCCGCCGATGGTCCTCCTGGGCCATAGGCGGGTCCTGGAGGATGTGTGGGAGCTCGTCCTACCAAACCACAAACGTGTTTTGTGGATTTGGAGAAGGCATTCGACCGCATCCCTTTGGGGCTCTGTGCAGGGGACTCTGGGAGTATGGGGCACCAGGATCTCTGATATGGGCTGTTGGGTCCCTGTATGACTGGTGCCAGAACTTGATCCGCATTGCCGCAAGGAAGTCGGGCTCGTTCCAAGTGAGACTTGGACTCTGACAAGGCTGCCCTTTGTCACAGATTCTGTTTTTGGACA
Organism: Nothobranchius furzeri; assembly: GCF_043380555.1. Taxonomy (NCBI): domain Eukaryota; kingdom Metazoa; phylum Chordata; class Actinopteri; order Cyprinodontiformes; family Nothobranchiidae; genus Nothobranchius; species Nothobranchius furzeri. The sequence continues at coordinate 40,920,454 of NC_091752.1, forward strand.
GGATTTCTAGGTGCAGCCAAGGTGTTGAGGGGATCTGTTTTAGTGGCCTGAGGATCACGGGTCTGCTTTTAGCAGATGGTGTGGTCCTGTTGGCTTCATTGAACGTGATCTCTAGCTTTCGCTGGAGCGGTTTGCAGCCGGGATGAGAATCAGCTCCTCTAAATCTGAGACCATGGTCTTGATTCGGAAAAGGGTAGAATGCCTTCTCCAGGTCACGGAGGAAGTCCTGCCTCAAGTAGTAAGTAAGTAAATTTTATTTATATAGCAATTATCACAGACATAGAATCACAAAGTGCTTCAAACAGATCAAAACAAAATAAAACAAAGTCATAAAATCATAATTAGATTAACATCAGAAAAAATTAAGTCATACATTTATAAATTTTCATAAACAGATGAAAGATTAAAAATTTGAGTTAAAAATAAGAAAACTAAAGATTTAGGTAAAAGCAGCTTTAAATAAAAGGGTCTTAAGCTGTTTTTTAAAAGTGTTCAGACTGTCAATGCTGGTAAGGATAAAGGAAGATCATTCCAGAGTCGGGGTGCAACAGTCTGGAAGGAGCGATCACCTCGACTTTTGTATCTGCTCTTTGGAACTTCTAGAAGGTTCTGGTGTGTGGACCTGAGGTCTCAGGTTGGAGTATAAGGCTTTAACAGTTCAGTAATATAGGGAGGAGTTTGACCATGTAGAACATTGAAAATTATAGTCAGAATTCTAAAATGAATTCTAAAGTTAACGGGTAACCAGTGCAGAGACATCAGAATAGGAGTGATGTGTGCTCTTCTGTTTGCTCCAGTAAGAAGCCTCGCTGCAGAGTTCTGGACCAACTGAAGGCAGTCAAGCGCTTTTTTGTTAAAACATGTGAAAAGTGTGTTACAGTAATCTAGACGGGAGGAGATAAATGCATGGATAACCATTTCAAGTTCATGTTTTGACACCAACCTTCCCAGTTTGGAGATCTTTAAAAACAGTTTCGGACAAACGTTTTTGAGTGACCTTCAAGAGACATTGATTGGTCAAAAATAACACCCAAATTCCTTAAGTTTGTCTTGACAGCAGAGAATAAAGAACCAAGTTTTAGACTAATCAGGGGAACCATGCTATCAGGGGCAAAGATCAGACATTCAGTCTTTTCAGAGTTTAACTGAAGGAAGTTTTCTTCTAGCCAGCTGGTGATAGCTGATAGACACTCTAGTAATTCAGAGTTTGTAGAACTCAGAATCCTTAAAGGAGCAGTACAGCTGAATATCATCTGCATATAGGTGATAAGAGACATTATGAAAATAATCAATTATCTGTCCAAGAGGGTGTATGTACAGCAGAAACAACAGTGGACCCAATACAGAGCCTTGAGGTACCCCACAGAACAGATTAGTAGAATCTGACATGTTTTGGTTTATACAGACACTGTAACTTCTGTTAGAAAGGTACGATCTAAAACAGTCTAGAACAGTTCTAGAGATCCCAACTGAGTCAGCAAGTCTGTTAATTAAGGTGTTGTGATAAACAGTGTCAAAAGCTGCAGAAAGATCTAACAACACTGTGAATTCCCCGTTGTCTGCAGCCATCATGATGTCACTGGAAACTTTAAGCAAAGCTGTTTCTGTTGAATGCTTTTTACAAAAACCAGACTGGAATTGATCAAAACTGTTGTGTAATTCCAGAAAAGTAATCAGTTGATCTGCCACAACCTTTTCCAATATTTTAGAGATAAAGGGTAATTTAGAAATGGGTCTGTAACTTTTAGGCTGAGATGAGTCCAAACTTGGCATTTTAAGGATAGGTTCAATAACTGCATGTTCGAAAACAGATGGTACAGTGGAGGAGTTTAAGTATCTCTGGGTCTTGTTCACAAGTGAGGGAAAGATGGAGCGCAAGAATCATATGTGGATTGGTGCTACATCTGCAGTGATGCGGGCGTTGTACCAATCTGTAGTGATGAAGAAAGAGCTTCAGGATTTACCGGTCGATCTACATTCCTACCCTCACCTATGGTCACAAGCTTTGGGTAGTGACCAAAAGAATGAGATCGCAGATACATGCGGCTGAAATGAGTTTTCTCTGCAGGGTGGCTGGGCTCTCCCTTAGAGATAGGGTGAGAAGCTCGGTCATTCGGGAGGGGCTCGGAGTAGACCTGCTGCTCGAGAGAAGCCAGTTGAGGTGGCTTGGGCATCTGATTAGGGTGTGCCTCCTGGATGCCTCCCTTGTGAGGTTTTCCAGGCACGTCTAACTGGGAGAAGACCTAAAGGAAGACCCAGGACACGTTGGAGGAACTATTGTTTCACGGGTGGCCAGAGAACACCATAGGATTCCCCCGGAAACGCTGGCTCGAGTGGCTGGGAAGAGGGAAATCTGGGCCTTTTGACTTAAGGCTACTGCCTCCACGACCTGACACCGGATAAGTGGAAGAGAATGAACGGATGCATAAATAAAAAAACACACATTCATCAAACATACCAATAGATCAGACAAGATATTAATCTAGTAAATTTATATATGTGTAAATTTATAAATAAAATCAGGTGTTAGGGTTTTTTACTTTAGCAGTTTGATGTTGCACATAATGAGCTCCTTCCAGTTGACAAAGATCATGGCCACCTCCTTCTCTGTGAGCAGCTCACACTCCAGCAGAGGCTTGTGAAAGATCTACACACACACACACACACACACACACACACACACACACACACACACACACACACACACACACACACACACACACACACACACACACACACACACACACACACACACACACACACACACACACACACACACACACACACACACACACACACACACACACACACAATGAGTGGTACAGCCTGGAATTTCCTCTAAAAGTCTTGAATATTTGGATAAAACCGTTTTAGAACATAAACATGTTTTTTATGCTTTAGGTAAAATCCTACATTTCAAAACTGGAATATGCATTTATAATATTTTAGATTCGGTTTTACTACACAATTTAAGCTAGAATCATGGTAAATCCTTTGTTTACACATATTGTATCGTTCCATATTTTAAGAGAAAACTTTATTTCTAAATACACAGCCTTGGACAAGCAGTGTATAAAAACTATAATTTATTAGAAATGGTTAATCTTTTAAAAATTGACTTAAATTGCTTGAATAAGTTACATTTTATTAAATTGTTAGATTTTTATATCCTATACTTCAAAAAGAATGTAAACATCTAAAATAAAGATAGAAAAAACAACAATAAACTAAATTAAAGTTATAATTTTAATTAAAAGTTTTACAAACTTTTTTCCCCATAATTTAAAATTAAAAATCAAAACGAGAAAAAAACCATTAAACACGTTTTGATTAAAAACATAAAATTGTATAAATAATTTTGCTTTGCAGCTTTTTTCTAGATTATAAATCTGGACATAATCACAATGCTGCCACCTTTTGGTTGGTCCAACAAATTACATTACATTTATTATTATTTTTGCAGTTACGTCAAATAGAGACATCTGGGGTATTTCCATGGCAACAATAAAACCCAGTGTCGTTCACCTCGGTGACGAGCTGCAGGTCGTTGACATAGTTCTCCTCTGTGACAATCAGCTCGTGGATGTAGCCCTGCCTCTTCCTCTCCATCGGACTCAGCATGTCCAGCAGGTGGAGGTCGGCACACCCTGGAGTAGAAATACAAGAGAAACAAACAAATGACGCAGATGCCATGCAGCAGAACAGACCTAAGACACCAGTTTAGGAGCTACTTACCTGAGATCAACACACAGGAGGAAACACAAACCAACGGAGACAAAAGGTCTGTTATTTTAGCGGTTGAGCAGAAACTATTTCTGTCCATGTGTTCTCATCAGAAAGCAGATTACAAAGGTAAATCTCTAGTTTATCTGGAATCAATAAAAATATTATAATCAATTTTTACTCGATATTTTTAACTTCATCCTTTCTAAACATAAGTTGACTTTAGTTTAAAACTCTTGGATAAAAATTGGTGGATGATTTATTTAACCGCGTTTCAGTCAGGAGCATTTTAAAAAGAAATCACTTTTAGGTGAGCAAACTTATCATAACACGGTATGATAAATCTGTTTGTGTTATATTATATGTTATTAACGCTCTGAATATGTTATTAACGCTCTGAACTGTAGCTTTAAGACACCTTGTGTTTGACACAACCGCTACAAAAACATGAGATTAACAGCAACTTTGTGCTATAAAGGGTCAACTGTACTCGTATCTGCAGAGGTCTCTAGTAGGAATGAATGCTGGCAGGATTTGTAGTCTTAGAACAGCTCACCTCTGGTTGGCTAACAGCAACACAACTCTACCACTGACACTGTTTGCTTTGCATTGTTGATGTTTCATCTCCACAAATAACACAAGCCTGGAGGAGTTCTGCTGTGTGCTGAAGTTGCTAATGCTAACAGTTAGCTTATACAAGTTGAGACGTTCTCTGCTGGACGCTAAACCAACAACATTCGTCCCCGTTGCGAGCCATGATTATTGAGTCTGTGCATGTTAAGTGACAGTGTGTGACGTAGATCTGTCAGTTTCCTCATCTGTTTTCTATCAGAAGCTAATGCAGCAGGTGTAGGAGACTAGTTTCATGTTCAGGCTGCATAAAAAACTGTTACAGATCATTTCCTAAAATAAGAAGTAAAAATAGTTTCTCAGTGAACCTGCTCTTTAAAGTGTTTTTGTGTGACAAGGTGAGTAATCAGGCCAGTCAGCCGCAGTCTGTCTCAGAGTTTAATCATCAGGACCAGTCAGTTTCATCATTTCATCAAAAGCTTAACCCATAACAACAGTTACAACATTTCATCCATTCATCTAAGTCCTTGTACTCTCCTGCATCCATCTGACCCTTTTTGTTCATCCGTTGACTCATTCATGCGTTATTTTTGCTCAATCATTCATCCACTCATTTATTCAAAATTTCCATGACATTTGGCTTCATTTTGATTCATTCATTCATATTCACATAAAACGTTACCCTTTAATTAGATTGGATTAGCTTTTACCCTAACAGACTAAACCAACGGTAAAAACCTAAAAGTTTCTGTGTTGCACCATTTTAGATCCCTTTAACGTTGTCATCTCCACCCAGCTGCTGTGGAGTGTGGCTCTGGTCCAGTTCCTCTGACTGGCTGGAGTCCCCACCAGCTAGCAAACTGGTAAAAACTTTTATTTTTTAAATATTTTTAAAAAAGCTCCCAAAACAAGCCCATTTTGTTAAAACATTAGTAAGTTTGACTCATCAACCAATCAGAGAGCGTTACTTCCAATACTGATGCCCCGAATAGCCAATGGGATTCAAGCATGTCTGTAAGAGTCAGACGATGTCGCTTATTTATAAAAAAAAAAAAGTCTTTTAGGTCAACAATAAAGTCACAATACTGTCTGAATAAACAAACAAAAACAGAACTATACAGATATGATACGGCAGTCCCTATAATACTAGTCTGTTGCTATGCAAACAAACAAAAAGATGACATTGGGTGCTAACACTTGTTGCCATGGTTACAGGTAAATGACGGCATATGAGCTGAAAGTGAGGCAGTGCTTTCTGTTAGGTTGACACACAGCTGCTGATTCTGTAACATGACACAGAAATAAACGGATTGAAGTTGCAACAAACCCCCAGTTAGAGAGACTGAACTGTAAGGCAGCCTTGTAGGGCCAAAAAACATTAGTCTGTTTCCCACTTTAGTCTTATAAAACAAAATGTTAAGATTCAAATCTTAATGTTGAAACATTAAGATTTAAGATGGCTGCAATGAGGAAAATGACTATAAAAGTGTTTTAATAATAAAGAAAAATAGCAAGAAAAATTACTTATTATGAGATCTGAGCTTCACTGAATTCTGATATTAATACGCTGTTTTCAGTAAGTATTGTGAGGTATTTAGACTTTTATTTTGAAGGATTTAAAGATGAATGAGTTTTATAATTGAGCCTGAGACTGAATCAGGACAACATGTAGTACTAAACCCATCACTAGAACCCTCAGACACAACAATAACAACTGGCTTCACCTTCTAACATTCGCAACACACTTTAGCTTTACTCTGGAAATTTAGAATTTTGTTCTGAAAAATGGGAAACAAACAAGCATCCACGTGACCCTTATAGGCCGCCATAGAACTGAAACATGTTACCAGGGTGAAATGATGGCGCATGGCTGCCAAGGGCTTGTTAATGTGGCTCACTCTGTGGATACGTGTCTGATAACCAGTGACGGGCCGTGACAGAAGCACTCTGACACGCTGAACTGTGTTTGGGGGACATAAACATGAAGAAGAAATGTCTAAACTTTCAGATAATCACAAATTAAAATGGCAGACATAAGAGCAAAAACCTCCCAGAAGGTCAGATGACTTGATTCTGTGGAATGATTCAAAAGTCCGACAGCAGCCATGCGCCAAACCGTTTCACCACAGTAAAGTACCAGACCTGTCAAGCTCTTCATGGTGTGACTGCATTCCATCATAGCAACAGACAACAATAAACATGTAAACAAATAAAAACATTAATACACAGTCAGAAGGTTAGGCTAAAGTGGATTAAAACATTATGAGTGTGTGTGTGTTTTGGTTAGTTTTTATGCTATGCAGCTTCAGGCTGAGTCCCATTCCAGCCACTCACTTCCTTCTATACCTCCTTTCTTAGAGGAGGCGTACAGAGAGGAGTGGTCTGAGACTGAACCTGCAGCTGCTGCGGGACGAGTCTCAGAGCTTCCTCTCTCCTTCGGGAGGGGGGGTTAGAGTCTTTGGCATTGAGCAAGGAGAGAGTTTAACCCTGAGACTTGTCCTCCAGCAGATAGTGGGTCTTTCTGTGAAGCTGTGGGAGGGGAAGTGTTAGTCGGGGAAGGAGCCAGACCGTTTGACTGACGCAACGGGAGCGAGGGTTTAAGGGGTTGGGATGAGCTGAAAGAATGATTCTAATGACAGAATCTCTCATAAAGCCACAACACGACCCACTATCCACTTCACCCTGCATGTACAACTCTGTGTGTGTGTGTGTGTGTGTGTGTGTGTGTGTGTGTGTGTGTGTGTGTGTGTGTGTGTGTGTGTGTGTGTGTGTGTGTGTGTTTACAGTCACTATGATCTTGAGTCCAATCTTAGAGGGAGGAGTTCATTAGTTCTCCTTCAGCGCTCTCCACTCCTCCCATCATTTCTTAGCTAAACATGTTGAGACAGATGAATCAGGAAGAGGAGGAGGAGGAGGAGGAAGAGGAGGAGGAGGAGGACTACTGATCTCCTCCTGCTGAGCAGTGCTGTTTGGATAAGTCCAGTCAGAGCCATGCATAGACAGAGATTTGGGTGTCATTAACATTACTGTCTGTCTGTATGTCTGTCTGCCTCTGGCTTCTACTGGTGGAGGCTTGCCATTTCCGGGTCATGTGACCTCTTGCTGCTGTCCCATTGGTTGAGTGGCCTAGTGGGCGTGGCCTAGTGGGTCTCTTTGAGGGCTTTGAGGAGAGGGGGGTTCTGGGTAATGATATGATCCTAGAGAGAGGACGACAACAACAACATCAACAAAAAAAACAACTAAACAAAACAACAAGAACAACAACGTCCAGTCAGGTGCTAGGTGGGTGGAGCATGCAGCAGGCGGACAGTGTGGTGTTGTGCTGTGACCAGGTGGGAAAACAAGATCTACAGCAGGCAGGTGAGTTTATGTCGAAGACAGGACGGATCCCTCCTGAGTTCAGGGAAACCTCAGGTGTTCCAGACAGAAAGGTAAAGTCGTTTTCTGAGTCTATCACCATGGTAACAGACACTTTCTGAGTTTCTACTGGTCCTCTCCCAACTTGCTGTTCATTTTTAAACAATCTGATCGATCTAGCAGCAGAATTCCTTTGTTTACATCCAGAGAGGGTATTCTGCCCTTCCTCTAACGAGCTCTTGTTCTGGGATCATTTTCTGCTGGAACAAATTCAGACATCAGTGGAAGCTTTGTGCCCCTTTCTGTTAGTCGAGTACAAATAAACAATAATACTAAAAAAGCAAAAAGAAGGCTGGAGCACTCAAAGTGACAAAAAATTTAATAGGTGCAAGCACGCAAAAAGACTAACATTTCAACGTCGAAACGTTAGTCTTTTTTTGTGCTTGCACCTATTTTTTGTCACTTTGAGTGCTCCAGTCTTCTTTTTGCTTTTTTAGTATTATTGTTCTTTGCTGTCGAGCAGTGTTGGGAGTAACGCCGTTTAAGTATAACGGCGTTTCTAACGGCGTTCTTTTATAGGTAACGGAATAATCTAATTAATTACTTTTCCCGCCGTTGCAACGCCGTTACCGTTACTGGGGACGGAACGTTGTGCGTTACTATGTGCTTGTCGAACGTTGAGCAGCAGTGTGAGGCTTTCTGACCACCACACTTCAGCTGCAGCCAGGGAGAGAGAGTTGTCGGTAACGCACTTACAAACACCATGATGCTTGACCGGGTGGGCGGAGACCCTCACGGTCTCAGTCGCTGCATTCTGTAGACACAACGGGAATAACTCCGTTTAAAATAACCGCGTTAATAAAAATATTTCTTTCTGTAACGAGCAAACTAATTAATTACGTCTTCTTTTATCAAAACGTCGTTTCTGTTACTGATAAGAAAATGCGTGCGTTAAGCAGCGCGGTGTGTTGAAGCTGTCATCAGCTGATCAGGAGCATCACGGCCCGTGAAGAACGTGGAAGACGTGATGAATAGTCTACGGCTGCAGACCCCCCGCAGATTTGTTGCTGCAGCAGCGAATCTGTGGATCTGCAGCCGTGCCCTTCTTAGCGTGACAGCGGGACGTCCCGAAGGTCCGCTCACCTGTTCACCGCTCAGACGTCCTGATCTTCTGTCTTCCTAGATCATCCAGCTGTAACCTGTTTCTGATCATGTCTTTAGTCCCGCTGTAACACTGATGCATCAGTCTCAGACGGCATGGAGCTCAGGTGTTATTAGAACTACCTGTGTGTGTTCATCACCCAGCTTCAGCTCTTCTGTGGTTGGGTCTGACCCAAGTTAGTACATTTAAGTCCTCCATCAGGCTTGTGCCTCTTCTAGTGTCATTTTAAAGGATTTTATTTATTTATTTAACCGATACTAGATTACCAGCAACAGAAATGCTACTAAAAACACACAATTATGTGAAGCTGGAAAAATTAGAATGCTGTACAACATTACATTTATTTCTGTAACATAACTAGACTGAGAGACCATTTAAAGGCTCGGGAACCTTTACAGGTGTTTCTATTTGCAATTTTAAATTTTAGCTGATTGGGGTCTTGTTAAATATCACACAGTGACCTTTTAATAGTCTAGATTAGTGTAATGTTCCTATTAGTAGTTCCTCCTGTTAAGTGCGTATTTGTTTAAATTATTCAGGTTTATATAAAACATTTGGACATACATTTTATTATGTTCCAGTCATTAGTCATTTATATTTCACTATTGTAGTAATTCTTGCATTCTTTAATGAAAAAAGTAACTAAGTAGTTACTTTTGTTGGTAATTAGTTACTTTTATGATCTTGTAACTCAGTTAGTAACTGAGTTACTTTTTTGACAAAGTAATCAGTAACTATGACTAATTACTTTTTTAAAGTAACGTTCCCAACACTGCTGTCGAGCACCAAGTGTTGACTGGATTATGCGCAGAGGATCTTTGAAGTGATTAAACAACAATACTAGGGATGCTCCAGCCAGCCCTTTTGCTGCTGATCATCGATACGATCACATGGGCTGGTCGAGCATCTTTCTATGTAGTTATGAGTTCTATTGGCTACATGATCTGGGGAAAAGGAACAATAACATCCCGTCATTTAAACAAAAACATCCTTTACCTTCTTTTCAAGAGAAAAACAGTAAAAGACTTCTGACCACAACTTCTAAGCCTCCTACTCACAACCCAAGGTTTAGAAGAAGAAGAAGAAAATATCATTTCTATAGCACCTCTCAAGATAAAAATCACGAGGCACTTCAAAAAAACAAAAATGAAAAAAAAAAAATGTAAAAATATAAAAAAGCATTTAGAAAATGTTTAAAAATATATTTAAAATGAGCAAAAATAAGCAATTGCGATTTAAAAGAAAAAATGTTAAGAGAGAGAGTGAATAGGAAAGAGGGAAATCAGTGGATCCTGAGGAAGGTGGAATAGGTGGGGAGAGCAGAATAAAGAGAGAGGGGTTGAAGAAGGTCATCCAAAAGCCAGCTTGAACAAGTGAGTCTTCAGCTGCTTTTTAAAGGAGACCACCGAGTCCACTGATCTCAGACTCAGGGGGAGAGAGGTCCAGAGTCTGGGGGCCACAGCAGCAAATGATCTGTCACCTTTGGTCTTTAGCCTGGTGCTGCACAACCAGTAGGCTTTGATCACTGGACCTCAGGGACCTGCTGGGGGTGTAGGGACTAAGAAGATCACCAATGTAAGATGGTGCTTGTCCATGTAAGGCCCTATAGACCAGAACCAGGATCTTGAAATGAACCCTGAAGTTGACTGGCAGCCAGTGAAGCTGGAGGAGAAGCGGGGTGATGTGGGTGTGTTTGGAGGACTTGGTCTGAAGCCGAGCACAGGCATTCTGAACCACCTGTAGACGGTTCAGGGAGGTTCTGCTCAGACACGTGAAAAGAGAGTTACAGTAGTCTAAGCGTGAGGAGATGAAGGTGTGGATAACAGTCTCAAGTTCAGCGCGGGACAGAATGGGACTCAGCTTAGCAATGTTCCTGAGATGGAAGAAGGAAGAGCGAACAAGAGAACTGACATGAGAAGCCAGGGTGAGAGCTGGGTCAAAGGTCACGCCAATGTTCCTGACAGAAGGTTTGGTGTGAGAAGCAAGCTGACCAAGAGAGTCTCTGACTTTGGGAACCAGCTTGTCTGGGGCACAGATGAGGATCTCAGTCTTATCTTCATTCAGCTGAAGAAAGCTCCCAGCCATCCAGGTTTTGATAGAGTCTAAGCAGGTGTGTAACAGCAGCAGCTTAGACATCTCATGGGGCTTAAAGGAGATGTACAGAACCAAAGGAGCATCCTGGATGAGAGGCAAATGTCTTCCAGATAACCAGGAAAGTCCAGCTGTTGTCAGCTAAACCCTCGAGATCATCATGTCCAGAGCGTCTGAGAATCTGCACCAACATGCTGCAGTTGAAAACCCTTAAAAATGGAGCTGCTTTCAGTTACAAGCTAACAGATTTAAAACATTAAAGCTCTCAACAGGCTAAAGAGCAAAGGCTCAAGTAAGTCTCGGCTTTGATTGTATTACCAGTAGTGTCTCCTAGTGAGAGATCAGTGGGTGGAGCTTGGTGTTTTTCACCACCGAGAAAGGCTAGCATCATGAATTTAATTCTTTTTCAGGTCATTTGTTCAGCCTCGTGACGGTCATGCTAATACAGACAAGTGTTGGTGAGGAAAAGTGATAGTTCGTTTGGTAGACATGTCATTGTGCCGTGAACCAGAGCAGTGTGAAAGAAAAGCATTGGGAGACGCAACGCTGCGCACACACACGGTCTCCGCTGGCTGCAAAATATGAGCTACAGGTAATCAGCACGGGAAGTCAGAACTGGCTGATCACACACACGAGATCAGCCAATAAGGATCAGCGGCTCATGGATCGGAACATCCCATAATATGTTTGAAAATTCGTTCTTAAACAGATTATTATAGTCTAGAATACAGATACTGTAATATGTATGAAATAAATAGAACCATGTAGCATGATCGTGTTAAAACAGGACTCACTTGGATTGACGTGTTCAAACAAACATGGAGGACAATTTAATGTAAACGCTTGAATTAGGAGGAAAACCAGCAGTGAATTAACTTTTATTGGTCAAGTACATCTAAACTAAATAGATTATTTCAGATTTGGTTGTATTTGTTTATACATTAAAACTGAATATGTGATTTAATATTCAGGCACTTCTTATTGATGTGAGTTCTGACGCAAACATTTGACAAAACAGCTGCTTAAAGTCACTGACAAACAACTGTTCTTCTGCTCAGACGTCCTTGTGTGTCTACAATAAAATGATGATCGTGTTTTTCTGGCACAGCTGTGTTGTAAGTGTTCTAGTTTTTGGTTTATTGGCTCTCTGACCTGCTGTAGATACTCAATCTGGTGGATCGTGCTGGGGGAAAACATGCAGGGAGAAGAGAGGCTCGTGCACACTGAAGCATGCAAACAAACAAACATGCACTTACACAACATACAAATATACACAGACACCACCCAGAGGTGGTGCATCACAGTGGGGCTATCAAAGAGGCCCAACAGAGTGTGAAGGTGAAAGCAGCCTGGGGTCAAAGTCAGAGAGGGACAGCATCTCCACACCTGGCTCTGGGGTGTGTGTGTGTGTGTGTGTGTGTGTGTGTGTGTGTATTTCAGTGTGTACATTGTATGTTAATTTTAGGACGCTCTGTGTGTGTGTCAGTGTGAGACGCACTCTGCAGGGAAGGCTGTGTGTGCTTGTACTCACACTGTGTGCTCGGATCAGTGTCTGTGGTCAGCTTGACGTAGTTGCTAGGAAACAGGCCCTCTCTCCCATTCAGCTCTCCTTTCCACCAATCACAGTCATCCTTGTTGAGCACTGTGATCACCTGACCCTTCTGGAAGGCCAGCTCGTCGTCGTTCTGGGCCACGTAGTCGTACATGCCGATCACCTGACACAGACCTTCAGGACAGGAAACAGGGATGATTAAAGCTGGATTGTTTACATTTATTCATGCAGCAGAAGCTTTGATCCAAATGACCTAAATTCATAGTTCTCCTGTGAGAATACACCGGAGTACCGAAGAAAACCCACATGCAAGGGGACAACATGCTAGCTGCAAACCGAAAGGATTCTTTCTTGGTCCTTAATGTAAAGCTGTAACTGTGACTGGCTCTTGCTGCTGCCACTGGGGGCAGGCTCAGAAATCAGAGCTCTTGGTTGTGGCTTTGTAGAAAGCTGCTTTGACAAAGTTTTATGAATAATGAACAGTACAGCTAATGAATCTTTAAGCTGTGCTTCTTGTCTATCACAAACTCCCTTTACCTTCTTTGGGAGACAGAAAATTAAATCTGGTATATATATATATACACACACACACACACACACACACACACACACACACACACACCAGATTTATATATATAGACATGCACGTTTCCAGAATGTCTAACTGACTATTGATGCTCTTAATGGTTAATAGTCAGTTAACCGTAAACGGCATGTAGGTGAGGTCTGGCTGAACCGTGAGTGAGAGGGAGTGCCTGTTGTTGATCTGACTGTGAATGCTCATGACATTTCATTTGCTGTCATGCTCAACTGCTACTAAATTACAGGTGAAGGGCACGAAAAGCAATTAACTGGACAAAGCTGTTATGTTGGGACAGCAGTAGCTCAGGAGGTAGAGCGGGTTGTCCAGTAATCGGGAGGTTGCAGGTTCAATCCCTGCTCTGGCCAGGCTCCATCATGTCCTTGGGCGAGACACTTAACCACCTTGCCTGCTGGTGGTGGTCAAAGGGGTCGGTGGCACCAGTGTTCAGCAGGCCTCGCCTCTGTCAGCGCGCTCCAGGACAGCCGTGGCTAAGCGTAGCTCATAATCATCAGTGTGTGACTGATTGTGTTGTAAAGTGCCTTGGGGGGTCGTACAACCCTAAGAAGGTGCTATACAAATACAGGCCATTTATATACACACAGTTATAACTGTTATGACCTCTGTGGCAGTTTCAGAGACGTGCCAGCCAGGACAGTCCCACAGCCGACAGATACCTGGAATAGAGCTCATCCAGAGATGACGTTTGACCACTTTAGCAACATCTGCCTCACAGACGGATCCATCCCAGGTCTCCCAGGTTTGGGTTGTTATGGTTAAGGAGCTCCAAAATGTATAACTCTCTCTTCCTTACCACCTTACAGCAGAAGTCTGTATCTTGCTTCCTCCTACCAACACTCATGAACTACACGTCAAGACTCTGCTTGAGGAAAAGACTCCACCCCGCTCCAGGGGACCTATTCCATCTTTTTCCTGAACCATAGCCCCAAATCTAAAACGGCACACAAACATGTGTTCTGGAGTAGTGTGTACCTGTGCTGGCAGGAGCCAGTTTGGGAGGAGTTGGTTCTGTTGGTGTGGTTTTGCTGGTGCTTGGACTCAGAAGCTTCACATAATTGGCTGGAAACCAACCAATCTGGCGCTTTTTCCCTCGAGCCTGGATCAGTGAAGTGACCACATATCAGACACTAATCCACAAACCTCATAAAAACAACAAAAACCTGTTCCATTCAAACCCAGTTTCTTATAGGGAGGTAAATAACCAAGTCAGACTTGACGCATGTGAACATGACTTGAGTACCTGGAGCTCGCCCTCCCACCAGCCCCCGGGGTTCTTTTTCCTGATGAGGATGAGCTGTCCTGGAGCTAGCGTCAGCTGCTCTGCTCCTGTTGCCGTGTAGGCTGCAATCACCTGAGCGATCTCTGAAAAAGAGAAGCGGGTTTGTTTTCCTGCTTTGGAGCTTTAACTACAAAAGTTATTTCCAACAGAATGCAAGGTAGATTCAGAGAAAATGAATTTACATCATTAGAGAAAAGTAAAAGGAACTCTTCAGGCTGTAAGCACTGACCTGGTTTCTTCCCCAGACTGCCGGTCTTCCCTGCGGGTCCCAGTGACTTCAGATAAGGATGTAGAGAGATTACAAACATTTCTTTCAAATGATCTGGAAACTAACTAATCAAAGTGAGCTCTCACTTCTATTGATGAATCGCGTGGCTTAACATAGTTGGACGGAAAGACTCCAGTCTTTCCTCCGACCGTGCCTGTCCACCAGTCTCCTTCCTTCCTGGTCACCATGACGATGTCTCCTTGCTGGAAGCTCAGGTCTCCCTGTTCTGTGCTCTCATAGGTGTACATGGCCACATATTCTGTAGGAAAAGAAAAGTAAAGTGTAAATAATAGATGCGTTATATTTGTGATGTACTGAAATGTTTCCATGAGGTACCTTCTCCGGTGTCGGAGGATTTTGTCGGAGAAGATGAGGGGCGTTTTCCATTGGGTGGGCTTTCTGACATTCCAGATTCACTAAGAGATGTGAGACATACGTAAATTCAAACTTTTGTGACTTTCATGGGATAAATATGGCGAGAGCGGAGGTTTCGACCCTACCTTGTGTTTTTATTTCGAGCTACAGTGCTGGGGGGAACGGTCACGTTGGCCGAGATGAGTTTGACGTAACTTTTGGGGAACCAGCCTCGTTGTCCATTCTGAAGTTCTCCCAACCACCACATGTCCTGCTGCTCCAACACTGTTATTATCTGCATCAACATTAACATCCACGCCATCAGGCAAATGTACAGTTTCCTGTTATCGTGTGGCAGTGATGAGGGTTCTACCTCGTTTTTGTTGAAGTTAAGGTGGTTGTCCTTCTTTGCTCTCCAGGGGTACAAAGCCTGAGCCTGGAGCCCTTCCACCTTCTCTCCCTGACAGACAGATATCGCAGCTCATGGTCATCTGTGACTCGTGTGATCAATGACTTTATCAATATCTGAGACAATGTTTCCACTACCTGTCCTAGTACAGGAGAGGGGGAGGAGCCTGTTGTCATAGTTGCAGGTGTGAAGGCGGAGCGTTGTCGTAGCTGTGCAGATGGAACACTGAGAGATGGATTCTGATTGGCTGAAGAAGTTGGCCAAGCGTCCCACCCTTCACTGTCTGATTGGCTTGTTGTGTTTGAGGGCCATCTGGAAACATTTACACAGAAAAATCTTCATTCTCATCCAAAAAGTTTTTAAGTCAGATCATGTTGTCGTGTGGGGGAATTACGTGGTGCTGAAGTCTGCCCAGTTACTGTTGCCAGATGATGTGGATGAGGAGGTGTGTCCAGGAGCCGGAGGGGGCGTGGTCATGGGCTGCGGGGCTGAAGTGGGTGTGGTTGAGGAAGTGGAGCGGAGGCTGATTGGGGCTTCGCTGTCGGGTATACGCTCTGCATAATTAGCTGGAAACCAACCGGTCCTGCCTCTGAGCTCACCCCCGAGCCACCCAGGCTCACCCGTTTGTGACTCATCCACCTATCAGAGCAAAGGGTGTGATTTAATTAGGCCAGAAACACTAGATGTGCTTCATCAAGCTTTAGGCCAGGTAGCAGGGCTGAACTAGCCAGTGCCAGTGGGTGATAGTTTTACTGCAGCACAGTAAACATTCATCCTGATCAAGTTAAAACTAGAACGTTATCTGGACAATCCCAATAATGAGCTCAACACAAGAGACTAGGGGTGTGTATTTGCAAGAATCTGGTGAAACAACATACATCACAATAGTGGAGATGATATGATGTACTGTGATACTAAAACCCACATAATTGTAATTTTAGGACCGAATTTAATTGGAAAACTCAAGCAAGACACGTCCACGCCACACCTAGTGTTCCAGCAACAGCGCATTGTTCCATCAGAATGAAGGCAGTGAACTGCTGCCACCTAGCAGTCAGAGTCTGAATTGCACTACACAAAAGAAATAAAGGAAATGTTTGCAAATAAATTCTCAATCAAAAAGAAAAATCAATACAACCCTTTCAAAAATCTATCATGAAATATTGTATATTTCAGTGTACCGATATTTTCTCACAATGCTATTAGAAACATGAGTTGTGAAATAAACAAACAGCTTTCAGAGTTTAACTCCAGGAGGCAGGTTCACTAAATCCACAAGCATGGAGAGAAAGGTCCTTCACATCTATTTATCTCTCTCAAAATGTCAGAAATTAAATCAGCAGACGTGCGCCCACAACTGACTCACTTCTGGAGTCAGCTCAATTCAAGATGGCCAAGACCCTTCATCTGAATCCATTTTAAAGACACTGGGCTAAAATTTAGTCTGTTGCTACATGAGTGCCTTTCACCTCACATCCAAAGGGTCATCTGGTTTTGCAATAATCTCATGAGATTTTTCATTTCTCAACAAAAGATGTCATTCTTAAATTTTTCCATTGAAGACAACAAACAATACCAGCTTTACATTTATTTTCCTGTTTAATTATAACTTATTCTACTAAATTTATTAATTTAATCATTGTTACCAAGAAGGTGTTTAATATAAAAGACACTCATTATATGTAGGTAAATATGTGCTGGTCAAACTGAAGGATTTTTATTTCAAATGTACCACAGGGGGATTCAATTCCAGGCCTCGAGGGCCGCTAACCAGCATGTTTTAGTGGTTTCACTGCTCTAACACACTAGATTCAGTGATTGAATCACCTGTGCAGCAGCTCATCCGGCTCTGCAGAAGCCTGTTAATCACCTACTGATTGAAATCAGGTGTGTTGAAGCAGGGTTTAAGCTAAAACGTGCTGGACACCGGTCCTCCAGGCCCAGAATAAAACACCCCTGCTGTAGCGGGTTATGGGATAAGTGGAGCAACACACTGACATCCAGTCAGCAGTGTTTAGCATCAGTGTGGAGGCTGAGAATCTACACAACTTTTATTTCCCCATATTTTAGTTTTGTGTCACAATTCACGGCTTCAGGAAGAGTGAGAGCTGCAAAGCAGCTAAACTCTTTGGTGTTGCTTTAATGGTAAAGATGGGGGGTTCATTCATAAAGATAGCTGAAACAAAATGATTAGGTCAACATAAACACGTGACAGCATTCCCACTTTAGTAAGGGACATTCATCCGCTAGAGGACAGATGAACATGAGCAGGGCATGAGATGAATGCACTGGCTTGTGATTGGTGGAAACACAAAACGGCACTGGGCGGGGGGCAAGAACTTACCCACTCCCCCTTCACCTTCAGTTTGCAGAGCGGAGGAGAGAAATAAAACATTAAAGCAGACGGTCATTCACACACAAACACACTTCAGGAGGCTTTAACACAAATGCAGAGATAAATCCAACATGAACAGGACACGTGTGACATGAGTGCAGGTTACACACCATGATGACATCTCCAGGCTGGATACTGATCTCATCGTGGCTGCGAGCATCAAATGGATACAGAGCCCTGTAGTAGACCACCTTCACTGGCTGCTGCTGCTGCTGGTCGAAGCCGCTGCTCGATGCTTTCTGCTCAAACACACTGGAGCCTGGAGCTTTCTCCGCTGCAATTAGACAAAAACAAAAAGACGCATTTATCTTAAGTTCTGTGGCTGAGAATTATTTATTTATCTCGTTTCCTTATCTATCTACAGTGGTGTGAAAAACTATTTGTCCCCTTCCTGTTTTCTTATTCTTTTGCATGTTTGTCACAAAAAATGTTTGTGATCATCAAACACATTTAACCGTTAGTCAAAGATAACACAAGTAAACACAAAATGCAGTTTTGAAATGATGGTTTTTATTATTTAGGGAGAGAACAAAATCCAAACCTACATTGCCCTGTGTGAAAAAGTAATTGCCCCCCTTTTTAAAAAATAACCCAACTGTGGTGTTTCATACCTGAGTTCAATTTCTGTAGCCACCCCCAAGCCTGATTACTGCCACACCTGTTTCAATCAAGAAATCACTTAAATATGAGCTGCCTGACACAGAGAAGTAGACCAAAAGCACCTCAAAAGCTAGACATCATGCCAAGATCCAAAGAAATTCAAGAACAAATGAGAACAACTCTGTTAAGCAAAAAGAACATTAGGGCTCGTCTCAATTTTGCTAAGAAACATCTCAATGATTGCCAAGACTTTTGGGAAAATACCTTGTGGACTGATGAGACAAAAGTTGAACTGTTTGGAAGGCAAATGTCCCGTTACATCTGGCACAGAAGTAACACAGCATTTCAGACAAAGAGCATCATACCAGCAGTAAAATGTGGTGGTGGTAGTGTGATGGTCTGGGGTTGTTTTGCTGCTTCAGGAACTGGAAGGCTTGCTGTGATAAATGGAACCATGAATTCTACTGTCTACCAAAACATCCTGAAGGAGAATGTCCGGCCATCTGTTCGTCAACTAAAGCTGAAGCGATGTTGGGTGCTGCAGCAGGACAAGGACCCAAAACACACCAGCAAATCCACCTCTGAATGGCTGAAGAACAACAAAATGAAGACTTTGGAGTGGCCTAGTCAAAGTCTTGACTTGAATCCTATTGAGATGCTATGGCATGACCTTAAAAAGGCGGTTCATGCTAGAAAACCCTCAAATAAAGCTGAATTACAACAATTCTGCAAAGATGAGTGGGTCAAAATTCCTCCAGAGCGCTGTAAAAGACTCGTAGCAAGTTATCACAAACACTTGATTGCAGTTATTGCTGCTAAGGGAGGCCCAACCAGTTATTATGTTCAGGGGGCAATTACTTTTTCACACAGGGCAAAGTAGGTTTGAATTTTGTTCTCTCCCTAAATAATAAAAAAAACATAAATCATTTCAAACCTGCATTTTGTGTTTACTTGTGTTATCTTTGACTAATGGTTAAATGTATTTGATGATCAGACACATTTTATGTGACAAACATGCAAAAGAATAAGAAATCAGGAAGGGGACAAATAGTTTTTCACACCACTGTATATTTATGTTAATCTTAACTCGGTTCATCAAGTGCTTTGATAGTTTCACTCAGCATATGTCTGTGCTGTTGGGATTAACTTGAGGTCTCTTCCATAACAACAACAGGAAAACATTCCTTTTGTATTATTGGTGGAGAAGGTTTACCAGAGCTGAGGAAAACAGCCACATTAGAGCCTTATTTTGAAGGATGTCTGAAGCATGTTCCCTAGATTCTTGGGTTTATGATGGTTGCTGTTTTCATGCTGGCTGTGACCAACCTGCCGAGGCCCAAGGATCAGCTGGCTGACTGAACAGCTTGTTCAGTTTCTCCTGCATGTCCTTCTTGCCTCTGTTCTCGTCCTCCTCTTCTAGAGACCCGACTCCCTTCCTCCCCTCCTCCTTCTCCTCCATCCCTCTCCTCTTCCTCTCCTCCTCCTCCTGAGTAACTCTGTTCAGCCAGGCGTGCGATGCTGAGACGGAGGCGGGGCTGGGGGCTTTAGCTGCTGAACTTCCTGCTTCATGTGAAGACAGCCTGCACGTTGGTTGGAAAATAGGTACTTAACAAAACTTCAGATGAATCTAGATTTTGGTGAACATTGATTTTATTTGGGAGAACTCTCACCCGCCCTCCTGCAGTTCAGCAGACTTTCTCTCACTGTGCGTTTGCATGTGAGGGAGTGTGTGTGTCTGTATGTGTGTGTCTCCCTCTAGCTCCTTCTGTTTCAGCCTCTGCTGGCGGGTGTGGATCTCCCGCAACTCCTGCAAAGCATCATGGGAAACAGGAAGGAACAACAATGAGGACGAAGTGGGATCAGAAGGCTAGTTGCTACGGGTTACCATCAACAATGAACAGGAACAACACCACCAGTAGCAGTAGCACATTTGTCAGGTGACTGAAGCAAGCTCCGCCCCTTGTTGCTGTGGTACTGTGGCTACAAACACTGAAGGTAACCATGGCAACATGTTAACGCCATAGTTTTTCTATTATGAAACACAATGCCAAACAGATTTTTAGAGGTTATGGTTACGAAGAAAAATGGAGCAAGAATGTCTCCGTCTGCTCTGGATTTACAGTAAATGTTTATTATTTTGTGTGTGTGTGTGTTTTATCTTTTGGCTGAAGATTGTTCTTGACTTTTTAAACTGCTTGCAAAGTATTTTTGTTTATTAAAGATGCACAAAAGTGACACTGACCTCCGGTGGTCAAATTTTGGTACTGCAGCCCACAAAAACAAATGTGTCCACTTAGTGACACCCCCTCTGTGCTGGGGCCTCTGCTCTTCCTCCTCTATCTGATTCCTCTTCAGCACATCCTGAGCTCCTTCAAAGGAATCTCCTGCCATCTTTATGCAGATGACATCCAACTGTACATCTCCTTTAAGCTCCATAAGCTGCAGCTGTTACACACCTGCTTAGACTCTATTAAAACCTGAATGGCTGCTTTCTACAGCTGAATGAAGATAAGACTGAGATCCTCATCTGTGCCCCAGACAAGCTGGTTCTCAAAGTCAGAGACTCTCTTGGTCAGCTTGCTTCTCACACCAAACCTTCTGTCAGGAATCTTGGTGTGACCTTTGACCCGGCCCTCACCCTTGGTACACAGAGTCCCGTTATTTACATTCATTTGTTACAACTCCTAGTTTTATTCAATGTCAGATATGACATGAAGAGAAAGGAAATGTGGCAGAAGTCCAAATAAAAACTCAAGAACATCTGATGATATATTTTAAACAGTCTAGATTCTAGGAAGACAATACTGTTTTTAACAAAAGATGTTTGCACAGAGAAGGGGTGTGACTGGAGGAGGGTTTTGTTGCTACTGGATACTGATGCAAGCAAAACCCAAAATGCTGGTGAAGGCAAAGGGGCGGAGCTTGCATGAGGCACTTTACTGTGGGATGAGTTAACAAAAGAAGACATGGGGGAGATGGGTAATCAGAAAAGGGTGCAGGACAGCTCTGAGTAGTCATGACAACCATCTGTGCCGTTAGAAAACACACCGTTACTACAACAACGCAGGCAGCAAACCCACATGAGAGAAGAGACTGACAGCCAAAGATACAGAAAACTCCACAACACCTGAAACAGGAAGTGGAAGTGACATGAGACAACAGACACACATTCACCCACATAAAGTAACCTGACATACTCCTAGCTTCTTCTCGTGTGGCTGAAACATCACTAGATACAGCAGAGCTACGGTTACGTAATTCAGTATCAGGGCCAAGCAAAGGAGGACAGCTGGGTGCGTAGTAAGACCAGCAAGACAATCATCCTAGATATGGTAGCTTTACTCCTGTTTCTTAACCTGAGTTAACCAAACTAGGTAACTCTATGAAGACCTCTGCATGCCCCCTCGACATCTTACCATCATCTTTGTTTAAAAGTGCTTTTCAGTCCATCAGTCCCAGCGTGCTCTCTATAATTAATGCTTCTCTGGTTTCTGGTCAGGTCCCTGCTTACTTTAAGAACGCTGTAATCCACCCACTTCTTAAAAAAACGAGTCTCGACCCCTCTCTCCATAGCAGCTTGAGACCCATCTCTAAACTTCCGTTCATCTCCAAGATCTTGGAAAAGGTTGTGGCTAAACAACTCACAGCTGCTCTTGATGAACATAACATCTATGATAGCTTCCAGTCAGGTTTTCGTAGAGCTCATTCTACTGAAATAGCTCTTCTTAGGGTTTCTAATGACCTTCTGACTCACAGTGATGCAGGGGACTGTTCCGTTCTGGTCCTGCTGGACCTGACTGCAGCCTTTGACACTGTTGACCATCACCTGCTACTGGAGAGGCTGAGAGACTGGGTAGGCCTTTCAGGAACTGCTCTGGAGTGGTTCTCCTCTTATCTTTCTGAGCGCTCCTTTTCTGTGGCCGTCTCCAAGTTTAGGTCCTCCACCACCTACCCTACCCATGGTGTCCCACAAGGTTCTTTGCTGGGGCCTCTGCTCTTCCTCCTTTATTTGCTTCCTCTTCAGCACATCCTGAGCTCCTTAAAGGAATCCTCTACCATCTTTTTACACATATTTTTTTATTATCAAATGTCTTGACATGGAACAATGATCTCACTAAGAGTCAGATAATTCGATTATGATACATTTTTGATTTATTGCCAAGACCTAGTGTGACCTTTGACCCAGCTCTCACCCTGGAGTCTCATGTCAGTTCTCTTGTTCGCTCTTCCTTCTTCCATCTCAGGAACATTGCTAAGCTGAGTCCCATTCTGTCCCGCGCTGAACTTGAGACAGTTATCCACACCTTCATCTCCTCACGCTTAGACTACTGTAACTCTCTTTTCATGTGTCTGAGCAGAACCTCCCTGAACCGTCTACAGGTGGTTCAGAATGCCTGTGCTCGGCTTCAGACCAAGTCCTCCAAACACACCCACATCACCCCGCTTCTCCTCCAGGTTCACTGGCTGCCAGTCAACTTCAGGGTTCATTTCAAGATCCTGGTTCTGGTCTATAGGGCCTTACATGGACAAGCACCATCTTACATTGGTGATCTTCTTAGTCCCTACACCCCCAGCAGGTCCCTGAGGTCCACTGACCAAAGCCTACTGGTTGTGCAGCACCAGGCTAAAGACCAAAGGTGACAGATCATTTGCTGCTGTGGCCCCCAGACTCAGGAACTCTCTCCCCC
The DNA here is from genome assembly GCF_043380555.1 of Nothobranchius furzeri. Taxonomy (NCBI): domain Eukaryota; kingdom Metazoa; phylum Chordata; class Actinopteri; order Cyprinodontiformes; family Nothobranchiidae; genus Nothobranchius; species Nothobranchius furzeri. The sequence goes on from NC_091752.1 coordinate 40,943,503, forward strand.
TGAGCCCGAGATCAGTGGACTCAGTGGTCTCCTTTAAGCCCGAACGACACTGTGCTATTTTCAGCCAACTTTACCAATGCATATTATTAACTAAACACCAGTTTTAATTTTTGTTAATAGCCCAAGTTAAACCAAAGTTATAGTTCAAATAATTAAACTACCTTTTTAGACCATCAGCTTTTGTGAATTGTCAAAACCGTGATTCTGGCATTAAGGTTAAGGATTCTGTGATCTGTGAGAGGAGATGAGCTCATGAACATAAAAAAGAAAACACAAAAACATGACATCTCTTTGATGCTGGTGGAAATCTCACATATTCAACTGATAAAGATGGGTTCAGTTGAATTTGCTGCTAAGAGACAGAAAGTTGCGTGAGTGACAGCTGATGTGAAAAAGGAGCGATGTGCTGTCACCAAGCGGAGTACTTAGTGAGACAGAAATTGATGGCAAAACTTTAGACATTGGAGCAATCTGTGTCAGATTTTGTGTCACTTTTCTGTAGTCCTGTCGTGTTTTTTTTAAGTATACAGGAGGATGAGAAGGATGAATGTTAAGCAGACAGCTCAGCTGTTTAGGCTGAAGACAGGAAATGAAGACTTGCAGCTGGAGTCTGAGGCCAAAGCGAGGTTTCTTGAAAACAATCCTTTCTCTTTGGGGAAGATGAGCTCGATCATGAGACACTGAAAAGAAGTGATAACAGTCAAGCCTTTTTCTCTTTTCTGATTTGTTTTGGTTAGCTGTCTGCTTTTAGTGACGTATGCTTTTCGGGGGTAACGCTCATGACGTTGCGTGCCCTGCTAAAGCGGGACATCGGGCAGTCTTGCTCACTGACACTTGCACCGTACAGTGTGCCACCTATCTGGAGTTCTCAGTGTGACATGAGCAGTCTTGTGTGACGGCCAAAAATCGCAGAATAGTCCCTGCTGTGACCTCCTGCTGATTCAGTTGATTCTTCGTCAATACCTTCACTTTGCCAGATCCTGTATTACCTATTCTTATTCATTTTCTTTCGTATTTTTCATAATTTTTATTCAAACGTTTTCATTTTCCCAAAATTTTATTACAATATTTTTAAACACATTTTTATTATAAATATTCTTTGTTTATTTTTTTACTGACTAGCAACATTACTGGGTTAACAAGCTGTCTGTATTCTGATTGGTAATTTCTTCTTATTAGGAATGATATTCATCAAATAACATAATGCTTATCACCTGCTGTCTCATAACTGAACAAATATCCACCAGGCTGATTGTTGTCAACAAAAACATGATGCACACAGAAGAACAAGTCTGTTCAATTACATTTAAACGTTATGTACATGGTTTATTTTCTTGTTGTTTTATATGCCTGAGGCTCTTATTGTGAAGGGTTTAAAAGAAAGTCTAGGTTTTAAACAACCGTTGCTGTCAGGATGATTTTAGATAATCTATTAAGTGTGTGTGCACTCATAACCAGAGTTTAACCAGCATCACTGATTAAAACTGATAAAACCTCCTCATTTCATTGAACATAGCAGGCTAACATGTTAGCAACCTCGCATTAGCTGTTACGCATCATGCAGATACAGACGACTTGTTAAATCAGAAGTTAGTACATCATTACATCGACTTTCCTTCTTCACTTTCTTCAGAAGGAGGTTTAGATGTAGTCTCTTGAGGCATAAAAACCTCCAGTTCTCCATTATCACCACCTCAGTGCTGCATCTGTTCATCAATCTAACAATTGAATGATCCCCAGTGTAAGCAGCAAATCCAATAATGGCTGTAATATTAACAACAGATTTCACCACCTTTCAAACTGTTAACTGTTTCACCAATTCAAGCAGAATAGAAGTTATATAAATAGAGAAATAGCAGAAGAGAAGAAAAGGGAGAAGCTGGAGAGATGGGGGTGAAGGTTGGGTTGCTTTGTGGACCTTTATCATAAAGTATAGCTAAGTGGGACAGCTGATAAACACTCCTATAGCTGTCCCTGCTCCTGGTGCTGAAACACACACACACACACACGCAAGCACGCACAACATGCAACACAAACACACACACACACACACACACACACACACACACACATGCAACACACACACACACGTCTGTCTTTCTACCATAGTGAGGACCATCCATTGACTTCGATTCATTTTTGTGACTCCACTATGTTATACAACCCATACCCTAACCCTAACCATAACTAATGCTGATCTATTCCTATTCCTAACCTTAACTAAAACTTAATTCACACCAAACCTTTAACAACTGGTAAGCTTCTAAAAAAAAGTGAGGACCACAAAAATGTCCTCACATTGTAGGGAAAATTGTGAAAATGGTCCTCAGTATGTAGTAAGTTTCAATTGGTTTTAATAATAACAGTTTAAATAACCTCTACTGTAATATTTCTATTTCTATCTGGCGTCTGTGGTTTTGCTGGCAAACAAAGCCTAAGCATGGGTTAGTTTGTGCCTCCTCCTCAGACGCGTTGGGCATTACTGGACCAGAGACAAACTGGTGAATCAGCAGGATGTGAGCATGTCTTCTGCTGGCTACTAAACTAAACTCACTCCACCATTTTGATAATAAATCACAAAAGTAACGGGGCTTGGAGGTTGGGCTCAGCAGCATTGTTATGATTATTACTCCTCATCATCCCAACTGCAGTACCACCCCATTCCAGCAGCGGCAGTGTGCTCTACCTGTCTCCCTTTCTCTTCCTCCTGAAGCTGGCGTTGCAGGGCTTCTATCCTGGCACAGTGGTTGGCATAGAACTCACACAGAGACTGGCATGGCAGCAAAATGCCAGTGTAGGAGGTAAATACAGGGAGTAGAAAATATAGAAGGACGGGTTCATTAAGTGGTTTCAACAAAGAATCACACAGGAAGAAAATGAGAAAAAAAAGGACAGTTAGAGGGAGCAGAAACAAATGAATGAAAGACAATAACCAAGAGGGTGAGTCCCGGTGGGTACAGAGGACAGTGATGGGGGAGGGACAGATGGGACATCTGCCATCTATACCTCTTTGACTGATCATTTCATCAGAGACACAGAAAAAACGGAAACCAGGTTTGTTCTCTACTTTCCCAAATCTGTAAAATGGCTCCTTCCCTAAATAATCCTGACAGCCAACCAGATTAGATTAGATAAACTGTTAGAGAATGTATTTATAGCTCACTGTGCTCCTCCTGCTCTTTATCATCCTCCTCGTTGTTGGAACAAAACCAGAAAACAGATCCTGCTCTCTTCGTCCTGTCTCACTGTCCAGAATACAACCTGTCTCACTGTCCCATATATTACCAGTCTCACTGTCCAGAATACAACCCATCTCACTGTCCCATATATTACCCGTCTCACTGTCCAGAATACAACCTGTCTCACTGTCCCATATATTACCCGTCTCACTGTCAAGGATACAACCTGTCTCACTGTCCAGAATACAACCTGTCTCACTGTCCCATATATTACCTGTCTCACTGTCCAGAATACAACCCGTCTCACCGTCCCATATATTACCTGTCTCACTGTCAAGGATACAACCTGTCTCACTGTCTAAGTTGCAATTTTCACTGTCCTGTATACAACCTGTCTCAATGTCCCGTCTACAACCTGTCTCACTGTCCCGTATACAACCTGTCTCACTGTCCTGTATACAACCTGTCTCGCTGTCCCGTATACAACCTGTCTCACTGTCCTGTATACAACCTGTCTCACTGTCCCGTATACAACCTGTCTCACTGTCCCGTATACAACCCATCTCACTATCCAGGATACAACCTGTCTCGCTGTCTAAGTTGCAATTTTCAAAAATACTTTAATACCAGAGGGAAATTAAGAGTTTCAGTACACACAATTCTGAGATCATACATACATAGATACATGACAAGAATTGGTGACTGTGGTTCACTGTCCCATATATAACCCATCTCACTGTCCCATACATAACCCGTCTCACTGTCCAGGATACAACCTCTCATTATCCCACTTGTATCACTTTCTAGGACACAACCAGTCTCACTGTCCCTTATACAAAGTGTCTCACTATCCAAGCTACAACCTGTCTCACTTTCCAGGATACAACCAGTTTCACTGTCCTAGCTGCAACCTGTCTCACTTCCCCGGATAAATCCTGTCTCACGGTCCAAGATTTAAATAGAAAAATAAAACTGTTGCCTCTGATGTAATAAAGTTAACCACAGCTGTCTACCACACACACACACACACACACACACACACACACACACACACACACACACACACACACACACACACACACACACACACACACACACACAATATGAAGAATGGGACAGAATGTAGTTTAAAGAGTAAAAAGTTAATTAGTGGATTAGTGTTTCTTTAACTGTCGTCACCGTCTTCCTCCGCTTATCTGGGTCCGGGTTGCGGGGGCAGCATCCCAACTAGGGAGCTCCAGACCGTCCTCTCCCCGGCCACCTCCACCAGCTCCTCTGGCAGGACCCCAAGGCGTTCCCGGACCAGATGTAACCTCTCCAACGTGTCCTGGGTCGACCCGGGGGGCTCCTGCCGGCAGGAATGCCCGAAACATCTCCCCAGGGAGGCGTCCAGGAGGCATCCTGACCAGATGCCCAAACCACCTCAACTGGCTCCTTTCGATCCGGAGGAGCAGCGGTTCTACTCCGAGTCCCTCCCGAATGTCCGAGCTCCTCACCCTATCTCTAAGGCTGAGCCCGGCCACCCTACGGAGGAAACTCATTTCGGCCGCTTGTATCCGCGATCTCGTTCTTTCGGTCATTACTCAAACCTCATGACCATAGGTGAGGATTGGGACGTAGATCGACCGGTAAATCGAGAGCCTGGCTTTCTGGCTCAGCTCCCTCTTCCCCACGACAGATCGGTTCAGCGTCCGCATCACTGCAGATGCTGAACCAATCCGCCTGTCGATCTCCCGATCCCTCCTACCCTCACTCGTGAACAAGACCCCGAGATACTTAAACTCCTCCACTTGAGGTAGGACCTCTCCCCCGACTCGGAGTTGGCAAGCCACCCTTTTCCGGTCGGCCGTGTTTCTTTAGCTGATGGATTTTAATAGTAAACATGCTATTTTTTATGTTACATAAACGTACAATACTTTGTTCTAAATATAAATGAAGTTAATATTTAGTCTTGACATGCTCATGTCCGATTGTTTGTTGACCAAAAGATTCTTTGTTTTAACAGCAGGTGTCGTTTATGAGCTTGGCTGTAACCTGCAGATCTGATGATTTAGAACTTTTACAAGCTGAAGCAAATGTTTACATCCTGCTGAGCATAGATTAGTTGATTTAACTACATTTATAATAAAACTTTTCTGACCTTTCTCAGTGGTCTAGTGGTAGAGTGTCCGCCCTGAGACTGGGAGATCAGGGGTTTGATTCCTGGTCGGGTCATCCCAAAGACTTTGAAAAAAATGGACCCAGTGCCTCCCTGCTTGACACTCAGCATTAAGGGGTTGGATTGGGGGGTTAAACCACCAAATAGTTCCCGAGCGCGGCTGTGTCTGCAGCTCACCGCTCCCCCAGGGGATGGGTCAAACGCGGAGAACAAATTTCGCACACACACCTGTGTGTGTGACAACTAATGGGACTTTAACTTTTAAACTAGGTAGTTAAGTGGCTTTAAATGATCCAGCACAGCGGTGACATGTTGATATTTGTTTACCTTCAGCTGTGTGTTGAACGCATCTATTTCCAGCAGTTTAGCTCTGGTCTCTCTCTCCACAGCATCAAGCTGCTCTTTCAGCTGCTCTCTGCTGCTCTCTTTCTGCTCAACGGCTTTCTGTAGAGATGATAGACTGTCCCCTACAAACACACCATGGAAACTCATTATTCCAAACAGAAGTAAAAGGTCCTCACACAAACAGGAAAAACAGATGATCTGATTTTCATGGTTTTAGTTCAGGTTAAAGCATCACCAATCATTTCAATTCTAATATTTGCAACTGGAGCTTTAGCTACTGAAAACTCTTAAAAGTATGTCAGAGTTTTGCAGCTAAATGCAACATTTGAACTCTAGATTCAGTTCAGTTCAGTTCACTTTATTTCAAACATATACATTCACCAACATTACATAAAATCATTCCACGCAATTGTTTGAAAAGGAGTAGGGAGAAGTGTATACTTATTTAGCCCTACCCCCTAGATCAGGGCTATTCAATTCTCGATGGCCAGTATCCAGCACGTTTTTGTGGTTTCTCTGCTCTAGCAAACTAGATTCACTGGTTGAATCACCTGTGCAGCAGCTCATCAGGCTCTGCAGAAGCCTGTTAATCACCGGCCCTTGAAGCCCGGCGTTGAATAACACTGATCTAGATGTATCTCATGTGTTTCCACAAAGCTAAAAGATGAATCACTCAGTTCTTAAACACAACCAATAAGAAGTCTCAGAAGAGCGGTCTACGATGTAAAAACATTGTTCAGAGAAAATGAAGCAATCTTTGCATTTCTGTTCAGCTTTCTGAATTTTTAAAGTCAGTTTGGAGCCAGAGCTAAAACCAAAGGGTCATCGGAGCAGAGCCAAGGGAAGGAGAGTAACATTTTGAATAAATGAATATTGATTTATGAAATCTGCAGGTTTGCTATGTTCTCAATCACCTCTGATTAGAAAATGTCATATATATAATAACAACAGTACCTCTCATAGTTTTGCAGATGACACCATCTAGCTCCATCACCTAGTGACTGTGGTCCCCTAGACTCACTCTGTCAGTGTTAGAACAAATGAATGACTGAATGCAGTCAACCTTCCTCCAGCTAAACAAAGACAAGACTGAAGCTATTGTCTTTGGAAATAAGGAGAATAGATTGGCTCCAGAGGACTAAAGACAAAGACCCAGGTTAGAAATCTTGGTGTCATAATTGATTCAGACCTGAGCTCCACTGGTCACATTAAGGCTATAACTAGATCAGCGTTTTATCATCACGTATTCCTCCTCCAGCGTCCTTAAATCTTCCAGTGCCCAGATCAACATTACTGGGATTTATTTTAAACAAGTAAAGCTGTAGCATAGTGGTGGCCATTTCTTACCAGAGTAAGTATTTATAATGCTAACATTAGGTTTTAACGGGGTTAAATACTGGCGGTGTTTGCTCCGAACCCAACTTCCGCCCCAAAAAATAAAAACACAACGAGTCTTGGGAAAATCTATAAAAGCAAATCTGCTGAAGTCCTTGACAGAAAACTTTATTTAGTGGTGATTTTGTTCGATTTGACGAACTTAAGGCTCAAAACCGCAGCAAGAAGTTAATGCGACAGCACTCATACTCACCGTGAGCGCCGTACTGCCTCGTCGTCTGCAGCGTGCTGTCTGTTTAACTGTGACTGGTCAAATAACGACACGTGACTAATACACTAGAATAAAGACCGTTTGTGAACAAAACATCCCCCCCGCCCCAATAAAAAGTCTTTGGATTTACATGATTCACGTGAACGCCACATTTGGCTTCAAAAACGGCAATTTTCGCCAAAAAGCTACAAGTTTGCGTGTTAGTTTGGTACAGGTGTGTCTAAGGATCGCATGATGGGTTAGGGTGTGTGTGTTGTACTCACGATGCAGACTGCTCTGCTGAACCTGTTTCAACTGGTCGTTCAGACACTGTTTATCAGGGATCAGCCTTCCCAGCCACTGCTGCGACTCCTGCACAACCAGAAAGGCCTTACAGCAGAAATATTTACAAACAAGTCTTAAAGCTGCTCTACAGAGGGCGCACCACGTGGTCGTTAGAGAAACTGCAGTCCGTAAAATTCTTATGCCCATGACGTTCAAACCTATTTATTATTTTTTCCCAAATTATTTACCTGTTTATTCATTATTATTAACTACCACCCTTAAGTAAAGGAAAACCTGTGTCAGGAGAAGCATTGGAAGGAGATGCTGATGTTAGTTGGCAGGTTTTTTGGAGAGTGCATTGGAGAACCAGGGGGATAGAGCTGGTGATTGCGGAACATTATCCCGGGATCAGTGAGCCGACATCGGACTGTCCTAGAAGGTTTTCCCACTCCCCATCCTGGTACTGAAACGTTTCAAAGTTCTGGAGCTTAGTACCAGACTGTGATGTGCAGCAGTGCCGTCTGCCAGTGTTGCATGACTCTGGACAGAAGGAGGTGGACATGCAGAGATCCAGGATGGAATTATCAGCCTTTGGGGCCACTTCTGAGTGCCCAAATCTGTCCAGAACCAGGAGGAGGAGCGGCCGGAGATGGACCGGGCATGATTTGCTGGCAGGATACATTTTTAAATGTATGTTTCCATTTGTTAGTTTAGGTTCTCTAGAAGCTAACTGAAGGAGAGCACAGCCTTCTCTTGAACGTGCATACATCATGACACATGCTCTCACAGTGTGGTACCGGCCCAAGCCCCTTCTAAATGAATGGAATTTCTTCCTCTACAAACAGTCGTGGCAAAAAGTTCTAGCTTCACTCGTATGGGTATAGATGTAAAATGGTTTTATGTAACCAAAACTATTACATAATGCAGCTTTCTGCTACAGCAGTAAAGACGGATGTAGAGCGTACCTGCAGCTGCTGCTGTAGCTGTGTGATTTCAGCGATGCGCGTTTCTCTGGTCTGATTGGTCTGCTCCATCTCCCTCCGCTGAGCCGACAGACGAAAACGAACATCTTTCAGTTTACCCTCCAACTGGTTCTTCTTATCATTCTGAAGAAACAAATACAGAAATTAGATTATGTACAACATCCTTTATCCTAGACAATAACTAGACGCCAACTTCGGACTAGGACAACATCACTGCTCCAAGCCGTGCCTGTAATGTTATGGATAAGATCCTCATGTGTGCTCTGTGCGTTCTGGATTATGTAACTGATTACCAGAGCCTCCAGTTCAAACTCCAGAGTCTTCTTCCTGGCTTTGAGCAGGACGATACTTTCTTGTTCTCTGTTTCTTTGCGTCAGAAGCTCCTGGCGACGCTGCCTCTCCCACTCCAGCTGACGCTGGCGCTCTAATTCCCTTTTAGCGGCCTGGAAATAAACAGCATAACAGAGTGAACTTGACAGTAAACGTCTTCAGTATGAACATCAAGAGATGTGGTTGACTGTAAACAGTTGCACAAGGTTGTCGGGACAAGCTGATAAGGTCAACAGCTGCAGCTCTAGATCATACCTCCCTCCTTTCTATCTCCTTGCGCCGCTCCTCTTCTCTTTGCCTCTCTAGCTCTCTCTGTTTCTCCAGTTGCTTCTCTAGTTCCTGCTGTCGCCTCCGCTCTTGCTCCAGCCGCTCGCGCTCCTGAAACATAAACATGCGGGTTAGTTGTTGAAGTCCCTTGTGCCGACAAGCAAAGTTACACTGAGAAGGTTTAAGACTAACTACAATCCCTGACTGATTCAAATTTCATCAAACACATTATGGAAATTAGAAATGTGCATCACATTTACCTTTCTCTCCTGTTCTTCTCGTTCTAGAGCAGCCAGCCGTTCCTGCTCTTTCCTCTGCTGCTCCTGAAGAGCCTGACGTCTCTTCTCCAATTCCAGGTTCCCTCGCTCAAAGTTCTCCCTCTTTTTATCCTCAAACGTCACTGAGGTGAGAGAATTTGTGAACAGGTCTTTATTTAGTGCAGTATTGGTGATTATGACTCACACTCAGACATTAAATCCAAACAGTCAGCATCTCAGAAAATTAAATTATGAAAAAGGACATTATAAACAGAAATGTCAGGCTTCTGAAAGGTCTGCGTGATTCACTGCATCCATGCAGCGTGGAGGCTACGTCAGGGCGACCCATCAGACTGTGGCTCTGCTCAGGTGTGATAGATCTCAGGCTGCTTTGCTAGCAGCCTTCAGGTCTTCTGCATCATTGGCTCAGGTGGTTTTCACCCTCTCCTCTCTTTCTCCAGACCTTGATCTCCAAATGACCTGCAGACTTTACTTTCATCTGAAAAGAGGACTTTGGGCCACTGAGCATCAGCCCAGTTCTCAGGTAGCCCAGGTATGATGCTTCTGGTGTCTCTGGTTCAGGAGTTGTTTGTCGTGAGGAATGTGACATCTGTAGGCTGTGTGTAGAAGCTCTAGATCAGTGGTTCCTAACCTTTTTCCTTTGCCTGTGTCAACGACAAGCCAGGACAGCCCAACCTCATCTCTTACCCCCCCCCCTCCGCACACACACACACAGCAAAAGTAATTAATGAAGTTGTGGGACCTCCTTGGGGGGTTACAGACCCCAGGGTGGGGACCACTGCTCTAGATGATCCATCTCCAGCATCAGTCGTGGTGAAGGTCCACCAGATTCCTGAATGAATGATCCCTTCCCTGCTCCTGCTGCTCCTTTTCCTACCACCTCTGTGAACATGCTTGGATGCATGCAGCTTCTTTAGCAATCACCTTCTGTGGCTTCCCCTCCTTGTGAACAGTGTCCACAACTGACATCTGGGCATGTGTCCAGTCAGCATTTGTCCTCATGGTTGTGTGTCCTACTGAGCCAGAATGAGACCATTCATCAGGCTTTCATGTGTGGGTTGGCCTGGTCAACATGCTCATTATCAGTCTGGATGCAGTGGAGTAAACATCTCCTCTGACTGCAGCTCGGACCTCCTTCTCCAGCAGCGGCAGCGTGAGGACAAACTGCTGTGAGGAGCACGCAGCAGTCTCAAGAGACAGCAGGAAGCTGTGTGCTTCATATCACAGTCTCCAAAAGCAACACGGCTCCACGCGTCTTTTGCCCCGCCCGCGTGCTCGGAGACATCCGCCTTCCTGAGAAGGCTGTGTGAACCAGACATCATTGTGTGAACGGAACCTGGCCCAACAAGACCGGACCGGGCCGAGCCAGATGTGAACGTGTCTTTAGGTGCACCTGCTGCAGGTGTTTGGAGTTATTTAGCTGATTAGTGTGACACCAAGAGTTTCCAGTCTCTAACTTTTCACAATATTCTAATTTTCTGAGACTAAAAGTTTGAGTTTTTGTCATCTGTAAGCAATATTCATCAGTGCAAAAAGAAATACAGGCTTGAGAAAAATTATATGTAATTAATCTACATCATTTATGAGTGTTACTTTCTGAAATAAGTGACAGAAATAGTCTGTTTTGATGCTTTTGTCATCGTTTTAGACGTGGCTGTAAAACAGCCGAGAGATGATGTAGTACCTGTTTGATGCCATGAAGAGATCAGAAAACTCACCCGGTAATTTCTTCTCCTGGCTGCTCTCCGTCTCCTCTTCCGGTTCCTCCTGAACACTCTTCTGGTCCGACTGAACACTGTCGCTTCGTACACGCCTAAACCACACACACGCAATCAACACACTCTTCTTCTTCTTCTACTGCTGTCAGTCTTGAGATTAATATCAATACATCATTACAGCTTTCATGTAAACAAGCGGTAATCAGCACGTTTTAGTTTTAACTTTGTTTCAACACCTGATGAGTTGCTGCACAGGTGATTCAACTAGGGACGTTCCGATCACTGGTTTTGCTCCCGATCCAATTCCGAGTCATTTGATTTTAAGCATCTCCCGATACCGAGTCCCAATCCGATACTTTAGAAATGCATTTAGAAACAAGGAGAACAAACGAGTTGTCCTTTAAGTTTTTAAATCATTAATGTGTTTCTTTCTTTCTGTATTTATGTCATTTCTTTAGTTTATTTGCTATAAAACATCACTAGTTTAGGACGTACATTAATAAGAAATGTGTTAAAATTGAGAAAGTATGTAAGAATAAATTGTCATTTATCATTTACATCAGTGTTGAACGCAGCACAACCTTTTACACCTCGTTAAATGCCCAGTTTGCACACATTACACGTGTTTATTACACTCCTTTTGCTGTTCATTTAAAAATACAACCAAATTACAGACATTTTCTCTTTTGAGATGACAACTATGCCCTGTGTTAGCTAGCTGCTGTATGTTATGGTGTGTGAATTCACAGACGTATTAAGGCTACAACTAAATCAGCTTTTTATCACCTTCATCAAAAATCAAGAGTCACAGGTCTCATGTCCAGACCAGACTTAGAGAAACGTATTCATGCTTTTATTTCTAGTTGGCTGGACTATTGCAATGGTCTCCTAACTGGTCTTTCCAAAAAAAGCTGTGAAGCAGCTGCAGCTTGTTCAGAATGCTGCTGCTAGATTTTTAACAAGAACTAAGAGAACGGAGCACATCACTCCTGTTCTTAGATCGCTACACTGGTTACCAGTAAACTACAGAATAGGTTTCAAAGTGCTCCTGCTAGTTTATAAATCACTCAATGGCACGGGACCAAAATACATGTCAGGTCTCATTCCTGTATACACACCCAGCAGGGCTCTGAGATCCCATGGAAACAATCAGCTGGTAGAACCTCGGGTCAGAACAAAACATGGTGGAGCTGCATTTAGCTACAATGCTGCTCACATATGGAATCAGCTTCTCCATGACCTCAGATGTGCCCCAACCCTAGTGTTGTTTACAACAAAACTAAAAGCCCTCAAGTACTCACCAGCCTTTAAATGAATTGTTTCTTATCATGCGTCGTCTCCACTGTACTCTGCCCTGTAACTTTGTCTCCTTTAGCTCTAAACTATAATTCTATTCATGTGTATTTTAATTTGTGTTTTTATGTTGTTTTCATATCATGTCCTGATAATTGTAAAGCACATTGAATTGCCTCTGTGTTTGAAATGTGCTCTATAAATAAAGCTGCCTTGCCTTGTTTTATATGGTTAAATCCAATTTTTCCAACCCGATTCCGATTTCCTGAAAATCTGATCGGATCAGAGCATGCCCAGATTCAACCACTGAACCTAGTGTGCTGGAGCAGAGAAACCACTAAAACCCTCCAGGACCAGTGATGTTGACTCTTACAGGACCAAACATGAGCCATCTGCTGCTGAGGTGTAATAATGACCTTTACCTGAAAGTTGGTGGGAGGTAATCTGGTGGCAACACTGGAGGAAGAGGTAACCCTGACATAGCCATATCTATGAGGTGCATAGCCAAGATGAACTCCTCAGCTGTTAGCTTTCCATCCTGGTCGATGTCAGACAGACCCCTAAAGAGAAAAACAACAAAACAAGTTCATATTGATGGCTATGGTTTCATTAGAAATGGTGGAATTTTAATACTATACCATATTGTGGCCAGCTGACTCTGAGGAAGACTGGACTGCATCAGGATAGTGCGAGCCTGGGGTCCTGAACAAGACAAGCACACTGAATAAAGATGTGATTCAGCTAACAACAACAGCAACATGCTAACGTGTCTATGTACCAGTGAGATATCCACTCATCATCTTGTCATGGGAGTTAAAAAGCTGTCTGTACTTGAGCCTGGAGGACTGAGGAACCACCCAATCAGAGGGAGGCTGAGGACTGGGATGGACAAAAAAGATCAATAAGAAACAGCGTCATGATGGGCTGCAATGATTACAAACTTTGGTGGTACGATTATAGTCGGAGAAGTAGGGCTGCTCAATTAATCGAATTTTAATCACGATTACGATCTGAGTTTTGAACGATTATAAAAACAAAACAAGCCGATTATTTGCTCCTCCCAATTGCGCTGCCCCGAGTTGCAAATGAAGCGCTCCACAGTGTTGCTAACTTAGCGACTTTGACGCTATTTCTAGCAGCTTTTCAGACCCCCGTCTTGACTTTTTAAATCTTAAAAGTACCTAGCGAACACCTCAGAAACATCTCTGGTAACCATTAGCTACTTTCTGGATAACTGTCGTTGACATTTCCTGCAGGTTAGCTAAACACTCCGCCTGCGCTCCGGACCGTTCTTCAAGACATTAGGAAAGGGAAAGATGCAGTGATGTGTCAGTCGCTAAAGAAACAGCTCTCAGAGTCGGCTCTGTTAGAGTAACCAGAGTGAGTGGCACACACACTGCACTTGCGGACTCCTGAGCCACTAAAAACAGTTAAATGTGCGTGTGCGGCACGCTAAACACACGTGCGGCTTGTCCCGATTGCTGTGAGACCGGGTTGGGGGTTGGGGGGGTGCAGCTGTGGTTGGGAAAATTATTACATTAACTGATGGACGACTTGTAAATAAATAGTTTATAAATAAGGTAGAAATAAGTTCCTCACACTGACAACTAATAACTAATCTCTCTGAGGACACGGTGCTAGTGCACTCTCCTACAGAACCTTGACACGACTAAATAAATGTTATACAACATTTTGTGAACATCAATTTATTTGCATTTAATTGTTATAAATGTCACTGTATAATTCTTGCTGTCAGTATTTGCAAGATATTGGTATTTGGGTCTGTACTGGTTAGACTTAAATGAGTTAAACCAAGGTCTATAGCCCTTGGGTCATAGACTATGAGCTATAAGTATATTGGTCTTTTTATACTGGTAATCAGGAGTTCTTTTAGTGATCATCTTGTTTCTTATTTCTTTTTGTCCTGATTGTGCCCTGAGCAACTTTATGACTGAACTAAAACAAATAAAATCAGCATAAATTGAAAAATCGTCCTAAATGATCGTGATCTCAATTTCAGTCACCATAATCATGATTATTATTTTTGCTATAATCGAGCAGCCCTACGGAGAAGTAATCACGGTTATTTTATGTGAATTAGTTTCACATCTGTATTATCATACATAAATCACACAAACACATACTAAATGACCCTCACGTATAAAGTATATGTAGCGTAGCATATGTGTTATATATTATGTATGTATGCATAGAGCTTTTCAGAGTCAGAGGACACCAAAGCACTTTACACTACAGAGTATCATTCACACGCTGGTGGTGATGAGCTGTAGTGTAGCTACAGCGGCCCTGGGGCGTGCTTACAGAGGTGAGGCTGATGAGCACAGGCGTCACCAGTCCCTCCGACAACCAACAGCAGGCAGGGTGCATTAAGTGTATTGCCCAAGGACACAACAGCTGCATTCTCCGCCAGGATTGATCCTACAACCCTCTGATTACTGGACAACACGCGCTACTTCCTGAGCCACTGCTGTTCTGATAAAGGTTTTGAACTCCACAAGATATTAATTGATGCTTATCAGAGATCCTGCTTAAAAAAACCATCCATCCATCAGGGTGGACCCCTACTTCACACTGGAAGCATCAGTGGAGTGGAACGGCGGCAGAACGGTTTGCTCGCGACTTTTGCTGCGATCCAGTACACATTGGGGAGTCTTGGCCGCTTAACGGCTTCCTTTTAGTCTATGCCATCCGTCATTAAACCAAAATGAAGGAAATCACATTTGATATCGCTGTTTGATGTCACATATGGTGTTGTTCCTCTCCACTGCCAGGATTAAAGCCATGAAAAACACACTGCTGCACTTCTGGAATGACGCTGGGACCAAAGAAGCCGTTGGGTCACTTGTACTGACATAATCTACGTAGAAATGAAACTACATTGCTTCAATAGTCTTTTATCTTGAACATTACCAGCGGTTTTACACTAAAACTGTACCTGATTTTCTGTCTAGCTCTATGTTAAATCACGTGTCCCAGAAGAAGATTGTGGCAAAAATAGAACCTGGTCTGGTCTTCAGCGGTGCGGTGTACTGCTTCTGGGACGTGCCTAAGCATGTCCACGTTGCAGGTGGTTTGAATCACCCCCAAAGCCTATAACGGATTCTAATTTGAAGCAGTGACATTTTGCTGCTCTGCGCCACCGATGCTTCCAGGGTGAAGTAGGGGTTAGGGTCAACACATAACACCGAAGGATGGAGACACCAAATTAAACGCGGCACTAAATTCCTACTAGAGACTGATTTGCAAACACAGAAGTCCAACCATGGAATTTCCAATGGAAGCAAAGTACATATGTTTGGAGGCAGAGGTATTTTGGTTTTTCTTACTTTTTGTTGAATTTTGTCTTTGTTGTTAGGTCGAGTGACATATAAAGTGTTTAAAATACAAATATATGAGAACATGAGAATAATACTTGTAAAAGAACGTGTTTTAGCTCTGTTTGTCGGATACAGAAGCACATCTTTAAAAAAGAAACGTGAAGGCGCCATCTTAAAAAAAACTGAAGGAGAAACTATTTGTGTGATATGCTTGTCAGCCACTAGATGGTGCCATCAGGTGAGAGAACTACTCCAGAAAGAGACCAAGTTAGGAACATTTCACCTGCCGTGGCCCAAACGCACTTTCCTTCTGCTCCACATAAACCTGAACTGGTCACCTGCTTGTGCGTCATCCAATGTCTCTAGGGGGCTTGCTGAAGAAGTTATAGGTTATATGAGGTTCTGGACTGCGGAGGCCTCAGACAGACTCATGGACATTTAAATGTTCTAGATGCTGAATCTGTGCACCGCTGCCGTACTGGAGGCAGAATAACGAGTGCTACTTCCACCAAAGTTTTAAAACCAAGGAACATCTCTCTAAAGGAAATAGCCAGAGGTTGGCAAGACTCGCTGAAAGAAGGGTTGCCACTTTCCAGATCTGGAAGCAGTCAACACCGCGCACAGGTCTGTCACAGACTAGCTCCAAGCTCCTCTTCTGTGCGCTGTCAACAGCAAGTTTTGGAGAATGTGTAAGAAAGCGTGAGATAGAGCTCAGATGCTCTGATGGGAATCTTGCCGTGATTTATTTTGATAGCTGGAGGAAAGAGTGACAGAACATTGCTGGATTGGTAGTCTTATTTTCTGATATTTATACATCTCCTCTCAAATTGGATAACTGCAATGCAACTCTACCACGGACTCTGTTTGTGCTGCAACACTGATGATTTTCTCCAGAGATAACACAAGCCAAGAGGAGTTATGTCGTGTGGTGGAGTTGCTAATGCTAACGGTTAGCGTCTACTAGTCAAGATGTTCTCTGCCGTTTGCTACACAACATTCCCCATTGTGAGCCATGATCATTGAGTGCATGAATGTTAGTGACAGTGTGAAGTCTGTCAGGCTTTTCAAATACTAGAGTTTTACCATCTGTTTTCTACCAGAAGCTAATGCAGGAGATAGGTGGAGGAGACTATTTTCATGCTCAGCCTGCATGTTAAATTCAGAGTGGCTGATCATTTTCAAAAACAACGGTTTCTCTGTGAACCTGCTCTTTAATACAGGAAAACCCCTACTGGGGTCACTGAAGGCACACACACACAGTCTCCTCCTTGATTGAAATATATCTGCCACATCATCTGATTAGTTAGATAAACATCAGACCTACCCGGCAGCATCAAACGACGAGCCTTTCTGCGGCTTGGTGCTGGAACGATTAAATGAAGAGGTTTTGTTCACGGGAGCAGCTGAGAGAGCAGAAGAGAACTTTTCAGACTGATGACAAATATTCATGTTTAACAAAAGTAAGAATTTTTGTACATTTTCCACATATTTAAAAATAACACTGCCTTCAAAGTCTTTGACCCCTCACAAGGATGAACGTAGAATCCTCTGACTGTTATGTAAACAAAAGCTTAGAGAGCAGAAGGAAGAGAAACGTTCAGACTACCTGGGTGAGGGAAGCCTGAGATGGGCGGTATCATGGCGGTGGGAGGAGCTCCATTGACAACAGGCTGAGGAAGGGGAGGAGGTACAGATGAGACGAGAGGGGGAGACACTCCAACCGGAATGGGGGGCAGGGGGAGGGGGGGCACAACCGGCAGGGGAGCTGAGATGGGAGCTGGTATGGGGGCCATAGGTGGCAAAGAAGGCATTCCTGGAGCAAAACAGAAGCAAACAAGATCTTATGTCATTTCTGTTCTAAATAAATGTTACGAGCAGAAGTTACACATTTATTCCAGTTAAAGGTTGAATGTGGAACACGGACACTATGGCAACATGTGTTTAGAGATGGTAGTGCAACAACAGACCACATTTTCCAGCCATCAGGGAGTAGGTTCACTACAGACACGTGAAGTGACCAGCCATGTCAAATTGTTTAGGGTAAGGAGTAATTTCTACTACTACGTTTATTTTACAACAGTATTCACCGTTAGAACATCTTCTGGGCTCAGAATCAGCAGCTTGACTTAACAAGTCGACCATTTTCCACAGTCCCAGCCACGCCCTGCCAAGCTGACTTTTTACTGCAACAGTGCCCTCTATTGGCTGGTAGATGTAAACATAAACCCAATGTCGCGAACGTCAAAATAAAAATTTGATTATTGTTTTTAAATATAGCTTTTATAGGAGAAACTGTACATTAACTCTGCACACCTCTGAACGCCCCGTGGAGGAATCACTTTTTAGAAATATGCAGTACAGGCCAAAGGTTTGAACACATCTTCTCATTCAATGTGTTTTCTTTGACGACCAGTTACATTTGGAGATTCTAACTGAAGGCATCAAAACTATGAATGACCGCATGTGGAGTTATGCACTTAACCAAAAAAGGTGAAATAACTAAAAACATGTTTTATATTCTATTTTCTTCAAAATAGCCACCCTTTGCTCTGATTACTGCTTTGCACATTCTTGGCGTTCTCTTGATGAGCTTCAAGAGGTAGTCACCTGAAATGGTTTTCCAACAGTCTTGAAGGACTACCTCTTCAAAGACTACCTCATTCCTACGCCCAACCACTAGGAATGTGAAATGGTGAAATTCTGGCGATATGATACGTATCACAACACGGGAAGACGATACGACATATCACAATATATTGCGATACATTCAGCCAGATGATATTTGCGTTTTTTTTAGACTGAAATTATTGTAGTAAAATTCAATAAACGGTCCAAACTGATAAGTAACATGTTTAACAAGAGGTGTCTGAAGCGTAATAGAGGGATTTACATTTCAGTGGTGGAAACAAAGCTCAGTGCACACGGCTGCTTATTAGCGGTCGGCGTTTGAATTGCAACAAAAGATAAGAAAACACACAAATGTTTGAATGAAAATTCTTCCAAAAATTCAATACACAGCTTTTGAATATCGATATAATATCACAGGGAAAATACTGCGATATATTGCCATATTGATATTTTCCTACATCCCTACCAGCCACCCTGGGGAGAAAACTAATTTCAGCCACTTGTATCCATGATCTAGTTTTTTCGGTCTCAACCCAAAGCTTGTGACCATGGATGAGGGTAGGAACGTATATTGACCAGTAAATCGAGGGCTTTGCTTTATCCTTATTTTTTCATGCTATTTAGAAAAATTTTATTTATATACATAAATAAAGCTCTTTTGAAATTTTTATTTCATTTTTTAATCTTATATTGTATTTTCAAGAGAAATGCTTTTTTGTCATGTTTGTCAGGTTTCTTTGGGCACCCGCTGTCTGATGCTGCACGCTGCAGCAGCGTCAATCTTTCCGGCTGGATGAGTGAATTTCTTCATCAGAGAGTAAATATTCTGCTTCCTAATCAGAATCAGTCATGACCAGACAAAGAGATCCGTCAACAAGGACCACACCTGCCGGCAATTGTAAGTTTTATCCCTCTAATATTCACCCTCTTCGTGCTGCGCTCGTCTCCTGTTCTCGTCACCATCCGGGGACCCTCTCGGCAGGAGGCAGTTTTCAAATGCTAAAAACTCCTTAATATAAACACACCCATAATTGTGGCTCAGCCTGAAATTACACATCTCCACTGTCTTCTGGTGTAAAGTGGTGTAAAGTAGTAACTTCATGAGGGATAATATTTGTAGATGTGGCTCGGTAAAGTCAGTAATGACATTTGTCACAATATTGCAACTTTGGTGCTTAAAAGGTTAAACACAGTGACCTTTTAAAAACAACACCCAAAAGCCTCTAGATGTTACAACAGTAGCTCATCCCATGAGTTCCACAGTCTCAGTGGGACATCAGGTGGACAGCAACACACAGGACACTGCTAAGTCTTACCAAAGCTGGTCTGGGGCGCTAAAGGTGGTGGAAGTTGTTTCAAACTGGGGGGAAGTGAAAAAGGCAGAGGGTGACCTTGAAGTTTCAGCTTGATGAGTTTCATGGCGATGGAGAACTCGTGTATGTCCATACGACCGTCACCATTCATATCAGCCAGAGCCCTGAAGACAGAGATTCATCGAAAATACACGTATTTAAAAGAATGTTCATCTGAATTATATGTATGTATATGTACACTTTAGTTTCTGATCAGTTGTCTTCACTTCACACACACACACACACACACACACACACACACACACACACACACACACACAGCGTAGTCTTAGACCATCTTAAATGTGTATGCATATACTTCCTGGGAGTGTGCCTGACCATATTTGGGCGAGAATGGGTGGGGGCAGCCCTGACAGAAGGAAAAAGTTCCTGGCCTGGTCACCTAAAAAATAAAACAAACAAAATGTGAGACGATCAGAGTCAGAAATAGCTGAGCTGCACGACTGCTTGGCTTCCGTAGGCTGTAGTCATGCTGGTCGCCTGTGGAGCAATAATATGGACTGTTAAAATACAAGCAGAGCCTCAGGTCGCTGCGATCGGAGATGGGCACCCTGGCCCTGGTCATGCTCTGCCTCGGTCAGAGCGGGTCGGAGATCAGTGGAGCAACATACTAACTCAAGCTAACTGAAGTTTTTCGGGCATTTTTAGCAAGAGAAATGTGGTAAAGCAACTCGAAAATCAACTCAAAGAGAAACAGTGCTCCTGCAATCTCCCTCAGAAAGCTCCACAGGCATGCAGCAAAACTAAAACCTAGCATGAAAGCCAGGCGGACGGGTTGCGTGTCTCGGCCCCTTTGGGAGATGGCGGCTTGGGGCAGCCTGCGTGAAGCAGCTGTTCCTGGCCAAGCGAAGGAGAAGCAGGGCATCCTGTTTGCTGGGCTTACTCCTCAATGTTGAAGTGGCAGATTCACAGATCTCTGATCGCAGGACTGCCACTGTTAAAGGGAAAGGCACGTTATCAAAACTCGCCAAACCTCTCTGCAGCGAAGACCTCACAAATCTTTGACTGCAGATTAGCGGCAAAGCCCCAAAGTCTCTGCTAGCTAGCCTCAGTCAGCTTGAGTTTCTGGACCCAGTCAGCCAGCCCCACCAACACGTTATATTTCAACCCATCTTTGAGCAAGCAGCATTTCCCTCCATTCATCCAGCGAGATAAAATACAGAAATATAATTTTATTTGCTGATAAAAAATAAGCAGAAACTGCTTGGATGGCCTGTTAGCGCAGTCAATAACCACAGCTTGTGGACTTGTGTTCAAATAATTCTATGACTAACATCCAAACACAAACACACAGAGGACACACCTAAAGTTCACAGACGGGAAATGGCCGAACATCTATTAACGTGAGGCCTTGCCCAAAGCTGACGTGGCTCATTCATTATTCAGATTTATAAGCATGTAATTACACTTAAACAGATGAGTTACAAAAACACTCACC
Organism: Nothobranchius furzeri; assembly: GCF_043380555.1. Classification (NCBI taxonomy): domain Eukaryota; kingdom Metazoa; phylum Chordata; class Actinopteri; order Cyprinodontiformes; family Nothobranchiidae; genus Nothobranchius; species Nothobranchius furzeri. The sequence continues at coordinate 40,964,701 of NC_091752.1, forward strand.
CCCCTCAGAGTTGTCATGAGTGTAAACTAGATCTATTAAACTTAAAAGTTTTTTGCACCAGGCTGTAAACATGTTTATTTCTGCTGTGAAATAGGCATTTTAACATGGGAGTCAATGAGGATTTTCTCTTTTCTGCTGCCAACCCCAAGTGGATGAGGGTGGAACTGCAATTTTAGCCTCTCCTTCTTGGCTTCATAAAATTCAGACCAAAACGGCCCCTTCATTGACACTTTAATGAAGTGTAATTCAGTAAATGTTGTTATAGAAATATAATGGTAATATAATAGTCATTAACTAGTACTGCGCTGTTACAATTCTACCACATTTCCAAAGCAGACAAATAAAGGCTTATCCAATTATTCGATTAATCGACCAATTACTGTGGCAGGCTAATCGATTATTAAAATAACCGATGGCTGCAGCCCTTACTTATAGAAGAAAAAAACCTGTAAAATCAAAATTAATTGTGCAATGATATTTATCTATCCATCTATAAATGATGTGGTTCTGTTAGAACATCAAAACCTTTTGGACTTCAGCTAAAGTTATGTGACCAGAGGCTGTTGGGGGGTGCTGTTCTCAGGCTATTGTTGGAAGAGTAACCGAATAAAGAGTGTCTGTTACCTGTTATGTAACCTCCAGCGGTCGGAGACAGGCTGTGAAACTGCTGATCATGTTTGGCTCTCTCATCCACAGAGATCTGAAACACATCTGGACCTACGACACCCAAACCAAAAGGATATGGTTATAATTCCAGGACAAAGCCAGACACCGACAGCGTCAAACGAGCAGAATGAGAAAGATGTATTAGTCAGCAGTTTCACTTCTTGTGTGAAGGTATTTAGTACAGAGAGTCCACTCAGAGCGGTGAGTAAAGGTGAGGAGGAGGAAGTGATGAAGACAGAAACTACAAACTAATGTGGAAGTAAATCACTAACAAAGAGAATATTCTGGCCAGATATTTAAATATAAACACATAAATGTTTGTTTTAAGGTTATAAACCTCACTCTAGCTGACTTTAAACTTTGGTTTGATAATGAGATGTAACAAAGCCTAGCTTATCTATCTCATGCAGTAATTGGTCCTAATGGCCTGAGAATCTTGATTTTCACCATTATTCTGGACCAATTAGATGTTTATGTTTATGTATTTAGCAGAAGCTTTTGTCCAAAGCGACTTACAAGTGATTATCGGCATGTTGCCCTTGAGGCTAACAACAACAATAACAACAACAACTTGACATCAATCATGGAGAGGAGGGAACAAGGAGTGGACAGTAGAGAGGGGGGACGGGTGCAGGGAGGGTGCTAGTTTAGAAGATGCTCTCTGAAGAGCAGGGTCTTCAGGAGTTTCTTGAAAATTGAAAAGGAAGCCCCTGTTCTTGTAGCGCTTGGTAGGTCATTCCACATATGTGGAACGATGCATAAGAAGAGCCTGGATTGTTCTGAGCGTGGTGTAGGCACTGATAGCCGATGATCTGGTGATGACCGGAGCGGCCGGGCCAGGACGTAAGTCTTTGCAAGAGGATTCGGGTAGATGGGAGCCGTACCATCTCGGACTTTGTATGCTAGTGTTAGCAATTTGAATTTGATGCGTGCTGCTAGCGGTAACCAGTGGAGCTCAATGAACAGAGGGGTGACGTGTGCTCTTTTTGGCTGATTGACGACCAGACACGCCACTGCATTCTGGACCATTTGAAGAGGTCTCACAGTACAGCCTGGAAGACCAGTTAGAAGGGCATTGCAGTAGTCGAGGCGGGAGATGACGATAGATTGCAGCAGGAGCTGGGTGGTGTGTTGTGCTAGGTATGGTCTGATCTGTCGTATGTTATACAGCGCAAAGCGGCATGAACGAGCAACAGAGGTAACATGATCTTTAAAGGTCAGGTGTTCATCAATCACAACACCCAGATTTTGAACTGCCTTTGAAGGAGCCAGGATAGGAAGTCATTTTAGATTGAGATATTGTGCTGTATGGATGGTTTTGCTGGGATGAAAAGTAGTTCAGTTTTAGAGAGGTTGAGTTGGAGATGGTGGGATTTCATCCATTTTGACATGTCAGAGAGACGGTTAGATATTCGTGCAGAGACAGTGTGGTCGTCCGGTGGAAAGGACAGATAGAGCTGGGTGTCGTCTGCATAGCAGTGGTAGGAGAAGCCATGTGATCCAATGATCTCACCCAGTGAGGTGGTGTATATGGCAAAGAGAAGAGGTCCTAGTACAGAGCCCTGGGGGACTCCTGTGGCAAGACGATGCACGGTAGAGGATTGTCCAAGCCAAGATACACTGAATGATCATCCTGTGAGGTACGATTCAAACCAGGTGTGTGCTTTCTCTGTGATGCCCATGCTAGAGAGTGTGGAGAAAAGGAAGCCATGGTTGAAAGTGTCAAATGCAGCCGATAAGTCGAGCAGGATAAGCACTGAGGATTTGGCAGTCGCTCTAGCTTCTTTTAAGGATTCAGTCACTGCTAACAGAGCAGTTTCAGTGGAGTGGCCCATTTTGAACCCAGATTGGTAAGGGTCAAGCAGACGGTTTTGTGAGAGGTATTCTGTGATCTGCTTGAAAGCCATCCTTTTAAATGATTTTGGACAGAAAAGGGAGGAGATAGGTTGGTAGTTCTACACATGATTTGGAGGAAGAGATGTTTTTTTTTAGCAGCGGTTTAACCTGAGCATGCTTGAGAGAGGTGGGACCGGATGTCAGTGAAGCGTTGATCACACGTGTGACTGCTGCGGCTACTGTAGGAGCAATAGCCGCTTAGTTGGAATGGGGTTGAGTGGACATGTAGTAGGGCGGCTGCACGTGAGAAGCTTGGACACACAGTTCTCAGTGACAGGGAAAAAAGAGGAAAATGAAGCAGTACGGCTTGAGATGGTTGGGCTAGAAGGAGTTTGTGGTAGCGAATGTTCAGGAATGGCCAGTTGAGTAAACTGTTTGCTTATAGCTGCCACTTTGTCAGTGAAGAATGAGGAAAAAGTGTCAGCTGATAGATTGTTGGTAGGAGGTGGAGACGGAGGGTTGAGCAGAGTTTTGAATGTTGAAAATCGTTTCTGAGAGTGAGTAGAACTGAGAATTTTGTCAGTGTAGAAAGCTTTCTTTGCATCAGTGATGCTGGCAGAGAATGAGGACAGTAAATCATGAAATTTCAATAGATCACCAGGATCTTTTGTTTTGCGCCATTTCCGTTCTGCAGCTTTAAGATTGGTGCGTAGAGACCGGAGGGTATCATTTAGCCAAGGGTGCGACTGAGAGGATCTAGCTGGTCTAGTGGCTAAAGGGCACAAGTTGTTAAGACAAGAGCAGAGTGTGGAGCAGAGTGACTCGGTGGCATCATTCACTTCATAAGCAGAGAATGTGCTGGGAGATGGAAGAGTGGAGGCAACAAGAGAGGAGAAGTGGTTGGGTGCCAGATTGCGGAGGTTTCGGTGGAATGAGACCATTGGGGAGGAAGCAGTGAACGCCCTTGTAGAGTCGTGCTGAAATGGATGAAGTAATGATCGGAAAGTGTCAGCGTTGTGACAAAGATTGTGTCTATGGCTCAGTTTCTGGTGAAAATGAGGTCAAGTGCTTTTCCAGCTTTGTGAGTTGGAGAACTTTGTACTAGTTTTAGATCAAATGATGACATTAGTGACAGGAAGCCTGATGAGCTGTCCAGGTGAATATTCATGTCTCCAAGAACCATTGTGGGACAGTCGTGCTCAGGAATGGAGGAAAGCAGGGTGTCGAGTTCATCAAGAAAGCCTACGAGTTGACCTGGTTAGTGATATATGACAACCAAACAGAATTTTTTCAGTACAGTTACCTGGATGGCATGGTATTCAAAGGAGTTGTATTTAGTGATGGGTAGCAACTGACTGTATATCTCCATTTGTTGGAAATTAACATGCCCGTTCCACCACCTCGGCCAAATGCACGAGAAGTGTGGGTGAAAGTGTGGTTAATCAAGAGAGCAGATGGGGTAGCATTGTCACATGGTTTGATCCAGGTCTCAGTGAGAGCCAGTGCATCGAGTGACAGGTGGTAGGGTTTCCCTTACATAGCCGTAGCCGTGGCGGCCCGCCACGGCTGAAATTCCACTGCCACGCCTACAAGATCCCAAGTTTTTTTTGTTTTGTTTTTCTTTCTTTTTTTTTGCGCCGTTTCCCAAAGAAGCAGCAGGAACTACTATGTTGTCGCTTGTGATCACAGCCGGCGGGCAACAAAGAGGAGCAGGCAGGGCACGGTGAAGTTACAGCATAAGTTACTGAGTTTAAAATTAGAAAGGTAGCAGTGGATATAATGCCTTTTGGTTTACATGTTTCAGCAGCATTAAGATAAATGAGTGTTGACGATCTTGACAGGGTTTCCTCCAGTGCTTATTAGGCCAGGTTTTCCTCCCCCCACCAGGCTAAGCATCACTTATTCATGTAAAATTTATTTATTTTTTCATGTCTGACTTCAACCACATCTAATACTGCATTACGGCGTGAGCGCAACGGCGAAAACTTAAGATCGATGTGTGAGCAGCCTGAGAGGTCGGGTGTTTTCATCTGAACCCTTAAAACACATATGTCAAACTCAAGAGCATTTTTATGTGGCCCGCGAGATAAATATCAAAAATATATTAAAACTGGCCCGCTGGCCGATTTTACCGCAAAGACTTCAACTCCCATGATGCTTTGCGGCGTTAACACGGAGCACAATGCAACTAGTAGCACAGCATAACGCGGCGTTATGCTGTGCTACTAGTTGCAAACAGGTGTTCATGCAGCAGCTGATTACAATGGTTGAGACCTAGATCACCTGTTCAGGGAGGGGAGAAACAGCTCGTTCGCAGCCCCTGATTGCACTTATTGTTTTCAGATGGCCCAAACCGGAGCTACTAGACAACAGGATTACCCACAGATGAGTTTCCTTCTCTTTCCCAATGGAAGATAGTGCAAAGCAAAAGTTTAAGAAGACAAAAACAAGCACTAACAGACAGGTCCTTGGGTGCAGATTCAAGACTGAATTCAAGATGCTGACTTAGCTTCCATCTAGCACAGAGCCGCTCAGAGCAAAGCTCTTCTTAAAGGCCAGCGAACAGGTCCATTCTGCACTACTGACAACAGGAATGTTTATTTAACTCTGAAATATTGTTTTTATTTGTGCCGAGTCCGACTCTTTTGTGAAGCCGAGACAGGGCTGGGATATTTGGATAATAGGGAGCCTAAGTCTCCTCCCTTTCAGGTCGTCTCATTGGTTCCCGGAAGAACGAAAAAATGAATGCAAATCAACAAGGCTAAAAGAGCTATTTTCTAATCCGCTTTGCCGGCTTACGCCCTGGATCACACATATGTTGTGCTGCATTTTAAATTAAAAGTATTGATGGGTGTTTCGACCACACCTGTCCCATACTTTGAGATTTATCAGCTTGTAAAAGTTTGTAATTAGCATGACTACACATCAGACATCGGCACGTCGCATATATGACAAGATTCTCCTATCCCCTAGCTTAGCTGCTACTTACCAAATGGCCAGATTTATGGTGGTTCAGTCCCTCTGAAGAAAGGATTTAAAGTTTGCTGAACTTACAGCCATTTTTCCTCTATTTTTCTCGGTGTCTGCTTCGATGACGTCACTTTTGTGAAGCGCATCTCTAGTCCTGGACTTATTTTCACACAAAACCTAAAATAACCTTTCCCCCCGTTCGAAAACAAGTGAGTACTTGGTATCAGAAAGCTTCTTTAAAAATCACGGACATTATATGTGAAATCCATGGAACAAAACAAGCAGAATTAGAAAATAGCGTTTTTAGCCCCTTTGACATGCATTCAGTTTTTCGTTTCTCCAGGGACCCATAGTGTGGAAGTAGATGGGCGTGACTTAGGCTCTCTATAGGGAAAAAAGGTTGAAACTGTAAAAATAAAAGTTGAAACTAAATGTCAAACATTGAACTTACAATGTGAAAAACAAAAAACATGTTCAAAATAATACATTTTTGATTCAGTTTGTAATCAATTAAAATTTATTTTAATAGCGCCAAATCACGACAAGTCGTCTCAAGGCACTTCACACAGTTAACATTCCAATACAGGTCAGTTCATTAAGCCAATCAGTAAAAAGTTTCCTATATAAGGAACCCAGCAGATAGCATCGAGTCACTGACTAGTTTCAGAGTCTTTACAGCAATCCTCATACTAAGCAAGCATGCAGCGACAGTGGAGAGGAAAACTCCTAGCCTGGCAAGCCAGAAAAGATAAATATATTATTTAGTTTGGCAACGCGCCATTGACGGCTCTCGGTCGTGGGGCAGATTCTACTGTTGTCTTTCAAACGATCTACACATGCTACTGGACAATGAACAACGTGACGCACTCACTGCAACGATTGTCCGTAGACGAGGCGGTCCGCTGGTGAAGAAGGCAAAAATACATCCTTCTTTCTAAATAAAAGAACTGAAATACATCTAGCTGCTACTCATTCTAATAAAGCCAAAGTCCAAATAGTTAAAAATTGATGTAAAAGACGTTGCAAATGAGTTGTCGCCATCTTGTTTCACTCTGTTGCATCATTCCCCCCCCCCCCCCCCCAGACGAATAGAGGGCCCTGATTGGCCCACAAAGCGGATAAAGTGCTGGGAGCGCTATTATTGGCCCACCATCATAGACCAATCACAGCTCTCTATGTGTTTGAAACCCCTCTAGAGAGCTGTGATTGGCCAGCCAGAATGCTGCTAGGGGCTGCAGATGTTCCAAAGGAGCGTTCCTAGACCAAACTTTGCAAAGCAAGAATTTGGTCTCGTTCACTAGGCTAGAAAACTCCCTTTTAACAGGAAGAAACCACCAGAGGATCCTAGCTCAGTATAAGCAGCCATCCACCACAACGCACTGGGGATCAAGAAGACAGAGCAGACACACACAAACACACACTTGCATTTATATGCTTTTGTGGACCTCCAGTGACTTCCATTCATATTAGTGACTCCACTATGCCAAACCCATAACCATTCTCTAACCTTAACCAATGGGGTTCTATTTCTAACCCTAACCTAAACTAACCTTAACATTAATTCACACCATACCTCTAAAACCACGTTAAACATGTCCCCACAATGTGGAAATGTCTCCACACTATAGGGTAAAGTCAAAATTTGTCCACTTAAACATATAAACACAAGTAAACACACACACACACACACACACACACACACACACACACACACACACACACACACACACACACACACACACACTGACCTGTGAATGTGGTGGGGAACTGCGCCATGGTACACTCAGTCTTCTATAACTACACAACACCTGAAATAACAAAATGACAGAAACAACAAATCAACATTTTCTTTGTTGAGAAACAAATAACCAAACACATTAATAAGTCTTACTTCCACTGATGAGCATTACTCGGTGGTTATGCTGCATATCCAACTGTTAAACAGCACGTTAAAAACTAAGTAAAGTCTGGATAGCTTGGTGGTCCACCATCCAGTGTTTGTGAAGGTCATCAGCAGCTTGAGATTACGTGTTTCCAGACTCACTTTGTTTCAAAGCCACAAACATTTTCATTTATTTATTGTTAATCATTAAAGGCTTTATTAAATGTTTACAAATCCTGTAACCCACATCTGAGAAATGGAGGTAACAGATCAAGGACAGGAGCTCCAGCTCCTCCAGTGCCTCCCAAAAACCCTCCAAAGGGAGGTGAGCAGGAGGCATCTTAACCAGAGGCCAGAACCACCTTGACTGACCCGTTCCAATAGCAGCTCATCTTCTTAGTGCTTCTTAGCATAGTGTGACACAACTCACACAAACAGCAGGTGAGTAAACAAAGTAATTAGTTTTTCCTGCAGAACATAAACAAAATGATGCCAGTTTTACTAAATAATGATGAGTAATTTGCCCAAATTATAAGAAGTACTTTGTTGTTCAGCTTTGATAGCATCTACACTGGAGGTCACTAATATATGTGCAGCGTGTCCCAGAGATAATTACTTCACCTACAGCAGGGTGTGTGTGTGTGTGTGTGTGTGTGTGTGTGTGTGTGTGTGTGTGTGTGTGTGTGTGTGTGTGTGTGTGTGTGTGTGTGTGTGTGTGTGTGTGTGTGTGTGTGTGTGTGTGTGTGTCCTATTATCAACAGAGCAGCTAAACAAACCTGGTCAGAAGAATTAATACAGAAGTCCCATAGAAATGTTCCACTGGAATCCCACTGAAGTTGTATGTATGAGAACTTTTTAAATGGCTGGTCCCATGGGGATATGTATAATATGATGTTATTGGAAACAAATTACATTTTTGTCATAAACAATCTAAATTATGTGTACTAAACAGTTCCTGTGACTCATGCAGGGTAACTGAGGAAAAGGCTAAATCATTAGGAAGCCCGATCCCAATCTGTTCCATCATCAATGCAAGATCTTGGTGAAAAGACAAATTCCTTGTAAATGTACTTTTACTTGGCCAATAAATCTGAAATCTGAATCTGAAACATTATATACATATAACATACTTTTTATACTTCTTTGAGATATAAAATCTGACACAAAATATTTGTATTTGCTGTAAATTGGACAAACAAATAATAAAATATGAATAAAAATATAAAAATATGGATTTCTCAGATTAATGAGTGGTTTTGTCATCATGATAAGCGTACAGTAGTCGTGTTTAAAGTCACCTGATACAGAATACATATTATAATAGTTATGCTTCTTTCCTATCTTATTATTGAAATAAGGCAGGGCGGATGATAGCTGGTAAAATCTCCCATCTGGTCAATGCTTGTCAAAATAAGTCAGACTGACGCCTGACATATGTGACTCTAGTTGTGTTCTCTGTGGTGGACTGGAGACATGTCCAGGGTGTGTCCACTCCCGCTCACCTGATGACTGCTCGGAACAGGCACCAGCTCCCCCTTATGTAAAGAAATGAATGAATGAACAAATGAACGAATGAAAGGTTGTTTGTATTAAACATCTATTGCTCCAGGAAGGTGTACCTCAGCAACGACAACAAGACAACAGAATCTGCTGCTGTTGTGTGTATCTGACTGGGTTAGGATTTTAAACTCAGATCAGCTGGGTCACAATGGCTGAGCTCACGTGGGATTGTGACTCAACAATGAATGACTGTGTGTGTCACATCCGCTCATTAAGCTGTAAAAACGGCTGACTAATGTCAGAGTTTGATCAGCTGCAGAATTCGTCCTGAGTAGGGTTGACTCCACAGGTTCATCAGCTGTAGAAGCTCACTTGTGTTATGGCAGTTTTATTTAACTTCACCACCCCACCCCCAGACACACACCTGTCTTTCAGAACACAGCTGATTTGTTTAATTTAGTGATGACTCACTCCTGAACACACTGATGAAGGCTGGGGAGACATTTCAGATTAAGATTAAGGGCATAAACCATGTTGTTCTAATCAGTTATCCCTGATAGGGGTGTTCTGAATCTGATTTATCAGCCATCGATTAAAATCTGCAGATTCCAATCCACACCTTTCACAGCCGATCGTAGCAGCTGATCACCTGTTGTTCATACTTTGCAGCTGGCAGAGACCCTGTGTGTGGCATGACGTCTCTCTCCTGCTTACTTCGCACTGTGTATGTGCGCAGCGGCAAACGTGCAAAACAAACTTTTACTGAGTGAGAGTGATGATAACCTACAGGGAAGCTCGTTAAAATGCATCAACACAGTGGATTTATTAGGACTTTGAAAGAAAAAACTCAGGGAGGAGTGAGGTGAGGTGTCAACGCTCACTGCAGAAACAAAGACTTGGGGTGGCAACAGTCAGACACGGCTACACTCGCCCACACTCGTCTGTATCACCGTGACCGTCAGAAAACTAAGCAACTAACACGCCTCTGTCTCAGGTTACTCGTTTAAGGGTCTTTTATTCAGGCTACTGTCAGCCATACAGCTTTACAGCTCCTCTGTTTATCCACATTACAGTTTGTAACGGAGCGGTTTTACAACAGCCGCTGACCGGAACCTTTTCCGCCCACTGAACTCCCCTTCAAAATAAAACTAACATATGACAGGCTTAGAAGTTGTGGTCAGAAACAAACACACTGATTGTGCTGCAAGTCTTTCTTTTTCTCTCGAAAAAGTAAAACCATATTTTGTCTAAATTAATTAGGGCTGCACAATATTTTGCAAATATATCATTATCGCGATATCAGCATGCGCATGCATATCGCAAAGAACAGAGAAATATCGCAATGGATGGTTAGCTCAAATGTTTGCTACACATAATGCATTTTGTCAATAAAATGGAAGCATGATGTTTTTTAACAAATCTAATAGAGCTCTTCACCAATTTGGCCAATTGGGTGGGTTCTCATAGGTTAGATGCCGCCTCTGAGGTGGACGGCACTTAATTGGGGTAGCAGTAGCTCAGGAGGTAGAGCGGGTTGCCTCATGATCGAAGGTCATGGGCTCGATACCAACTCCCGCCAGGGGTATTCTGCTGTTGTGTCCTTGGGCAAGACACTTCACCCAACTTGCCTGTTGGCGGTGGTCAGAGGGGCAGATGGCGCCAAATTGCAGCTTCGCCTTTGTCAGACCGCCCCAGGGCGGCTGTGGCTACATAGTAGCTTACTATCACTGGCAGTGTGTGAATGTGAGCGTGCATGAAAGCGTCTTTGAATGTCCTAAAAAGCGATATATAAGTTCGATGTACTTAATTTTGATGGTTAGCAAACACCTGAGTTAGCTTTGTTCTGCTCTTTCTGCGGATTCTGCTTTTCCCTGGATCCACTGATTGCCTTTTCTTGTTTATTTTCTTTTTCACTTTCCTCACATCTTTTGTTTTTCTCATTTTAATGATTTTATTGTCATTTTTTTATTTCTTTGTTTTGAATTATTTTTGTTCTTGAGTTAAGTTTTTATTTATCGCGAGTAATATCAACCTTCGCAATATTAATCACTGTTATCGCATATCGCAGGTTTTCCTAATATCGTGCAGCCCTAAAATTAATACAGGCCATTTAAGGTGATGTTATTGTTCCTTCTCCCCTGATCATGTGGTCTGTACATAGTACTAATTATAACTTAGAAGATTCATGTCTTATCCATGTGATTGGCAACGTGATTGGCAGCAAAAAAAGCTGATCGGACCATCCCTAATCCCTGCCCCATTCGTCCATGCGTATTTATGTGGATCCAGGTGCATTTTAAAGGCCATTAAGATGAGAGGTGAAAGAAACAAAAAGTATTCAGTAACCTCAGCCTATCCCTCAGTAGCCTTCAAAAAGCCTCCCACATAAATCATATTTGGTCTTATTTTAGTGACAACTGTAGGTTTGAAGTCTCAGAGTAGGAAAAACTTCAGACAACACTTTTATCCAGAGTGACTTACAGTTTAAAGGGGCATTTTGTAACAATGAAGTAAGAATGACATCCTGTGCTCAAAGTTAGGTACTGCAGCCCATTTTCAAAACAAACAAGTGACTTTCTCACTCCCACTTTGTGTTATTTATGGCTGTTGCCACCAGTTACACATCAGCACCAGAAGGTTCTAGATAGAGGTGGACAATATCGACATCAATATTGGTATCAGCCGATGTTAGTCATTTTTAACATAGCTATCGGTCCAATAAATAAAACCGGGCCGATATTAACAACCGATTTTTTTTCTACATCTTGTCTCCATTTGTTTGCCTGTTTCAGAGGGTGAGGGGGTGATGTGTATTTGTTTAGTCATGTCACAGTGAATGTAATCATCTCAGAAGCGTAAATGTGTGTGGTGTGTGTACATTATAATGTAAATTCAGCTTTAATCATTTTCATTTTATACTAAATCTGCTGAATTTGGAAGCATTAATGTCAGTATATCGGTATCGGCAAATACCGGTTATCGGCCACAACAGTGATCTTGATATCGGATATCGGTGTTGGCCCAAAAATGTCATATCATATAGTTCTAGATGAGTGGTCCTCCAGCCCAGTCATCAGGACCCCGTATTAAACACCAGGGTTTCCCGCTACCACACACCTGACTTAAATGAAAGATATTGATAGGCATCTGCAGCACTTGATATCCTCCTGAGGAAGCAATGTAAATATGTAAATCGGGTGTGCTGAAGCAGAGACATGGAAAACAGACACCTTGTTCTAGGTAACGAGCGAAGACGAGTCATACACAGCATGTTGATAAGTTTATTAGGGCTGCAGCTATCGGGTTTTATTTAGGGATGCACTGATGGATCGGCATTTGATCGTAATCGGCCGATAGCGCCCCTATCGGTTTTGGTCGGAGTTTTCAAAATAGATCAAAGCAGACCGATCAGGTAGGGTTGTCACAGTAACCAGTGTAGCGGTAAACCCCGGTAAAAAAAAAAGTTGACAATAATAATAACCGTCTTGTTTTTTAAAAAACTATATTATCTCGGTGGGTTTACCGTGGCTGCGGTGTAGGCGCGGTGACCCTTACCAGCCACCGTATCATCTGGTGAAGTTGCAGGACCGGCGGCACATGCACGCTTTGCTGTTTAAAATCAAATCAAATCAGATCACTTTTATTGTCACGTCACATGTGCAGGTACACTGATACAGTACATGCGAGTGAAATTCTTGTGTGCGAGCTTCACAGCAAAAGAGTTGTGCAAAAGTACAGTAATGTAAAAACATGTAAAATATAAAAATGGCTAATCTAAATATACAAATGAATAAAGTAAACAATAAGATAAGAGATATAAAATATACAGAGGCTGGTATGTGCAAAACAGTGGCATTAATGTACAGTATGGAGTGTGTAATGTTGGAGTTTCAGTAGTGAGGGTGAGGTGTCTGCGATGTGTTCAGCAGTCTGATGGCCTGATGGAAAAAGCTGTCTCTCAGTCTGCTGGTTCTGGACCGGATGCTGCAGAACCTCCTTTCTGATGGAAGTAGTCTGAACAGTTTATGGCTGGGGTGACTTGAGTCCTTGATGATCCTCCCCACTTTCCTCAGGCACCGCTTCCTGTAGATGTCTTGGAGGGACGGAAGCTCACCTCCAATAATCCTTTCAGCACACCGCACTACTCTCTGGAGAGCTTTGCGGTTGTTTACAACCAAAACTTTCTTGAAGCTAAAGTTGAAATAATGGCCAAAGGAGGAGACGGCAGCGCTCAAGAGGACATTTTTTATCCCTCAAAGAAGACAAAGTCGGAAGTACGGGCATATTTTAGATATCTGAAGAATGCCGAGGGAGTTTATAGAAGACGGCTATCCTGTTTGCAGCACGTGCAGAAAAAGTGTCTGTGAAAGGCAGCAACGCTTCAAATCTCATGACACATCTGCATGACCATCACCCACAACTCTACAGTCAACGCAAGGCAAGCTAACGTTAGCGTTTTAGCTAAAATGCGTGCTCCGAGGATTTGGGCTAAGGGAGAATGCAACGAGTCGCTATATAAAGCAGCCGCAGCGCCGCTACCTGCATATAAACCGTGTCGTGGACACCCCCATGTTGAAATGACACTATGCATTACGGGGCCCCCAGGGGCAGATAAGAGTTGGTCTCTCTCCGAGAATAATTATGAATTTAACAATGATTACTGCCTGATGACATTTTCCCACATCTGCAAAGCTCATTGGAACACAAACCGAGGACAATATTTTCCTGATATAGGGTTTATTACTCCAGTAAGGGTAAAAAAGTATCTGATTAGAAGGCTACTTGAGTACCGAGTATCATCTGAACTAATATTTTTAAAATGATGACATCAAACAGACATAAAATAAGAAGTTATGGGCAGATATTGGTATTTTAAAGACTAAAGGGAAAAAATGTAAACAAATAAACAACATAATGACAAAATAACACATTTTAGGCAAAATTTAGACACAAACTGAGGACATTATTTCCTGACATACAGGGTTTATTTAATTGTGTGAAAATGTAGCACGTTTAAAAAAATATACCGCGATAATACCGAAAACCGTGGTAATTTTGGTCACAATAACTGTGACAACCTTAATACAGATCATTTTAGATTAGGTTGCATTTCCTTTATTCCCAGATTATGTAGTTCGTAGCACTAATTATAATGTTGTAGAAAATTTCTGGCTAATCCACGTGATCGGCATCGGTGATCGGCAACAAAAAACCTGATCGGTGCATCCCTACTCATAATCGATTAATCAATCAATCAATCAACCAATCAATCAAAGCTTTATTTATAAAGCGCCTTCCGCGACCCTGTAGGGAAGCCCAAGGCGCTTTATAAAAACCTCAAACAGATCAGAGTCAGCTAAATGTGAGACCAGCTGCTGATAAATCACTTTCTCAAGCAGTTTCGATGTAAAAGGCAGGGTAGAGATAGGCCTGTAATTTTCGATCACATCAGAGACATCAGCATCAGGTTTCTTCAGGGTCGGCCGAACAACTGCTGCTTTCAAAGCAGCTGGGACAACACCTGTGCTGAGAATCAGAACGTGTCACCTTAACAAATGCTTTGTATGTTTAGTCTATGGCACATGTGTCAGACACAAGGCAGCATTTTTATGTGGCCCGCAAGAAAAATATCAAAAATATACTAAAACTGACCCGCTGGCTGATTTTATCACAAAGACTACAACTCCCATGATGCTTTGCAGCGTTAGCGCAGAGCCGGAGCGCTCCCTCCTTTGTGTTTTTTCCAGCGTCTGCTGCCGGTGTCTGCAGCTCCGCTGTCTCGAACAAACTAAACACTCTCACTCCGCAGAGTTTACTCAGCTATTTGTCGACGTTGAAGCCCAGAAATGGAGATTTTAACCGCTCAGTAATGTGTTCACGACTGAAAGAGAAAGTTTTCCAACTAACTTCCAGACATAGCTGATATAACTCCTGCGAGCAGTGACACCCTCAAATCAGCATGACTCTGTGGCTGCTGTAGTTTTTATTTTTCCTCCCCGACATACAACAACATGGTCAAGCTGCTCAAACGCTCTCCATGCTCAGCAGCACAAACCTATGTGAGCACCTGTTGTCATCTAATGTTGTCATTATTATGATGAAGATCAACAAAACAACAGGAGACTTCTCAGCTCAGATCAGCCCCATGATGCAGGTATCTGGCTGGAACAGGTGAGCATCACAGTAAACCAGTGGAGCAAACTTGAGCTTTAAATATGTTGGTTTTATGCTCTTTTTCTGCTCCAAAACATGAAAGTTAACAGGTGAGATATTGCATTTTCATTTATGATAAAATTATATTTTTATTTTGTTGTTGGCCCGTCAGAAAAGATTTAACCTACGGTAAACAGGAAGTGGAAAGGCTGCAGATAGATGAATAGAATAGAAAATCCCTTTATTGTTCCTCAGTGGGGAAAGCTAGATGTCACAGCAGCGAAGACACTTATTACAGGAGAAAAACAGGAGAATAAAAATAAGAAAAATGAATAAACAACAAGAAAACATAAATCCTGTATAGATTTTAAAAATGCTGAATATACCACAGGTAATGAATACCACTGATGCCTTTTATTTAAAACTGATGTGCTCGTGTGTAATTTGGTTATTCCACATTCAGTGTTAATGCAAAAATAAGTTTGTTTCCAAATTAAAAGGTTCAAAATTGCATATATATTGATAAAGAAAATGTGCAAATTTACCGTCACTTTTTCAAAAAATATCAAGTTTGGCCCCCGACTTCGTCCCAGATCTTCATTTCGGCCCCATGTGAGTTTGACACCCCGATCTATGGCCTTGCATGACGTTTCCTTGATTGCACCCTGTGGCAAGAGGAGCAAGGTATCTGTTTTTATTCTTTGTTTGTTGCTCCAGATGTTCGTCAGTAACTGTATTTAATATTTCTAAATTATGTATTTCACCAGGTGCTCAGTGCTTGGTGATTGAACATCGGAGTAAGATGCATGACGCATGCGCTGCCAGACACAAATAAAAAGTTGCACCTGTCGAAGCTGTCCTTTTTTTTTCTTGGATGCCAAGGGGCAGCAATAATTAGCATTAGTAATTCTGCTCATAGTTTTACTCTTGATCCCAAACTTTGGACCATTTCTGCCTTTTACAATGGTTTGTGTCTTTGCTGGTTATTCTGTTTTCCTCCATAGCACCTAGATCACCACACTGTGTGCCAGTAAAACATTTTCAGACTGTGGTGCTCACATTTAACGACGCTTCAAATCAGTAAAAAAATGAATCAATGAATTTAATTAATTGAACCATTCAAATATTCATTGCAGCCCTACAGTACATTTGTTCTCCTAAAGTATATATTTTTTTATGTTTATCACAATAATAAAAAATAAAAATAAATGAAAATAATAATAATAATAAATAGGATTTTCATGGGCAAAGATCTGCAAAGACCTATTTCTTTAAAACCCGGATTTTAGCTCAAACTTGGCGAGATTGCAATATAAATAGAAAAACACAAACAAAATAATTTAACAAACTCTTAATGAAGTTACCACAGAAAGGGTCCTGGTGGTGTGCTGAATTAAACATGAACTCCTAGTATTTAAGTCCCAGTCTTCAGTACTGTAACAGAATGAAATGACTGTTTTTCCCCCTCCTCTGACACAGGACTAGTCTGCATTAGGGCTGCAACAAACGATTATTTGGATAATCGATTAATCGGATGGGGTCTCGACACGATTAATCGATTAATCGGATTACATGGGGAAATTTTTAAAAACTGCTAGGGAAACGTTATTTCTCTCCTTCCTTCACTTTATTTAACACAACATTATTAGAAAACAGTTCAATAGCAGAAAAACAACATGCCATCACCTAAATTGTCTTATAAGGTGTATAGACAGAGACCCTAAGCTACATCTATCTGTGACCTAAAATGCTTGGTCCAAGTTAAACAGCTTAAGGGCAATTCTCATCTGTTTTGTTTGATCTCATCTGTTGACATTTATTTTAAATGTAATTAAACATAGGCTGTGAATTAATCAAAATTGATCACTATTTCCAAAAATGACTGAAAAAATACCAAATAAAACAAAAGTAAATGAATGCCATCCTCCTTGCGATGATGCCCTGGGCAACTGCCATAAAGTCACATCAAGAAATGCTGCTGATCATTCCAATGATCCCAAATAGACTCACATTAGGCCACATGAAAGCAACTGAACCCAAAAATATATTAACCAGTATATAACTGCACTCTCACACAACACGCCTGCAGCAACAGTTAGGACTCCTCCCTCCCTTTTAAAAGCGTTTTTGCTTCTGAGGACATTGTGGTTGTAAAACCACATGCTAGTAGTCTGGCCCCGGTGTGATCAACCAGTTTCTGCGGGAATGTGATGGCGGAACCAGGGCCAGATTAACACTTTGTTGTACCCTGGGCAACAATATTCAAGGGCTCCATCATCACGACCCGAGGATCACCATAATGTGGTCACATACAGAATATTTTACTGTAATATGCAGTAAATATACTCAATACTTGAATGCCTGACAACACGTAACCCGCCCAGAGTAACCTTTGACCCACCTCGTGTGGACTGACCAATGAGGAGAGGGTCTTAACTTGAGGCCCTCTCTTCATTGGTCAGTCTGCATGAGACTGACTCTCAACTGACATTCGAAGTCATAGGCAGCAAAGCGTCTCTGTGCAGCGCAAAAGCCCGGGTGGACAGTTTGTTTAATGTAGGGTGATCATATTTCCATTTCCAAACAAGAGGACAGGGGATCTGTGCCTATGACGTCACACTATGGCAACGCCACACAAACCATGTTGGGACCCATTTTTTGTAAGAACTAAATTAATATCAGATTCTGCCAATAAAAGGGCTCTAAAACAATTCATATGTAAATATTTTGCATATTTAATGCAAAATCTCATTTTTATGCTTTAGTGCTGCAACAAGGTTTTATTAATAATAAATTATTATACCTTTTGTTTTACTACAGCATCGGTAAGCTTCCTGTGCACAGATTATTAAGGATGCTTGTTCCAGCTGTGAGATTAGACGATAGGATCAATGAAAAAATAAGTTGTCACACACTCCATGGAAACTTTCAGATAATCCACAAATAGTGGCTTTCAAATGGTTTTGTTACTTTTTGCAAGTTTAGAAAAGAAGCTGATGAGACAGCATGTCTTATAATTTAGTTTTTCATCTGATATATTAGAACATGTCAGTAATGTCTGAGGGGCTTTTACAAACACCATATAACTAACACTACTGGAGAGGGCATCAATTACACAGAGGCTTCTGGGGAGCCCAGTTATGGGGGGGGGGGGGGGGACATTTTGCCTTGGCCCCCAAAATGTCTTGAAACGGCCCTGGGTGTGTGACTGAGTTTTGAAGGTGATCTGAATTGTATCAGATGTATAACTATGACATGTGTATAACTTATTGTTTTTTACTGGTAAAAACGTGTAGTGGAGATAAATCTACCTACATTTTACTTTGTTTTCTTGTTTTTATTGAACTATTTTCCTGTCCTGTCTGTCTCTCATCTTCCTGCATCTCCTCATAATTCTCCAGAAAATCTGTTGCCTGGATTCTTACCTTTTCACCTCATCAGTTACTTTTGAGCAGATCAAAGATCTCCTGACCGCAAAGCGGAGAGCGCGTTTTCGATGCTGCGTGAGGTGACATCACCACAGCACAGGTGATGAGCTCCGCAGCAGAGCGCTTCAGGCACAAATAAGACAGAAAATAGAGAACATGTGCAGACAAGAACGATCGTGTGCTAATTATAGTTTTTTGGTTGCGCCACTTTGAGAATGGACCGTGCGCTGGAAGCAGCTGCCTGGATCGCTGTGCAACAATGCGGAACCGGTTCGCAGCAGCGCAAGTCTGCAGGCTCTCCCTCGCGCTGATCTGCCGGCTCTCCCTCGCGCTGATCTGCCTGTACCGGCTCTCCCTCGCGCTGATCTGACTTGCTCTGGTCTGCGCGCAACGGTGGGCGGGAGGGGGGGGCGCTTTTGGAAGAGTTGTGCGACACAACGAATCGATGACGCAATTCGTTGCCAACGCTTTTAGTAATCGATTTTCATCGAATTCATCGATTCGTTGTTGCAGCCCTAGTCTGCATGAGAGATAGTATCAAGGTCTCATGCATTCATTCTAACCTGCTTATTTTCAGCTCAACAGAAGAATGAAGAATGGACTCTTTTCTTTTAATTAATACAAGAACTCTATTTTAATAAAGCTAATCCATCAAAGTGTTAGTCAATAAAATAAGATGTGACCGATCTGTGAAATCAAAATATTAATTACTTTATTATAATCCTATAGAATATAAAGGTACTATGACTTTAAATGTTCCAACAGGACTGATCTTACGTAACGTTAAAAGACATGACACATTACTTTCACTGATCCAATCAGAATCTGACAGATCTGACGGAGGCGTGGTTTTGATGGAGTTTGGTAACTCTGTCAATCGACCATAAACCAAAACATCCTAAGTATAAAACTATGCCACATCATCTCTAACGCCAGTTCAAAGCGTTCCAGAGAAAGTGACGGAGTGGCCAATCTGTAACTCTCCTCTTCAACCAAAACAACCAATGACAAACTGGAAAATTTGTTGCTGTTCAAACTGCTGCAACAGTTCCTTTCAGAATAAAAGCTGAACCATCAAGACCCAGGCTCGGGTCTCACTAGACGCCAATAAATTGTCGTGACCCGGAAGTATCTCACAGACTGGTCTGGTTGGCAACTGCAGCTTTTCCTACTGGCTACGGTTCCAGAAAAGGTCAAGCTGGGCCTCAACATTCCTGATCTAATGGGGACTTCCACTAAGGGTATGTAGACGGACAAAAAACGTTGAATGTGTTTATGAATCTCCTAATCAAAGCTTAACGCGAAGACATCACCTTCAGTTCCCATCAGAACTAATCGCTTCTGGTTTTGCTGGTTCTGAGCAACATTACACCTCACCCCATTCACTGTCTCATTCACCTTGGTTACACCATACACTTAGTGTTTAAAGTCAGTCTAGTTTAATTTGTTAGTAATAAAATTCTTAACTTTTAAACTTGACTCTCTCTCTCTCTTCTGTTGTCTCTGAGTGAATACGAAGCCGTTATCTAATCCCTTCATAAAAAAGTTCCAATCTTCTGGTTTAAAATAACCTCACATTCAATAAGGTGGATTTCATATTTCCTACGGAATCCTACGCCTTATGGCTTATTAAAGGGGCATTATGGAAGTTTGACAGCCAAAAGAAATAATAAATTTCTTCTTCATACATTCTCCTGCAGTGCCCTGGTCCTGTAGAATGAGCCCTGGCATTTTTACTGTGATTGCCTGGTTTTCTGTAAAATCACAGAAAAAGAGAGCTGCTCGGGTCGAGCAGGCTGCTTCATGCGCGTTAACGCTCAGGCATCGGCCGTGGCATTTGCGATCAGCAGCTTTAGCAGCAGAGAGTGAGGTAGTGCCAACTCAGCGACTTTGTCGCTGTTCCTAATGCCTAGTGATGAACCTAGCTACATTTCTGAGGACCCTTAGCTACTTTCTTCTAGATATTTCCTGCAAATTAGCAACAAAATAGCCATTTTCACTTCGAACCGTTCTTTGGTTTAATGTTGTTTCAGGTGTCATCAACGATATAAAAGTTACAGATATTATGAATGTTACTAGAGTGTAGCTCACCTTGTAAGATGTTTGACTCCCATGCAGAAGACCTGGGTTCAATTCTGGGTGCGAATATAGGTCATTTAGAGTTTCGTTTTTACATTAATGGTATTTTGTTTACAGTAAGATGCCCAATTTTTTATTTGAGACTCGCCAAACGGCATTGAATTCACAGATAAAAAAGATGTGGGTTCAACTTTCATTTTGGAACAATTTTTCAAGCAAGGGAAGGGAATGATCTGAGCATGCAGGAGGACTGACCCGTCTTAAACCTTTGTCGGCTGTGCTGAAGAGAAAGGTACAGAACCAAATTATTTAATTAATTAGCTGCACATTCTCCTGTCCTCTGGGCCACACACACACACACACACACACACACACACACACACACACACACACACACACACACACGGGACTGTCTCAGCTGTTATTTTCGTTGAGTGTGCACGTACAGCATGCACCTCGTGCATAAGCCTGCTATTGAAGCTGCCATTACGCTTTCGGCCTGAGGGGGCAATCGCGAGCATAAAAATTCAAACACTGTAAAGTCC
Organism: Nothobranchius furzeri; assembly: GCF_043380555.1. Lineage (NCBI taxonomy): Eukaryota > Metazoa > Chordata > Actinopteri > Cyprinodontiformes > Nothobranchiidae > Nothobranchius > Nothobranchius furzeri. Next base: position 40,985,760 of record NC_091752.1, read on the forward strand.
CTTTAAATAACATGTAATTTAATTCATTACAGTACTTATGTACAACAAATGAAAATCAATAACATAAGGGTGAGAAATGCAATTATTAATGTATTGCGTTGCGTGTTGTTCTGCACAATACATTGTGATTTGCTATATCAGCATGCACAATACGCATTACTCATACAGCGAAAAAAAAATGCAATGAATGGTCAGCTCAAATGTTTGCTACACATAATGCACTTTGTCAATCAAACGGAAGCATGAGTTTTTTGAAAAAGAACCCTTCAGCCATTTGGCCCAATGGGTGTGTATAGGTTCGATGCCCGCCCCCTTAGCAATTGAACGGTTAGCAAACACCTGAGTTAGCTTTTCCTGCTTTTCCCAGGATCTACTGATTGCCTTTTCTTGTTCATTTCCTTTTTCCCTTTCCTCACATATTTTGATCAAAATTTTAGCATTTCCCATTTTTAATGATATTTTTAAAGTAATTTTTTTAATGTCTTTGTTTTGATTTTTTTGTTTTGTTTTTGAGTTAAGTATTTATTTATTGCAAGTCATATTGTGCAGCCGTAGTAGCATGGTTATCCATTTCTAGTGACTGATCATTTCCTACAGATGTTTTTGGTCGTTGTAATCCTCTTTTCCAGGATAATCAGTGTTTGGTGAGAAACACGAGGAACACTGGAGGCTCGCCAACCAAGACTGTTTGCTGACTGTTTTTGGAGTAATTCCTTAATTATGATCATGTTGATAATTATATCCTCTTCACATGACTTCTCAAACACTACACACACACACTACACACACACACACACACACACACACACACACACAACACCACTGCAGCCTATGTCGTACATCCGTCTGTCCTCCCTCAGCTTCAGTAACTCTGCAGCCAAAAGCTCAACAGCACAACGTTAAATTAGTGAAGGGGATCACCATGGTTCTGCGACGCTGTCATCCACACAGCAAAACTAAAACCCACATGAATACATCACACTGAGACAGATCTTCAGCTTCAAGATGTCATTTTATGGGAAAAAAACAAAAGCCCTAGCTAATTTACAAACCTATTAACAGCGTAAGGCTGACAGACTTATAACAGCCAAATCTGTAAGTCATGTCATCGTCGTCGTCGTCTTCCTCCGCTTATCCGGGTCCGGGTCGCGGGGGCAGCATCCCAACTAGGGAGCTCCAGGCCGTCCTCTCCCCGGCCTTGTCCACCAGCTCCTCCGGCAGGACCCCAAGGCGTTCCCGGACCAGATTGGAGATGTAACTTCTCCAACGTGTCCTGGGTCGACCCGGGGGCCTTCTGCCGGCAGGACATGCCCGAAACACCTCCCCGGGGAGGCGTCCAGGAGGCATCCTGACCAGATGCCCAAACCACCTCAACTGGCTCCTTTCGATCCGGAGGAGCAGCGGTTCTACTCCGAGTCCCTCCCGAATGTCCGAGCTCCTCACCCTATCTCTAAGGCTGAGCCCGGCCACCCTACGGAGGAAACTCATTTCGGCCGCTTGTATCCGCGATCTCGTTCTTTCGGTCATTACCCAAAGCTCATGACCATAGGTGAGGATTGGGACGTAGATCGACCGGTAAATCGAGAGCCTGGCTTTCTGGCTCAGCTCCCTCTTCCCCACGACAGATCGGCTCAGCGTCCGCATCACTGCAGACGCCGAACCAATCCGCCTGTCGATCTCCCGATCCCTCCTACCCTCACTCGTGAACAAGACCCCGAGATACTTAAACTCCTCCACTTGAGGTAGGACCTCTCCCCCGACCCGGAGGTGGCAAGCCACCCTTTTCCGGTCGAGAACCATGGTCTCAGATTTGGAGGTGCTGATCCTCATCCCAGCCGCTTCACATTCGGCCGCGAACCTACCCAGCAAGAGCTGAAGGTCAGAGCTGGATGAAGCTAGGAGGACCACATCATCCGCAAAAAGCAGAGACGAGATTCTCCTGCCACCAAACTCGACACACTCCACACCACGGCTGCGTCTAGAAATTCTGTCCATAAAAGTGATGAACAGAACCGGTGACAAAGGGCAGCCCTGGCGGAGTCCAACCCTCACTGGGAACAGGTCCGACTTACTACCGGCTATGCGGACCAAACTCACGCTCCTCTGGTAAAGGGACTGAATGGCCCTTAACAGAAAGCCACCCACCCCATACACCTGGAGCGTCCCCCACAGGGTGCCCCTGGGGACACGGTCATAAGCCTTCTCCAAATCCACAAAGCACATGTGGATTGGTTGGGCAAACTCCCATGCCCCCTCCATCACCCTTGCAAGGGTATAGAGCTGGTCCACAGTTCCACGGCCAGGACGAAAACCACATTGCTCCTCCTCTATCTGAGATTCAACTATCGATCGGACCCTCCTCTCCAGTACCTTGGCGTAGACCTTTCCAGGGAGGCTGAGGAGTGTGATCCCCCTATAGTTGGAACACACCCTCAGGTCACCCTTCTTAAAGATGGGGACCACCACCCCGGTCTGCCACTCCCTAGGAACTGCCCCCGATGACCACGCAATGTTGTAGAGACGTGTCAACCATGACAGCCCTACAACATCCATAGCCTTGAGATACCCAGGACGAACCTCATCCGCCCCCGGGGCTCCGCCGCTGTGTAGTTGTTTGACTACCTCAGCAACTTCTGCCCCCGAGATCGGACAGTCCATCCCCAGGCCTCCCAGCTCTGGTTCCTCCTCGGAATGCGCATTGGTGGGATTGAGGAGCTCCTCAAAGTATTCCTTCCACCGTCCGACTATAGCCTCAGTTGACGTCAGCAGCTCCCCATCCCCACTGTAAACAGTGTGAGCGAGTTGCTGCCTTCCTCTCCTGAGGCGCCGGACAGTTTGCCAGAACCTCTTTGGAGCCGATCGATAGTCTTTCTCCATGGCCTCACCAAACTCCTCCCACGCCCGAGATTTTGCCTCGGCAACTGCCACTGCTGCACCCCGCTTGGCTATCCGGTACCTGTCTGCTGCCTCCGGAGACCCACAGACCAGCCACGCCCTGTAGGCCTCCTTCTTCAGCCTGACGGCTCCCCGAACCTCTGGTGTCCACCAGCGGGTACGGTGGTTGCCACCACGACTGGCACCGGCCACCTTACGACCACAGCTAGCAACAGCCGCCTCGACAATCGCAGAGTGGAACAAGGCCCACTCGGACTCAATGTCCCCCACTGCTCTCGGGACGTGGTCAAAGCTCTGCCGGAGGTGGGAGTTGAAGACCGTCTTGACAGGTTCTTCTGCCAGGCGTTCCCAGCAGACCCTCACTATGCGTTTGGGTCTGCCAGGTCTACGCGGCATGTTCCCTTGCCATCTGATCCAACTCACCACCAGGTGGTGATCAGTTGACAGCTCCGCCCCTCTCTTCACTCGGGTGTCCAAAACATACGGCCGCAGGTCAGATGATACGACTACAAAATCTATCATCGACCTGTGACCTAGGCTGCCCTGGTACCAAGTGTACCGGTGGGCATCCTTATGTTCGAACATGGTGTTCGTTATGGCCAAACTGCGGCTTGCACAGAAGTCCAATAACAAAACACCGCTCGAGTTCTGATCAGGTGGGCCGTTCCTCCCAATCACACCCCTCCAGGTCAAGCTGTCATTGCCCACGTGAGCATTGAAGTCCCCCAGCAGGACAATGGAGTCCCCTGATGGAGCACTATCTAGCACTCGTCCCAGGGACTCCAAAAAGGGTGGGTACTCTGAACTGATATTTGGCCCATAAGCACAAACAACAGTCAGGACCCGTTCCCCGACCCGAAGGCGCAAGGAAGCTACCCTCTTGTCCCCCGGGGTAAACCCCAACACACAGGCAGAGAGTCTCGGGGCTAACAAAAAGCCAACCCCAGCCCTCCGCCTCTCACCCGGAGCAACTCCAGCAAAGTAGAGTGTCCAACCCCTCTCGAGGTCTCGGGTTCCAGAGCCAATGCAATGTGTCGAGGTGAGTCCGACTATATCTAGCCGGTACCGCTCAACCTCTGCCACAAGCTCCGGCTCCTTCCCCGCCAGCGAGGTGACGTTCCATGTCCCAAAAACTAGTTTTCTTGTCCGGGGATTGGACCGCCAAGGCTCCCGCCTTGGTCTGCCACCCGATTCACATTGCACCGGACCCTTCATGTTCCTCCTGCAGGTGGTGGGTCCACAGTTGGACGAGCCCATGTATCCGGTTCGGGCTGGGCCCGGCCGGGCCCCATGGGCGAAAGCCCGGCCACCAGGCGCTCGCTCACGGGCCCCAACCCCAGGCCTGGCTCCAGGGTGGGACCCCGGTAACCCTCCGGGCCGGGTACTCCGACTCTTCGTTTTCACCGCCATGAAAGATCCTTCGAACCGTTCTTTGTCTCACCCTTCACCTAAGACCAATTTGTCATGGGAGACCCTACCAGGGGCACTAAGTGCCCCAGACAACATAGCTCCTAGGATCATTAGGGCTAGTGTAAGTCATGTTATCTTTATAATCAAATGTCATGTTTGCATAATAATAATAATAATAATAATACCCTCAAATTCTGTTGAATCTTCCAGTAAGAAAGTAAAATGCTAAATTAGCCAGATTGTTTGATAAAGAAATGTAATGTCATTCTGGCAGGTTTGTCTGATTAAACCTTGTTGCAAATGTTTAACAATAAGTTTCTGAAGGATTAGGGTTAGGGTTAAAATCCTTATAAAACAAGACAGATATGAATATATAAACAAGTGCTGAATTTGTATGTTTGAATAAATGTGGTTAAATATCCTGATTCTTGTGCTAATCATAGTGAAAATAAAGTCCACTATCTGAAGCATGTTGTACTGTTTGAATTTAGCCTAAAGTTTACTTTATATTTGAGTCTGTTTTAACAGGCAGAGTTCTACATATTTAAGGTTTACCAGACACTTTCAGGACATTGCTTGTTCTTGTTACAAGGTTCCAACAAAAACCTTTAAACAAGAACAGATAAACAGTGTGTCTGAGGTAAATAAACCCTTTCATTACTGATAAATATGTTAACTACATACTGATTAAAAGGTCAAACTTAAATTTATAAATGTCCATTTTTTCTGAAACAAAATTAACTGAAACAGTATGACGCAGATCCTGTTCAGTCACAAGTGTAATTATGCAGACTCATGTGGAAACTAACTCACAAAAGGGGAAATGCAGCCAAACCTTCAATTGGGAAACAACATTCCAATAAAGTGTTTCTTTTAATAATTATTGTACACTTTTAAATGTTTAAGATCTTATCACCCTGCTTCAGTGACCTGTCAGCATCCATGTTACCATGGAAACCATCTCTCACTGAAGCACAGGTCTTTGTCCATCGGGCACTAAAGTTGCATCCTCCGTGATGCAGGAGTGAGCCCAGTTCTCTGGAAAGAGCATTTCAAGTAAAAGACCTGCTTGGTGATCCATTTTCACTTCCTGCTTGACTTCCGACTGACTCAAAGATGACAACGCACTTCCCTCAACACCCAACGTGGCACTTTTTTAAAAGACAACACTTCACTGAGGCGACAGGGACAAACATCATTATTTATGTTGGCAAACGCTAGTAGGCTAGCAGATACAACAACTCGGAGCCTGGAAAGTCACTTCATTTTGCCCAGCAAGCCAAGTAACCACGTCACTTAATCAGACTACTCTTGTCAAAGATGATCTTGTCAGAGGTTAAACACCAGCAACACTGGTCAACGTTAACGTCAGGTCACAGTCAGTGCAGATGCAGTGATTTCATATTAGCATCCTGGCTAACTCCTCACTTGTGACTAGGTTGCACCATTCCCTGGTGTCCTACCACTCTGCTCTTGTCATAAAATACCAGACGCAGCAAAGACAGATTATTAAGACAGTTTTGTGTTGACGACTAAATGCTGCATGAAGTAAATCTGACCGACAGGCTGCTCAACCGTTATCAGTATAGCTAATGGCTAACGTCAGCCCGCTCAGGGACATTATCACATCACCCACTCCACTCTTACCTCATAGTTCGGCTTCCATAATGAAGTACCGGTTAAAATTGCTTTCCGTGGGGTTGTGTAACCATGAAATGGAAAACCTTTTTCCGAAATGGGATGGTTTATAACTAAAACCCTTCCCAGCGGTTTTCCCGTGGTCCAGAAATCCCGACCGACTGAGGGACAGCTGGAAAATGGGGTAACGCTATTCACATATCGCGAGAGTTCCTTGATAATTAATCGCTTTCATACAATCTCGCGATAGCTGTTTATTTGCCAGGATCTCCGTAAACGGATTAAGCGACCTCTTGTCATTTTCGAGGCATATTTTATTCTTTGTGATGAATTTGAAAAAAAAAACAGGAGAAATAAAAAAAATTTAATCAGGAAAAAGATTGAATATTTGTTATGAATTTGGTTTTTGTAGTTTAACACAAATCTGTCGAATGCGCGTTTCAGCGACAGCCAGCAGGGGGCGCTGCCAAAGTTGTGACGAGAACATAGACAGTAATGAAGAAGAGATCAGCTGATTCCGACTGAGCAGCTGCCGTCTGAAAACAACATTTATTTACTTCAAAACATTTATATCAGTTATAATAAGATTCCATTGCCTTATTTATGTGTTTTACGTAAACTGAAGGTGCAGCAGTATGAAAGGTTTATACTGTCGAGCTGCTGTGAGTGATACTGAGTCCAAATTCGTTATTCAGGAAACGGTGAGTATGCTACTGATGTTTTTACTGTAATTATTTAGTTTTCAGGGCACAAGACCTTCAGACCAGCAGATATTAGTGTTAAGAAATGCATTTGTTTATAAATGTGCTATAATTTTAATTCTTGTTATGTTATTCTTTTTTTATTGAAATTAAAGAAGAAATTTCGATCAGGCTGTGTGTTTAAAGAAACATAGCACAGTTTTGTGATATTTGTAGTTTTTTCCTGTGTTTATTCATTCATTTACTCTATCACATTTCAAGTATTTGTCCTTGCTGCTCTCCAGACTCTCCCTGATGTCATAGGCAGCCATCAGGTCCGGATTCGGGTGAAGGCTTGTGGACTCAGCCCACTGGACCTCAAGGTACCTAGAGAGGTTTTGTCAGAATTGATGCCACACAAAATTCAAATTAGTGATTCAGGATTTGGGGGCCGATGCTGATTTCTGAGCGGGTCTGACACTGATTTTGGCTGACTGATTTATTTTAAGAACTGATTTTGGCTTTTTATATGTTATATTGGTTTTACGGTCGATATTAAACACTTTTATGAAGTTATTTGCAATAAATCCCTCTCATTTGAAGTGATTTCAGCAGGTTTTTTCTTGACGTTTTCAGTACCTTCCAGAATGAGCCGTTTCAGGGCTCTGTCACTTTAAGAAAACAAGCTGGAGCTGGCCACTCCCTCCCCTCTGCTGATTGGCTGCTCTAAGCAGAGTGGCCCAGAGTTGAGCCGCTGCTCCATAAGTAGCTGCTCTCTTACACGTGAGAGGTGGTTCTATTCTGCTTTCCCGATTTGTGATGTCACAAACAGGAAGTTTTTGAAACTTGTTGCTTTTGGCATAAAATTCCTAAAACCAAACACTAACAGAAAATGGACAGACTTTTTTTCTTTACATTTGGAGTGTTTATAGAGGTAGTAGAGACCCACATGACAAAACAAAAAAAAAATGCAAAAGGTTCATTTTGCATAATATGTCCCCTTTATTACCTTTTTCACTACTGGAAGATCCGTTATTTCTATAACTAATTAATAGAGATGGTGGGTTATTGGACCAGGAAATATGTCAGATGATTTATTGCTGTTTGGCAATGGTGCCCAAAATAAAAATTTAGATTTGATCAGATTGGCTGATCTGATGATGATTACTTCTGATGGCTCACCTCTGTTTACCCCTCAGCTGCTCAGAGATGTTGGGATCCAGAAGGATTTAATTCCTGTTGGCAGAGTGGTGGCCGGGGTTGTCCTTCAAGGTATTTTATGGCTAAATAAATAAATATGTGCAAGTAAAATGATTTCAACTCATGCCATAAAAGTGTCGTATCAGCACTGGTTTGACTTGTATGTTTCTTCTGAAGTTGACCCCAGCGTGACCTTCTTTCGGCCTGAAGATGAAGTTGTGGGTGAGAAATACTTTTAAATAAATTTAGATCAAGAGAAAAAAATGGAAATTATTAAATAAGGAGATTTTAAAGCTTCATGAACAGTTTAAGTCTGAGAGATATTATATTTATTCGGGAAAGAAAAACTGGGTGTTGGTGTTATTGTCTGGTTATCATCCAAGATTACCAATTAAAATCAATCCTGATTATTAGATTAGATCAAACTCCACCCAACTGAATAAAAAAGTCTGTAAAACTACTCTCTTCTACAGGGATCCTTCCTTTGGACTCCTCCTGTTCAGGACTCTGTGAGATCATTGACGTAGATGAATACCTTTTAGGTAATTCCAACACGCATTCACAAGCAAATTCACTCACAGCGCAAGTGTACGTAGCGCCTTTATTCCTCCTGCTATCTGCTCCTTCTCAGCGTCAAACAGTATGTTGACATCTGATTGCTTCACAATCTAACAAAAAGAAAAGACTGAAAGAAAATGTTTCCTGAGCGAGCTGCAGGCCTTGATGGATGAAAAACAAGGTCACGTCCAAATGTGAAACTATGCCCCGGAGGAATCACATTCATGCTTGAATTTTCACTCTGTTTAAATTTGGATTTTGAGCATCCAGGTGTGCGCTGCCACAATGAAGCTGTTTAAACTGAAATGTTCTCTATTCACAGGATTCATTATTCTGAACATTAAATAGAAGCAAAAGGACATATCCACATTTGACAGGATATTTTTAAATACATGCCAAAAACAACTCGACTCTTTATTGAATTAGTCTTTTTCCCTCCACAGAGATCTACATAACTATATATAAAACTCTTTATGCAGACAATGAACTACATTTTTCACAGGAGACGTGTAATCTGTTGGTATGTTCAGTGCTGAGGCTGAAAAATCTTAATTTTCCTTTTCTGAAAAGAGAAAGGTCTTGTTTATGTGACTCAAATGAAAAGGTCCGTCTGACCTAAAATGTCAGATTGTTCCCACTTAACTTGAAGGACAGCAGGAAGAACAGATTAAAGGGACTGCTGCTTATCATCCATTTTTCCTCTGCCTCTATGGTTTTACAGCCAGAGTAAAGCACTGCTGGCAGACTGACAGTAATGTAAAAGCTGTACGTGTAGAAAGCTCTTCCTGCTTTCTGCCTTTCACTCATACAAGATGAAAGCCATAATCATCTACTTCATTTAAGTGGATGTGTCATGAAAATAAGTGGAATCTGTGACTAAAGAGGGTTCAACGTGACTAAATCAGAGACTTTATATGAGTTCAGATGTCGGTGATGAAAAATCCTGTGAAAGAACGTTTCTTTTGTGTTTTCTGCAGTTCAGAAGCCACAGAAGCTCAGCTCCACGTGTGTCGCAGGAGCATTGCGTGATGGTCTTTGTGCTTACACTGCTCTACACACACACGCTCACATGGCAGCCGGACACACACTCCTGGTCATGGATGGAGCCAGTGTAAATAATATCACTAAATCAGCCATTTATGCGGTGAAATTGATCAATTTTATCTCCAACCAAGAAATTTAAGCCTGACTCAAGTTTTTCTCACTTTAAATGACTAATAGTTTGTTATTTATTCATCTGTAACACATTATAAATCATTAATAAGTGTTTGTTATGCATTACTTAAATTGATATTCCACCCAAAATTGAAATTTTGTCTGTTGGCATATTTCCCAGAGTTAGATAAGTGGGAAAAACAAATTTTACCAGCGCAGTCATTCTCCTGACCCCGCCGGGTGGGGGGTTGTCAGTTTTTCTCCTATTAAAAAAAATAAGAGGGACTCAGTGGTAGGGATGAGTACCGAATTCGGTACTTTTTAAGGTACCGACCGAATTCCATAGTACCGACCGAACACCGATTCACGTCATTTCAAACGGTGCCTCGTTTCGGTACTGCCAAGACAGTTGCGCATGCGCAAGAGCGTTATGTCGCCGGTCCCTGCGAGCCCGTTGTAAACAGAGCAAGCATGGTAGAAAGAACGCACGCTAAAGCTTGGGTCCACTTCACTAAATGTGATGGGTAAATGGGTGATGAAACTAGCGACAGACAACGATCTAAGTGAGACATCCTCATCTTAATCTGCTCCAGTAGGTAAATAAAATGTTTAAGATAACGTTACCTTGATTTGTTAGCTTCCGTTTCGCTAATGGTGCGTTCGCTTTCTCCTCGGAACTCCGAATTTCCGACTAGAAGAACATGAACGCGCTCTAAAGTTTGGCTTTACTTTACTAAATGCGACGGGTGATTGGGTGAAGGTAAAACCAGTGACAACGATCTAAGTTTGAGGCATCATCGTTTTAATCTGCTCCAGCAGCTAAATAAACTAAGATAACGTTAGCTTGATATGTTAGCTTCCATTGCCACCGTTGTTATCAGCTAATGGTGCGTTCGCTTTCTCCTCGGAAATTCTAACTTCCCAGTAGGAAAAATCAAATGAAAAAGGACGGCAAAAGGAATGAAGATGCACAGTAAATTTAGTTCACAGTAAAGATGTTTGCTTCAGTTTAATTATCAGCTTATAAAACTACAAGGACGATGTTAAAATACAAACTTGTATGTTATTTATCGTGATATTTATCAAATATGGTTATATGTTGAGAAAAATATATATTTAATTATAAAAGAGAATTAAAATAATAAACACTCAAAAGTATCGAAAATTGGTACCGTTAAGTACCGGTATCGACTCGTAGGTACCGGGAATTAGTACCGGATCGATTCAAATGTCAAAGGTACCCATCCCTACTCAGTGGGTGTTTCTCAATGCCAAGGAACCTTGCCTTGATGTCTTGGCCCCGCCCCCGGTTGCCTAGAAGATACATCATCGGTAGCCGCCAGGACGTGTTCCAATGTACGTGTTCTACCGAGGCGTGTGTTCCCCGTTTGTTAGCCATTTAGCTAGCTGAGCGAGGATACACGGGAGGTGTCTTGCAGCCTAGCCTTGGTCAAAAATTACCCACAATACACCACGGTATTTTCAAAAGGACGGCAGATCAGAAGGCGGTAGCTACTTCAGGGACAATTTTCAAGTTTAAAAGTAAGTAAGTTTAGATCCAAAGAAGTTATCTGTTGCTGGTTAGTTGCTTAGTAGTTGCAGCTTCGGTGGCTAGCGGGTAGTAACTCACTTATATTTTTAATTCAATAAACATATACAGAATTTAGAAAGTGAAAGGCTCGTTATAGATATAAATTGAAACTAATACATATAAAATATAACGTTGTCTCCCGTGTCACTTACGTTACGTGACCGCCGTGGAAGCCACTGTCACATGATGCAAGTCTGTTCCATTTAACCATTTTCTTTGACCAAGGAAGGACAGTGAAAGCAAGGCTCCTGGCCTCGCAAGGCGACTTGACATTGAGAAACACCTAAAGACTGGGTGACACGAGAGATAACGTTATATTTTATATGTATTAGTTTCAATATAAATATATAACGAGTCTTTTACTTTTTAAATTGTGTATATGTTTATTAAATTAAAAATATAAGCGAGTTACTACCTGCTAGCCACCGAAGCTGCAACTAAAAAGCAACTAACCAACAATAGATAACTTCTTTGTATCTAAAAAAAAAACATTCTAAATCAGCTGACTTACTTTTAAACTTGAAAATTGTCCCCGAAGTAGCTGCCGGCTTCTGATCCACCATCTTTTTGAAAATACCGCAGTGTATTCTGGGCAATTTTTGAAAGGCTAGGCTACAAGACACCTCCCGTGTGTCCTTGCTCAGCTAGCTAAACGGCTAACAAACGGAGAACACACGCCTCGGTAGAATATGAACATTGGAACCGATTGGAACACGTCTTGGAGCTCCTGATGACGTATCTCCTAGGCAACCGGGGCGGGGCAAGACATCAAGGCAAGGTTCCTTGACATTGAGAAACACCCTTTGTTTGCAATCTGTCACCTCACCTCCATACTTCCTGATTCCAGAGCCAATCATATTTGAGCCAGCAGGGTTGCCATGTCTGCGCTGGCAAAAGTTCCTGAGCTGGCATTTGTAATTTAATACTAGCCAGCAGCGAGGAGCAGAGTTGTTTAAAAGAACCTAAGCCAGTAAACAGGAGTGAACCAGATATTATTTCTTGTACCACTAAAAAGCTACTGCATCTTTTGTTTTACTCTAATATTGGGTGAAGAAGGCTAGAGGCTAACATTGAGCTAGCAATGCTAACAGTGAATTGGAAACAAATAGTTGGCTCTAAAATCATCTCAAGCTTCTTTATCATTTACCAACAACTGGACATTACAGTGAAATGTATTTACCAACTTACAGAGTTTGACTCGTCTTCACTCGTCATCTAGAATCTTCTGGTTCTGATGCGTAACTGGGGACAGCTGCTCAGAGCGGACTTGTATGTTTTGATACATGGACAGCAGTATCCACATTTGACCACAAGATGTCAGTCTTACTTCATGCACCTTTAGGGGAGTGAAAGGGAAAAGAATGACCGATTTCATGTTAGTGAGCCTAATCTGTTCACATATATACTTTATATCACGTTATATTGATATATTAATCATTTGAGATGAGGTTACTACCCATGTAGCATTTGGAAATGATTGATTAGTATTTAATATTGTACTTTATTACTGCATTAAAAGTATCCACCTGTATCAAAGGGAGTTTTAAGTGTAAAACATGAACTACTTAAAATGAACTATTAAGGCACATTGAATGTACAGGACATATTCTATATAAATAAAACCACCATTACAGACGTGAGTCAGTATTTGACGAGAAACTGACCAGTTTTGCCTTTTTCTTGTTCTTAATTAATGCATAATAAACACTTAATGATTTCAAAAGTGTTACAGATTAATTACATATCTTTAGACTATTAGACATTAATTAGAGGAGCCTTATTGTAAAGTGGAATTGTAATTTCTCTTTTCTTCTCATCATTAAGCCTTTTGGCCTGATGTGCATCCAGCTGGCTTGCTACCACGGCCTGAAGGTCCTGACGACGTCACACTCACAACAGCAGCACACCTTCCTGGAGCAGCTCCGGCCCAGCGTAGGTTTGTAGAACCACACACAACTCCTTGTGATGCTGTTTCTTCTTTTGATGAATAGCTCTTCTGTTTTTTCATGCTCTATCTTCGTCTTTTATCTGTACCTGCCTCCTCACACCTCAAACCTTCCTCAGGCGTTCAGGATCCTTTAGTAGGTGAGATCTCCCTCTTTCCAGCTGATGCGTGCTTGTGTTTGCATCATGACTGATCTCTAAACCACCAAATAGTTCCCGAGCGCGGCCATGTCTGCAACTTACTGCTCCCGGGGGGGGGGGGGGGGGGGGGGGGGGTCCAAATGCATAGAACAGATTTCACCAGTGTGTGATGGGACTTTGTCTAATCAGACACGAAATGCTGCTGCCACCTTGTGGAAAACATGTCAAGGTGCATGCTCCTGTCAGGTTTTGATGATGACCTGTTAGAAGAGACCTACTTGACCTCTGACTGTGTTGTTTTTGTGCATGAAGTCAGAGTTATTCCAGTTCATGATGGCTCATCGGATCTGCTGTCAGCCGTTCTGGAGGAAACGGGCGGGCTGGGAGTGGACATCGTCATCGATTCTGGAGGTAAAAGCCCTTCTGATGATCAGGATGTAGGCAGTCTTATGGGAAGTGAGCATTAGTTGAGACTCATTCACACCGAGTAATTTTTATATAACATTTACTTCCTCAAACGGAAGCCATCTTAGATTAGAGTGAACTGGAAGGCTGCAGGTGATTCACGTTCAAGGACCAGCTGGAAAAATTTGTTTCCACAAAACTGAATGTTTTTATTTCTCTCTGTGAGAAGTTAGTCTGCAGGAAAAGGAGGAAGAGGAGAAATTGCTCCCACATAAACATGACATCATCAGCGTACTGGGAGTGGGCGGGCACTGGGTCACCTCCCACCAGGACCTGCAGGTGAGTGGTATCAGACGACTTTATGCAGATGACATCACAATAGGTCAGACAGAACGCTGTTCCCATGGGTTTAAATGCTGGTCTCATCATCAGCTGGATCCTCCTGACTGCAGACTGCTTCATTTAAAATCAGCCTCCGTGTCTTTCCTCAACCCTGAGGTCTGGACCGCTTCGTCGGCTCAGCAGGGACGATACCTCCGTATCCTGAACTCGGTGTCTTTTCCAGAGCACATTGCCTTTTAAGGATTTCTTGGTCCTGAACGGCTGTTTTCAGACATTCTGAAGGACGTTGTGGAGAAGATGTCTGCTGGAGTCCTCAGGTAAGCCACACACAACAGTTACAGCCTCAAAACCTTTTAGTGTCCTAAAGCCACGACTTTTCTTCAGTAAAAATTAACATTTTATTTTCATATCCTTGTTAGCCTCTGAGCTGTGTACCTAGGACCTCGTCTTACTGAACTAATCTGTCTCTGCAGGCCTCAGCTCCAGGAAGTAATTCCTCTTTATGAAGCCACGGTTGCCATGGAAACAGTGCAGCTTCACCCCAAGAAAAAGGCAGTTGTTCAGCTCTGAGTGAAATATTGTGATGTTAATGTGACTTTGATCAAAAACACTGGGAGTGACAAGGTTTTTTTCTTTGGAATCAGAAGATCAGGACGTGTTTGACCAGATTTACCTTCTGGACGTTCAACATGCTACTGAACTACATTCCTGTCTCATATCTAGTTTTATTTTAGCTTTACAACGCAAACGATAAAATGCTTCACTTCTGGTTATTTGTTGAAAACGTCACAAATACCAGGAGTCCTTTCTCTTGGTTAGATGTGTAAAGGTTGTTCAGCTAAAGAAAACCAAACGTAACAGACCACAAATAAACATAAAACACGCTGACGATGCATCAGATAGAACTAGAAACCAATCACACTGATGACTACACCCCCTAGTGGCTGCTTCCATTATTACATTTTAAGCCTCGCCCCCTACATGTACCAAATATTTGTCTTGAATAAAAATATAATTACAAATGGGATCTTAAAAAAAAAAGTGATTCTTGTTGATTCAGCTGCTAAAATATTTTATTATTAAATACATTAATTTGATGCCAACTGTGTGCTCTGGGGGACCAGTCAGGAGAGAGTTCAGCCAGTAATCTGGATTATTACACCGCTCCGGCGTCACCTCATCGCCCCGTCATTTGGTCTGGATGACAGGAAGTTGTCCTCAAGTGTTTTAAAACAGCCTTCTAGGATCCAGCTCTCCTCTTGCCGCAAGGACCTCACCATCTCCAGCTGATCTCTGATTGGCTGCTCACACTGCTGGAGCAGGTGTGTGATCTAAACAGATGCAGACTTAGTTAAGGGTCATCCATGGGAAACATTTTGGTGTGTGTGTGTACCTTCTCTAAGGCTGTTTGTGATTCTCGTTGAAGTCGCCAACACAAAGCCATGACCGTCTCTACGCCCCACTGCTCCAGGTTTTCACACAGAGCCTGGCCGAGCAGCGCTGCCTTCCAGAGGTGGCTGTGAGAAACGTACAGATTAGAGCAGAATCTGGCTAATGCCTCGTTACACAGATGTGGACAAAGACTTACTAGAGCGTTTGTGGCAGAGACAGAAGTCTGAGAGCGGTCATCAGCCTCCAGCTGGGACCTTCCCTGGACACAGTGAGGTTCCTGGAGAAGGGGAGGAGAATTGGGAATCTTTCTGCAAACTTATCTGGTGCCTTCAAGTGCAAAACGTCATTAAATCTGATGAATACGATTCAAATCAACCCTTCAGTGAGAGGCACCTGTGCTAATTTATAGATAATCTAGGAAAAGCTATGTGGACAAATGAGACTAATGAGAATCACTTTCTGTAGCTCTATATACCCTAAAGGTCTTACATGCCACTAAACAGCCTCAGTTCAGAGAAATAGTTACCTTCTGCAAGGTTGAGGAGCTAACGGCTAGGCTGAACAGCCAAGATAAAACTGTACCAGACTTCTACCTTTCACAGCAGTTTATGAGAATTTTACACCCCATCAAAATATTTCACCAGCACAGCTCTTAATGGCAGTTAAAGGGTAGACTGATCATCACTCGAACCGCTGACAGATAAGGAGTGGAACTGTTTAAATGACAACTCAGTCTAGCTGTTAGCTTATTAGTCTTGTAGGATCTAACCTCAGTTTCTCTTAAAGACAGATGTGTGGCGAATAAAGCACCAGTGAAGCACAGAGGTGGGATTTTGGGTTTGTTTTAACACAGGCTGTGTGCAGTACTGGAGCTGCACAAGGCACGGTGCTCTCACTCTTTCTCTTCACCTTCTACACCTCGGACTTCACCTACAACACCAGTAGTTGTCACCTCCAGAAGTTCTCTGATGACTCGGCCATTGTCGGCTGTGTGAGGGGAATGACCAGGAGTACAGGTCAGTCATCATGGACTTTGTGGACTGGTGTGAGCGTAACCACCTTCATTTGAACACCAGTAAGATAAAGGAAATGGTGACTGACTTCCAGAGAAACACTCCTCCTCTCTCACCAGTAAACATCCAGGGAGCAGACACTGAGGTGATGGATACCTTTAAGTACCTGGGTGTTCACCTCAACAGTAAACTGAACTGGTCCAACAAAACAGATGCTCTGTATAAGAAGGCCAAAGCCACCTCCTGAGGAGGCTGAGGTCCTTCAGAGTTAATTCTCAGCTGCTAAAATCCTTTAATCACTCTGTTGGCTCTGTTATCCACTCTGCTGTGGTCTGTTGGGTGCAGGCAGCTCTGACCGAGACAGGAAGAGGCTGAACAAGCTAGTTCACAAAGCTAGCTTGGTTCTGAGCTGCCCACTGGATTCAGTTGAGGAGACGTGTGAAAGGAGGATGCTGGGGAAGATGACCTCCATCTTAAAAACCCCTCCTACCCACTGCATTCCACTGTGGAGACCATGGACAGCTCCTTCAGAGGCAGACTGAGACATCCCAGATGTAAAACAGAACGCTACCATAGGTCTTTCCTCTCCTCTGCAGTAAGAGTGTATAACTCCTCAGTTTAACTGGTACTGGCATTCACCTGGTACACAATAACACCAATGCAATACTCAGTATGTCTGCAATACCAGTTTTACATAGAATGTCTGTGTCCTTTACGGTACGCTGAATAGTTCTGGAACCCGAGTTTTTCATTTTTTGTGGTTTTAGTGGTTGAAGGTTAAAACACTAGCTTACTGCCTATGTGTGTATATACATGTACCCTTGTTATTTTTCTTCAAATTATTCTCTTAAGTGTTTGTACTGCTGTAACAAGTGCATTTCCCCACTGTGGGATCAATAGTCTATTCTACCATTATTAGAAATGTAGTATTGAGTTGGGCTGAATTAAACAGAAAAAGCTTTAAAAAGACGTGAAATGAATCTCATGTGTTTATTATACATGTCTGTATGATTTAGGTCCCAAGTTTAAATTTTGTGAGTCGCATCGTGAAAATGGACAAATAATGGTTTTCAGAAACAAAACTTACTGGAGGAAATCGTGCTCTCTGAGGAACTTCATCTTCTGATCCAAACTTTTATCACCTTTCAGCACATCACAGAGGAGATCTGGAGAACCGCAGGTCGTCACGTTATTACACACTGATCTTTCAGAGGTTTTATTTTGTAACATGTAGTATCTGAGCAGGCTTTTATCACATGGTTTACTTTAAAGTGATCACACATGAACCCATGTAAAGTCCAGGTGTGCTGTAGAAGAACAGGCTTCCTTCTCTTTACCTTTTTCCACATAGACGACGCTGTGAGGATTGTCCATGGTAACAAAACCGTACTCTAACAAAAGTCGCTGGTTGTCATGGGAACCATAGTTTATGAACACCTGCTGGTAGCGCTTCGTCCCATCAACACTTCTGACTTCATAGCATCTGCTCTGACTGTTGAAGCTTGCTTTTACCTGGAGGAAAACATTTAGTGAAGCTTGTTTTCAGATCGTTCAGTCAGATGAAACTGAACCAAACAAAAAAAAAAAAAAAACAGGTCTGGAGTTGACCTGCACATCAGGGCGGTGGTTCAGGAGGTCCAGAAATGGAGCCAAAGCATAGTTGTCCTGTCCAGACAGGAAGTGGTTAGGTGGGCGGGACATGAAGACGGAGCGAGTGTTCACACTACACCATGCCCACCTACGAGAGGATGGGAAAAGTTTCATCACTGAACTCCAAACAAGCTGTAACTGACCGACGTGGGTGTGTGTAAGCACCTCAGAGCCTCGTAGGTCAGAACATCTGTGGGCTGGCTCAGAGCTGGCTGCAGGGACCTGAACCAGTTCAAACAAAATTAAATGCAATTTACCACCTAGACTCAAGGTTTTCAGCATCGGTTACCATGGTGATGTGCTCGACTAAGAACCAATCAACCGCTTAAATAAGCTCCTGGTTGACGTTTCCTGCTGATCGCACCTGAAAAAGTCCTCATTGGACGAGTGCAGCTGAAGCACCGCCTCCCTCTGGTCCATCGCCTGCCTCCGCACATCAGCTGGCAGCACATCTATGACATCATCCGAGAAATATGCAGGGCAGGTGTAGGTGCAGGGTAGCACATCGATGTAGGGGAACCAATCAGAGGCCTCTCCTCTGTGCCGCTCACACACCAGGAAGACACAGAGCACCAGGAGAGGTGAGAGACGACGACTCCAGCTGCACAGAAGAAGAGAAGCTAATCGACTCCAACAGTAAAACGGAAAGCATTACAAAGACAAGGTAACTACCTCTTGATGTACGGGCCCAGGTAGCTGTCCAGAACAGTCGATGTTGTGATGAGACAAGATTCTGGTAGAGAAATTATCATCTCACCAGGCTGATGGGAGAAAAAACTCTGAAAAGTTAAAATACAGAAGCACACATCCAGGTTCGAAGCTGCTGTTTACGCTGATAGAATATTATAAAAATGACCTGAATAGTTTGGAGAGTCTTCAGCCCTCTGCCTGTGTCTGAGTGAGAACAAACACCAGCATCTTCAATCATGACCATGGTTACATTCACATCGGCATTTCTGAGGGTACCGATTCATCAAAAATCTAAAGAGAAGTTGTTACTGACTCTAAGAAACCAGAAATCTGGTTTTGTACCGGAGAAGAGGGTCGGCTGCAGCGGAGAGGAGGGGAACCCTCGCTGGTGGAGGAACTTTATCAGCCTCACGTACTGCTGCTGGGGACTCAGTGACACTGACGACACACAGAGACAAGTGTTTGTTGTGTCTGATGGATCCGTATGCTGCAGGCCAGCTTCTGCCTACCTGAATGCATGTTTTCTTGTTTCTGCCGCCGCTTTCTCGCAGCTCGTCCGACTCTTCGGCTGTGACCTCCCATGACCTCCGAAAGGACCCGCGGTGAGTTTATTAAATGAGTTATTTCAAGTTAAATTATTCCTCCTAATTCTTCATCATTGTAATTTTAATCTAAACATTTCAAATGATACAAACTATTTTATTTTAACCTCCAGAGGTACATGCAACTCCTGCAGTACTGCAAAATTATGATGTCAGCGTGTTTTTATTAAAAACTGTAACTGAGGGATGATGCGTTGCCCAGATTCTGAGTCAGCACTATCTAAATAAGCCAATCACGCGACAGCAGGCAGCTGGTGAAGATCAAACTGAGCAACCGATTGGAGGAAAAGAAGGAAACGTAAGAAGCTTTGAACATGGCATGTTTTATGTTACATAGATAAATATAGGTTTGTTAGTGACAGACCGGCTGGTCTGAGTATCTCAGAAAATAATCCACTGGGATTTTTCCCACAACCATCTCTAACATTTACAGAATAGCGTCAGAAACAGGAGAATCGGCAGACTGGAAAGAGACGGCGTCACCAACATCAAGGCTCCAGCATGGCGGTGGTGGTGTGATGATGTGAGAGGTGTTCATGTCCCATCTGAGTCTTTTTCAAACCCCACAGCCTACCCGAGTATTGCTGCTGACCATGTCCATGCCTTTATGACCAGGTGGACCCAACCTCTGAAAGCTACTCCAAGCAGGGTAAAGCTCCGTGTCACAAAGCCCAGATCATCTCACATTCTGATTTTATTTATTTTAGCCCCCTTTCATCCTAATCTGCCGAAAGCGCAGCTAACCATGAAACCCGCCTCCTCAGTTAGCGTAGACGTGGATTTTAAAGTCCGTTAAACTATTATTTTTGACTTGATTCGTGGATTAAACGCGGGTAAATGGAACAAATGTTACAGACCAAACATCCGCGGGCAAATGTGTTGCTGAGAATCTCCTGCACGCGACGGAAAGTCCGGGTTACAGCCAGCTAGGAGTAGCGACAGCAGCTACAAGTGGAAAAAACAACACAATGTTATACTTCCGCTCCATGTGAGACCCCGCCGCTCACGTGACCACCGTGTATTTCCGGACGTGCGCAGTACGTTTTGCTCTCCGCCCCTTGTTTTCCTGGATTTCTCCAACTGCAGCAGCGGCTCCAGTCAGCGCTACGACGCCCGATTAAAGTAGGAAACCCTCTTCTTGTTGCCTCGCTCCTTATTAGCAGGCTGTTTGGTTTTTCAACATTCACATTTAATCACGACTCTAGCCGACTTACTGCAGTCAGCGTTGCCCAACATGAAAGTAGCTGCCGTAGAATGCAAGCCTGCTTTACTGGGAAGTTGTTTTGAATCCAAGATGAAGGATTAACCTGAATTTGATGCTTGTGACTGATTCAAAGTTTTTAAAAAGGCACAGAAGTGTGTAAAAGATCAGATCAGTGACCCACTGCTGACAAAGAACAGGAACCAGTCACTTTTCTGAAGGAATGCAGTCACGTGATCCCCAGACGATCTGCTGCCATGCTCAGAAATGCCATAAAAATATAAACAAAAACATGCGGAACTATTTATGTCCCAAAGGTTAAAAATGAACAATAAAACATGTATACATTTTATAACAAAATAAAACAGCCGACGTTTCCACATCCCTGTGTTCAGCGTTTGCTGAGTTTAGGTTCATCCTCTGATGTCACCTTTTGTGCAGATATGTCTACCAAGGTTGCCGTGGTAACCGGAGGCAACAAAGGCATTGGGTTCGCCATTGTCAGAGCGCTCTGCAAGCAGTACAAGGGTGATGTCTACCTGACAGCCAGAGATGTGTGCGTACCTCTAAGATCAGCCGTCTGCATGCTTTAGCAAGTTACACACACACACACACACACACACACACACACACACACACACACACACACACACACACACACACACACACACAACAACTGAGCATCATATGTTGAATTAGTACCTGTAATAATTATTCATTGTTGATGGACGCCATTCAAGGGCTGCCATGTAATTCAGATTAACACGGTTGTCCCACCTGCAAGCACCCGGCATTTATCTTCACTTTGAGTTAAATTTGGTTTGACAAGCACTGACAAAAAACACCAACGTGCAACTCTGGTATCAAAAAGTCAAACCTCGTCATAAAAATAAATAATCCAGGTGTTTTCCAGGGGGAGAGGTCAGGCGGCGGTGGAGTCTCTGGCATCTGAGGGCCTGAAGGCCTTGTTTCATCAGCTGGACATCAATGACCTGAACAGCATCAGCAGCTCCGCTGCCTTCTTTAAGGAGAAGTACGGAGGGGTGGACGTCCTCATCAACAACGCTGGGATCGCATTTAAAGGTATCTGCACAAATCCAGAAGCAGAAGCAGTTCTCCTGCCTCTGGTACCTTCTGTTTCTCTGGACTTGGTTGAATAAACAGACTATTCTGCAGCTTGAGCTGCTAATTAACTCTCTCTTTAGTGGCAGACACAACGCCGTTCGCCATCCAGGCCAAGGTGACCCTCGAGACAAACTTTTTCGCCACCAGAGACATGCTGACTCACTTCCTGCCGCTGATCAAAGCTGGAGGTACGAACGCAGAACGGGATCAGATTCAACGGCTGCTGCTGAACAACTAAAACACAAAATGTCTCAAACTCAGAGTGCCCTCATTCCTGAATGTAAATAGATCTGATCAAACTGCAAGTCTCAGCGTATGTAAAGCAAACTATAAAATGCTAGAGATAACAGCATGAAATCTCATGTTTATGAGTTATTTAGCTGTTTCCTACTACATTTAACTTTAAAATTATTATTTATCTACTTCATCTGTAGAGATTTTGCTCTCTTCTGAGATAAGCTAAGTTGTCCATTAATAGCCGGGTTAAGGCCTCTGTAGTGTCCTGTTGCAGAGTGTAGCAACTCTGAGTAAACACCAAGCTAAACCTTTGTCAAATAATACAGGAGTCAGAGTTGACCTTTTACTCTTAGGACCTTCATTTGACAAGCGGTGAAAAGGCGTTGCCTGAACAATATTCTCAAGTGGATGGCAGTGGAAACGCCTCAGAGCATGACCGCATGCCACTCTCACTCTCAGAGCAGCCAGGAAGAGGAAGTAAACAGGAAATTAACCAATACAGGTAACCCAGCAGGAAGTGAGGTTATTAGTAAATTCACCTTCAAAATAAAATCTTCCCATTTAACATTTTTAACCTATTCACTGTTCTTTATAACTTAAAAACATATAAATGAATAACTTTAAATGAAACATAAAATATAAATGACATAAATGCCTTTTGAGGCGTCACAGCCTCTTCAGTGTGAAAATATAATTCTAAGCCTCTCAGACTGTTTTTTTTTTCACTTCGTTTCTGCTTTCAACCAAAGAAATTGGAACAAATGTTCTTTGTCACAGACTTCTGGTGGTAAAAGGCATAAAGATCAATTCTTTTTTTTTAGTTTCCTATTAATGTTTGAACACAACACTGATTGGTTCAGCTTCTCTGGGTCACAGGTCAGAGCTAAACACACAAAAACACTTATCTGAGAGGGCCTTGGTGCAGGGACTGCAGTAAAGATGTACTGGTCGAGGCCACTTTAACCCTTTGATGCAT
Organism: Nothobranchius furzeri; assembly: GCF_043380555.1. NCBI lineage: Eukaryota > Metazoa > Chordata > Actinopteri > Cyprinodontiformes > Nothobranchiidae > Nothobranchius > Nothobranchius furzeri. Next base: position 41,008,605 of record NC_091752.1, read on the forward strand.
AATGGTCACTACAGTGGACAGCTACTCAAAATTGTTTTTATTTGTTTTTGCTATTAAGCACAGCTGTTGAAGACTTTATTGCATTTGAGCCCCTCCATTTGGACTTCAGTTAGCCAAGCCAACATATTTCATGCTCAGAATGCACGCTGTCCACTGAGATGGACGTGTAATAAATTATTTGTTAATTATAAAATTTTACAAAGAATATTTGTTGAATTTTTTTTCATTCACACCTAAAGACGAATGAAAAAAATTGTTAAAAAAATTCATGGTTGAAGATTTCATAATTCATGCATCAAAGGGTTAAAACTAACTCAACAGGTGGATGAGAGGTAATGAAGATGGGCTGCTAAAATAAAACTTTAGCACACTAAAAAGTGCAGAAGAAGAGAGTAATGTTTCTTTCATCTGATCAGAACGTAATTTCTGTGAGCCGTCAGAAGCTTTGGATGTCCTCTGTGTGCTTCCAGGTCGTGTGGTAAACGTCTCCAGCTTTGTCAGCTGCAGAGCGTTGTCCCAGTGCAGTCCTGCGCTGCAGCAGCGTTTCCGCAGCGAGGACATCACAGAGGGCGAGCTGGTGGGACTGATGGAGCGATTTGTTAACGAGGCCCAGAAAGGCGAACATAAAGAGGGCGGATGGCCCGATACGGCGTACGGAGTGTCTAAACTGGGTCTAACGGTAGGATTAAGAGTCTGGGTGTCATCCTCGACAGTTCACTTTCTTTTCATGCTCACATCAATAACATAGCTTGGTCAGCCTATTTCCATCTCCTATCTGTAAACCTTCTCTGCCCCTCCCTTACCCCTCACACTGCCGCCATTCTTGTCCACAGTCTCGTCACCTCCTGTCTTGATTACTGCAGTTCACTTCTTTGTGGTCTCCCCTCCAAACTCCTTCATAAACTTCAACTGGTCCAGAACTCAGCAGCCCGTATTATCACCAAAACACCTTCCTTTTACCACATCACCCCGGTTCTCCAGCAGCTTCACTGGCTTCCAGTTAAATTCAGGTCCATCTTCATGATTCTCCTCCATACCTTCAAAGCCATCCACAACCTCTCTCCTCCATATATCTCAGACCTTATAAGTATTTCCCCCTCCCGTTCCCTCAGATCATCTTCCTCCCTCCATCTTGCTTTTCCTTCTGCCCGTCTCGCTACCTCCGGGAGTAGAGCTTTCAGCCGCTCTGCCCCCAGTCTCTGGAACTCACTCCCCCCAGACATTATAAATATTGACAGTTTCACCCTTTTCAAATCCAGACTCAAGACACACCTGTTCAAAATCTGCCTATGACCTCTGATTTAATTAGAATTGTTTATGTTTCTATGTTATTTTCTTCATTGTGTTTTATTGTTGTTTTAATGTATTTTACTGATTGTATTTTCCTGTCCAGTGACCTTGGGTGTCACGTAAGACGCTTTTAAATAAAATGTATTATTATTATTATTATTATTATTATTATTGTTGTTGTTGTTGTTATCACTTTACTCCTGGTGAAAGGTACAATAAGTAATAATTCTACAGTAAAAAGTCTTAATGTCTCAATCATGTTGGAAGGAAGGTTACATACTAATGGATTTCCTTCACATCCGGCTGGGGCGTTGTCAGTTTTTCTCTTTTTAAAAAGACAGAGGAGGTCTCTAGTGCTCCTCTAGTTCTGCTCTCGGCTGCCCTTTCCATGCTCGATATCTTCATACTCGGCCAATCCCATGGTTACTCAGACAATTAAGATCTGGAATCAGTGTAGACGGTCCTTAGGTCTCACCGAATTGCTGTGTTTCTGATAAGGAACCATATGTTTATCCCATGTGTGTCTGATGGAGCCTGTAGTGGGTGGGCTACTAGAGGCATACAGTACACGCATACACTGTACATGCTTTATATGATTCATATGCTGATGGTACAATTGTCTCCTTTGAACAATGGTGGCCAAATTTTAAATCTACAACTCAGATTTCTTTAGGTACAACTGAGACACTTTAAGTCGAACTCTGAATGTTTTCTGCTGCGCCCGTCTCGGTCCCTGCTCGATGAGATCTTGGACTGTCATACATCAAACAGGAAAGTTTTGAGTATACTTTATACCCAATTGAACTCACACCATCGGACCGGTTTGGATCTTTTAAAATAAAAATGAGAGCTGGACCTGGGTGTTGGATTGTTGGCGCAACATCCAAAAAAATCCTCGACCTGTGTGCGACAGGGTCATCCAGTTGAAAGTGGTGCACCATTTGCTTTGGTCCATGCTTTGGATTTGTGTGTCTGACGCTGGGACAGAACAGGTATCAGCAGGAATAACGGCACAGTTAGTGATCTCACCAGTTTTTTCATTTCTTTTCCACATGCATTGTTTTCATGTGCAAATGTTGTATAAAAATACAGATTTAAAGTACTACAGTCAAACTTTCTTGTGTATTTTGGGCCTCTTGTACAAAGCCTTGCCTGGATCGGCTATAAAAGATGGCTCAACACCTGCTGTTATTGATGAATCTGGATTTTTGCATGGAAACGGGCGAACGCCAGGACTTAGTGTGCATGATTATTATTGCTATGATACTGAAAGGGGCAGTAGAATCTAAAGCAACATTTATCTTGTTGAATAAAGGCAGCATGAGAGGTCAAACGTAGCATACCAAACAGTCAAACCCGTATCTGACCTGCTTTCTATGTAAATTGGTCGGCGAGGAGAAACGGTCTCTATGTTCTACGTGCTCTATATGAATCACATAGAGCACGTATGCCTCTAGTAGCCCACCCACTACAGGCCCCATCAGACACACATGGGATAAACATATGGTTCCTTATCAGAAACTCAGCAAAAGACAATTCAGTGAGACCTAAAGACCGTCTACACTGATTCCAGATCTTAATTGTCTGAGTAACCATGGGAAACGGTTCATCAACTAATGACTGTTTCCACAGACTTTGTCCATGATTCTGGCTCGCCGTTTGTCTAAAGAGAGACCGAACGATGGGGTAAGCGAAGAACAATATCAAAGTGGTTTTTTACGTACTTTTCTGGATTTGTGTTCAGGTAACATCTCGTTACAAACCTGGTGGTTTCTGACTCGTCTCTCAGATCTTGCTGAATGCCTGCTGTCCAGGGTGGGTGCGCACGGACATGGCCGGCCCAAAAGCCCCCAAGTCACCCGACGAGGGCGCGGAAACGCCCGTCTACCTGGCCCTGCTGCCACCTGGAGCCACAGAACCTCACGGAAAGTTTGTGTCTGAGAAGGAAGTTCAGCCGTGGTGAAGAAGTTACAAGAATCTCCTTTTTTATCATTCACCAAAACTTTCATGTGGAATGAGGTTTTCCACAAATAAATCATCAGTACAGAGATGTTGAGTGAAGGTCGTGTTTTACAGGATGGTTTAGTTACTGGTGAACACTAAGATATAGTTTTTGGCATCTATTGACTCATTATGTTGCCTTCTCTGGTTAAAACCATTATCCCTTATGTTTACTTTGTAAAAATAAAATAAACTGACTTTGATGAGATGAAAATAACAGTTCTAGTGATTTTTCTACAATAAAATACTTATTTTCTATTTTAGATTACATTATCATCATGCCTGAAAATATCTTGTTCTTGATGATCGTTTTTCCTCCAACAATCAATGAAAAAGCAGAAAATATGTTCAGTGGCATGCAGGTGATTCATAGAGGAGCAAAGACGTTCCCACAAACTGGATCAATCTGTGCAGAGATAGATTAAAGGGGAGGCAGAAGAAACGCAAAAATATGTAAATAATAAAGATAAATTTGGTGTTCCAGATATCTGAGTTATTAAGACAGAAACAAAGGTTAGACAAATGATCTTGTTTTTAGTGCACCGAGTAAGTGTTGCCTTAGTCTGAGCACACCTTGACCGCAAACCTGAACAACTTGCTTTTGTGTGCATGACTCACCTGTGTAAATATAAAGGCATTGTTAGAGCAGAGCTTCTGCAAATCAGCTATGAAGGCAGAGGAGAGCAAGGTGGGGCAGGATGAAGACTTAGCATTTAAATACAAACCTGGGTTTATAAACTAAGTTTTAGTCTGAATCTGGTTATTTTAGTGTAGTTTCTCAATATAGGCTGTTCTGATTTGGGTCAGGTCACAAACCAAAATCAGATGTTTTATTATTAGTGTTTTATTGTATTTACAATAATCTAGTCAGGCTATATTTTATGGATTCATACTGAGCTAACTTTGATCAGCTGACTTGATCAGACTTTAGCGGTAACTAATCTGATCAGGCTGATCAACACACCATTCTTTCTGAACCCCTTAAAGGAGCAGTTCACTGAAAAAAAACATTTTTTAAATTTTTATTTCTGCTTATAGTCGGCCACTCACGCTGAGGCTGCCATGGTGAGGTTTGTTTCGTTTGGGTCTCCCCGCACATGTGGGGGTGGTGGGAAACGAGCAGGTGGACTCAGTGGCCAAGGCGGCGCTTAAGAGTGGTGCAGTGGGGTTGGAGGTCGACATGGGATCCCCTGAGTATTGTTCTGCAATAGGCAGGGAGGTCCATGAAGCTGTGGCAGGCCTCGGGATGGTGGGGTGGTGGGCAGGGTGTTGTGTGAGTTGCACAGAATGGTCGGAGGACATGGGGTGGCTCTTGGTTTTTGGAGGAGGGACTCTGTGCTACTGAATCGGCTGAGGATGGGTCATTGTGGTCTTCGTGGAGGGTTGTTTTTAGTGGGGAAACACTAAATAATCAGTTGTTTGTTGGACTGAACCAAGTATATTTTTTCATGTTTGGGTTAGTCATCCCCCAGTAATCAAGCAAATCAGTTGACATACTAAAATCACAAAGAATACTGTCATATTCCGGTTTATTCCCTCTCGGTGGTTGCCTATCCAGCCATGAGTTAGGTGCCAAATTGAAATCACCTCCTGTTATAACCTGATCAGTGCTATATCTAGTTCTCCACTGTTTAATTAATTTACTGAAGTTTGTCGTCATGTTTCTATTTAGAGACCTATTATTGTACCCATATACATTGATAAGAAGGAGCTTTTGTTCACAAAACTCTACTATTACCAGAAGCCAATGTCCCTTTTCATCTCTTTTATGATCAATAACGTTGCCAGCAAAATTATTATATAAAATCATTACTCCCGCCAAGTGAGCAGTACCACGTGAAAAAAGAATACCATCTCCCCATTGATGTTTCCAGAAAGTTTCATCATCACTACTGGAATGTGTCTCTTGTAAAAACAAAATGTTTGCCTAAATTTCTATGCAAAATAAAAAAAATGGCCTTGCGTTTCGCTTTGTTTTTTAAGCCTCGAACATTTAAAGAACTTATTTGAACAGACGCTTTGTCCTTCTACTCTTATTCTCTAGAAAAATGAAGAACTGTTTCTAGCAGGAGTAAGCATAAAGTCCTACTTATCTTGTAAATACAGTATGTCAATGTGAAATTTTTTTTTTTTAAATTATTTTATTTATTTTTTATTAGGAACCAGAACTTTTTACCTACCTCCAGATTTACCTATGCCATTCCACTTTTATTATTTCTGCATGTACCTTATAGGTCGATTCTTTTGCCATCTATTATAGCAAACCGGTCTTTCAGGAATGCTCTTCTGCTGTTGTTTCGAGCCTCCAGCACCTTGGACCACAGCTTGATCCAAGCTTCCCTATTCTCTTTGGAGAAGTCCTCTTTAAAGGGGCATTATGGAAGTTTGACAGCCAAAACATGTATAGAAATAATACATTTCTTCTTCATACATTCTCCTGCAATGCCCTGGTCCTGTAGAATGAGCCCTGGCATTTTTACTGTGATTGCCTGTTTTTCTGTAAAATCACAGAAAAAGAGAGCTGCTCAGGTCGAGCAGGCTGCTTCATGTTCACGCTCAGGCATAGCCCGTAGCATTTGCTATCAGTAGCTTTAGCAGTAGAGAGAGAGGTAGTGCCAACTCAGCGACTTTGTCGCTGTTCCTAATGCCTAGTGACAAACCTAGCTACATTTCTGAGGACCCTTAGCTACTTTCTTCTAGATATTTCCTGCAAATTAGCAACAAAATAGCCATTTTCACTTCAAACCGTTCTTTGGTTTAATGTTGTTTCAGGTGTCATCAACGATATAAAAGTTACAGATATTATGAATGTTACTAGAGTGTAGCTCACCTTGTAAGATGTTTGACTCCCATGCAGAAGACCTGGGATTCGATTCTGGGTGTGAATATAGGTCATTTAGAGTTTTGTTTTTACATTAATGCTATATTTTTTTACAGTAAGATGCCCAAATTTTTATTTGAGACTCACCGAACGGCATTGAATTCACAGATAAAAAAGATGTGGGTTCAACTTTCATTTTGGAACAATTTTTCAAGCAAGGGAAGGGAATGATCTGAGCATGCAGGAGGACTGACCCATCATAAACCTTTGTCGGCTGTGCTGAAGAGAAAGGTACAGAACCAAATTATTTAATTAATTAGCTGCACATTCTCCTGTCCTCTGTCCTCCGGGACACACACACACACACACACACACATGGGACTGTCTCAGCTGTTATTTTCGTTAAGGAGTGTGCACGTAAAGCATGCGCGCCTCGTGCACAAGGCTACTATTGAAGCTGCTGTTACGCTTTTGGCCTGAGGGGGCAATCGCGAGCATAAAAATTCAAAAGTCCCTTTAAAGTTTATGTGCAGTTCGTTGCAGACCCTGGCCTCCCTGGATTTCTTCCACACTTCATCCCTCGCCGTCCTCATGCTAAACTGAATGATGATCGGTCTTGGCAGCTTGTTGTTTGCAGCGTCGCCCTTCTTCCCGATTCAATGTACTGTATCCACCACGAGCTGCAGCTTTTCCACTAACACAGGAATCACTCTCGTCAGGATGCCAGTCACTCTCTGCCATGTATTTTCATCCTCTTTTCTGCCAGGCCAAGTAGTCTGAGGTCCCATCTTCTTCGATATCTTGAGTTTTCCAGACATCTTTCCTTCAATTCTTTGTTTTCCTTCGTTAAAGCCTCCATCTTTGTTTTCAGCTTGTCTGTTTCCTTTTTGTTTTCTTCAGTTGCCTTTGTACTTGCCTCTATCCTAAGGTCAAAAGCATTCAGATTTTTTTTAGCAGATGAAATCTTTCTTCAAATCTTTCTGTAAAGGCCAGCTGGGCTTCATAGATATTTTCATTGCTCACCTGTTTCCTGGTAGCTTTATTTTTCAGTTTTTTTGTATTGGGGCTTTTTATTGGAGTGTGATCACCAGTGGATCTTGCTGCTATCTGTTGATGCTCCATCTCCTCCATATGTCTTCGTCCGCACATGCTTCTTTCATTGCCGCGAGGTTGTAGTCATGGCCGGAAAGGCTACCTATTAGCTCCGCCATGTTAGTCATTTGATGTTTTGCGTTTGCTACTTTATCTGTCCAATAACTCTTCAAAAACTATGTTCCAGGGGTTCCGCTTTCCTTTCAGTTTCGTTCTGAATAACTGAATAATAAAAGCGGTGATCCTGATGGAAACAAGAACACTCCACCAATTCTAAAAGAGCTGAGTTGGCTCTCAACTTTCATTAACTGTTATAAACAACAGTAATTTCTACTTCTACTATGGCGTAGTGTTGGATGCATGCCGTAGAGCTCCATGCTGCCCCCTACAGTTTGGGAGAATATTGGCTCACCGCAGAGACAAGCCGCATGAACCATAAACGCTGCAAGTTGTGAAGCGCGTTCCATCTGCGAGCCGCATCACCAAGCGGAAAGTGAATGCGTCAAGCATAAACCAAGCTTTAATCTGTACTTCACCCAAGTCCGCAGCGATGCGGACCTCAGGCAAGGGAATTACCCAGAAGTCTTTGCTGCGGGAGAAAAGGCTCAAGTTCCTTTTCTGAAAATATGTATTTTCTATTGAAATTCGTTCATTTTAGGACGATTAGTTGATGCTCTGAATGTTTTAAACATAACAGCAATGAAGTTAAATTTATTTCAAATAATTGCTTTATTGTTTTTTGAAAGTTGTTAAAGGTTTTTGAAAAAAAAAAACATTTACAGCGACCAGCATCCCGGTGTCTGTACAAGATCTGCTCGGGTGCAGGATCGGCTCGGGGTCCCTTCGACTGCCGATGACGTCAAAGTAGTTGATTGGCTGAACATGAAGCTTACGGAAGTGACGTCATCACGTTATGATTTAGATTGGTCAGAACAAATTTGCGGTCGTAGTCTTAGCGGTTGTAGTCCTGTAGTCAAAAAATCAACAGTTTTTGGAGAAAATATGTTTGAATTTCTAAAGGAAATGTAAAATATAAGCAAATGATAAACTGTGACCCTCAAAAGCTCTTGATGTTGATGAAATGGGGCAAAATAAACTATAAGAACTTTATGGAAAGACACCAAGCAATATTTTGGGTCAAATAATGTATTTAGATAACAACTAAGGAAATATACAGACGAACTCCACATTAATACAAACAGATGTGGCTTCACATATAAGAACTGTTCTATTTTTTGTCAGTCCGATATTGGTTTTATGCAGTCTCACATTCTTTACAAAACAAAGATAGTATGGTGTTTTATTAACAAATTACAATTATAAAGAAAACATTTAGGTGTTACAAACAAGAATTTATTAACAAAACTGCTGATGTCTTTCTAAAACGTATGTGTGAAAGCCGAGCAGTAATGTGACGTCATCGGCAGTCGAAGGACCCCGAGCAGGTCCTGTACCGACACTGGCACACGTTGCGATCGATGACGCAATGCTCCCTGTCTCAATTCAGCAATTATTTGCACACTTGGTGGGGGTCGGCTCAAGATGGCGACCAGTGTGTTGTGAGGAGCTCCGTGACTGTGAGTTGTACCACGTTGACAAAGGCAAATAAACCATGTACTGCCGTCATTGTTGTTCAAGGCACCGTTTATGCATAAGATAAGAGGAAGAATAACTTGTTACTGAAAGGATATTCACCTCCATGTCCACTGTTTCTAGCTGGCTAGCTTACAGTCATCTCAGCTCAACTCTTGAAATGTCATAAAGATGACCGAAAAATTCTAAAGAGGAAGCCTCTTTACTGCAACAAGGTATGCAGGACTTGCTTTCACTCCACTACCTGTTACACCCACAAAGAGCCCTGATACAAAAAAAGCAAAATCAGCTAATATCTCACCTGGAGGAACATCTAATGATGACATATTGAAAGCCGTAATGGAACTGTCTGGCCGCTTTGCAACGCTAGAGCAATAAATAACTAAAAATACAGAAGTCATTGCTAATATCTGTGATCAGCTAAAAGCAGTTGAAATGCATGTACAGAAGAACAAAAACAAGATTTAAGATGTATTGGAGCAGATGGTTAAGGTGCAGCAAAGAAGTGATGATGCCGAACGATACAGCAGACGCTGGAACCTGCGGCTGTATGGCAAGAAAGAAACACCTGGGGAAAACATCAGAGAGGAGATAATGAAGCTCTTTGTTGCGCTTGCACCAGAGGATAAGGAAAAGTTGGATTTCCTTGTTGATGCTGTGCACAGGGTTGGTGTAGTCCGGGACAATTCCATTCGACCTGTCATTATTCAGTTCACTATGCGAGCTTTCAGAATCAAGATCTGGAAGGTATCCCGTGACAACAACACACTTAAAGAGAAGAAACTGTTCCTGAAGGAAGATCTGACACAGGCTGACCGGATGGAGCGAAATCGGTTGTGGCCGATAGTGGAGGAAGCTAGGAAGCAAGGAAAGCGTGCTGGTTTCAGAGGCCCTCATGTTTACATAGAAGGGAAAAAAGTCACTCACTAGACGTAGATTTAAAGCTGTGTGACGATGGATGCTGGTAAAATTATTTTCAGTTAATACTTGAAAAAGGTTTAAAAATGCACATAAAGCAAATGGGTACTTGCAGTTAAGGATAAAGGTTCGTAAGTACTATTCTTTTTTTTCTTTACTTCATCTTCTTTCTTCTGAGTGAGTGTTACTGACTTCAGCAATTTGTTCAAATATGACAAGTTTTAGTTTTAAGGCACTAAATGTTTGTTCACTTAATGTTAGGGGTCCACAGGAAATCACAAAAAGAAAGGCAATTTTCATATTTTGTAGGAACTGCAATGCAGACTTCGTTTTTCTGCAAGAGACTCATTCATGCAAGGATGACGAAAAGTTTTGGAAGTCACAACGGGGGGATTGCATTTTTTTTCTCATGTCTCAAATCACTCTGCTGGCACGGCAATTCTGTTAAATAGATTTTGTGGTGACATACTGCAGTTTGTAATGTCAAACGAAGGTTGCTGGCTTATGTTGGCTCTGAAATTAGATAACCAACATTTTATTTTGGGAATGTTTATGGCCCAAATAATTTATCTCAGGCAAGAACTGTTTTTCAGGAATTTTCTTTAAAGTTGGATTTTTTGAAAGCAAAATACAACAACCCCATTTTAATTATTGGTGGTGACTTTAATGATGTTTCAGATGACACTGTGGACCGGCTTCCTCCAAGGTTTACATCAATAAGTTTCAAACCTACTGAATTCTTGAGCGCAAATTACCATCTTACAGATGTGTGGAGATATATGAACCCTGATGCTACACAATATACATGGTGGTCCAATTCTAGCAGGAGTTCCCGGTCACGAATAGATTTATGGTTAATGTCTACACATGGATTACAATATGTCACTGATGTTTCTTACTCACATGCCCCATTATCTGATCATAAATTAATAAGTCTTAGATTAAAAGGAGTTAAAGAACAACCAAGTATTAGAGGCTATTGGAAATTTAACAATGACCTTTTGGATGATAGAAAATTGAAGGAAAGTGTTTCATTTTTGGTTGAGAAAACTTTTAAGGAAAGGGAGATGGATCCAATTCAAAAGTGGGAGTTTTTCAAATATAAGGTTCAAGAAACCGCAATAAAATGTTGTAAAGAAATAAAGAAACAGAGCACAAATAAAATGCAAAATTTAATTGTTAAATTAGAGCCCCTAATATCTAAGCAAGACTTGTCTGAAAGTGAATTAAAAATTCTGTCCAATCTAAAAGATGAACTTGATAAAATGTATGTCAATTTAGCTAGAGGTGCATTCATAAGGTCTAGAGCTAAATGGTTAGAGAAAGGAGAGAAAAACTAGTTACTTTTTTGCTCTAGAAAAAAGAAACAGGAAAAGAAACAACATTGTGGCTCTTAATATTAATGGTATAATAAACTCAGACCCTGCTATGATCGCCAGTTATACTACCTCATTTTACAGTGATTTGTATTCTACAAAAATTAATCAGACCAATTGTGACAGATTTTTAAATCGTATTAGGATGTTTACACCTCTGATATCGGAGGCCTTTAAAGACTCTTGTGATGCTGAGCTTTTATTTTCAGAAATTACAGATGCTGTGCGTTTCAATTTTTTTGCTGATGAACTGTATAAATGAGTGTCTAATAGTGTTTTAAATGTGTGTATTCATTATTTTAGCATTTTGGTGCATTTTCTTTAAAAATTAAAAATGCTGCCTAAATACTACAGTATAGCTCCACCTTCAGCTTAAAACATAGAATTTGACTCATTTTGAATAAATTTTAGCCAATGGCTAAAGAATAAGATACTACGTAAACCAGTAGAGTACTACATAGCAGCTCTGTGTCAAAGTTATAAAAGCATCGAGAGTCTCGGCCACGCCTTGTGGCGAGTTGGGAGTTGGATTTGCAAGCGAGTGTAGGAGGTTAGCCGTAGTCTGTTGCCAGGGAAAAATGGGCTGGATGAAGCTTTGTTTAAAATCATAAATAATGAATCCATAATGTATCCAACAAATATTCCCATCAAACAAACTGTTTGTTATTTAGGAATTCACATAATAAAAGACAAAATGATGAGGTAAACATTAAATCTGCAATCAAGGATTAAAAAAACTCATTTGATTCTTAATATGTGGCTGCAAAGGGACCTCTCTATTTTTGACAGGGTGTTGTTAACAAAAGCGGAAGGCATATCAAGGTTAGTATATCCCGCTCTCTCCCTTTATGTAATGATGCAACTTGTAAAGAAATTAACAGTTTATTTGTAAACTTTGTCTGGAAGAACAGGTATCATCATCTAAAAAAAAGACATACTCTATCTGGAAAGAGCAAGGGGAGGCTTAGAACTCTTAAAATTTTTCCAACAACACCTTTAAAGTCAAATGGATTAAAAAATGTCTAGAAATGCCAAAATCTTTTTGGAATTTTATTCGCATAACATATTTAAAATGGTAGGGGGTTTAAATTTTCTGTTACGTTGCAACGTTATTATTTCTATATTACCAGTGAAACTTTCAATGTTTTACCAGCAGACTTTACTTTGTATGGAAATTATGCCCTACACATAATTTCTCCCCACATAAAGAAATATTATGGAATAATGGTAATATTAAACAACAAAAGCTTATACAAAATAAATTGGGTTGAAAAGGGCATTATTTTTGCTGCAGATTTATTTGATGATAACGGAAGCCTTTACAGCTATGAAAACATTTTGAAAACTAAGGATTTTCCAGTGAAATACAGAGAATTTGCCTCGGTCATGAGAGCCATTTCTTCAGGCATAGTTGAGTTAATGAGAGCACACTCTGTTTATCAGAGATTTAGTTTGCAGATACCTTCTCTAAAGGTTGAGGATATTGATTTATTTGACAAGAAATGTTCAAATAAACATATAAGGAAGGTTTTATGTTGTTCTAATACGGTGGCACCCAAAGGAAAGTTTTTCTGGAACACACAGTTCTGATAAATTGGAAAAAAGCATGGATGGTTCACTTTCAATACTGTATTTCAAACAAGATAAGGGAACTTAATTTCAAAATTTTACACAATATTTATCCATGTAATAAAAAATTATCATTGTTCAAAGATCTGGATGAAAAATGTACCTTTTGTCATACTGGTTCAGAGACTGTTATACACTTATTTTATAATTGTCCTTTCTCATATGGATTTTGGAAACATATGGAAATTTTTATTAAGATTAAATCCAAACACACTATCCAAATCAGATCTAAGGATGTCATTGTCAAGTTTGAATGTAATGATAAAATGTTAAGTTTTATAATTAATCTAATGCTTCTTTTAGGGAAATTTCATATACATAAAGAGAGGGTCTCCAAATCTCTCCCTAACTTTAGCGTTTTCTTAAATGACTTTCACTCATATGTAAACACCATTAAGTTAATTGTAAATAAGAAGGCAGAACTCACTTTAATGAATCTTCAATGTTTATTTCTAATTGACCCTGTATAACAAAAAGAAAAGAAAAAAAAAAAAGCATAACGTGCCTTTTGGAATGTTGTATTATCTGTTATGTGCCTCTTGTCGGTTAATGAGCTGATTTCTGTTCGTGTGTATATTTGATGTATGTTTGTTTGTTAGTTTGATTCTGTATTTGTGACAAAAAACAAATGAAGCTTGTTTTAAAAAAAAATAATTGTTTGCACACTTGTGTGCTACACACTCGCACCCTACTGCGCACTTTCTCCAAGTGCACTTTAACCGCAGGGCGCAGTGCGAGTATTGAGATTGGGCCATAGGATTGGGCCCATGTCTTCAGATCTACATTTCCGGGTAGCTGCGCAGATCTGAAATGCGCATGTTTCCTCGTTTTCTCTGAAGTCGTTTTCTTGCTCCGAACCGCTTCACTCGGGAAGAGCAGCAGCAGGAAGTAAGAGTTAAGTCTCAATCTCACCTCTTCTAATATCAAAAGCTGTTTCATTGTAAACAAAGGTGACTTTACACATATCTATTCTCATTTTGTTTGCTGATAGCTCACTTTAGCTCACTTTTAATCTCTGCTGCTGTGTCTCAAAATGTCTATTCGACCTGATTAAATCTTTCAGCAGCAGCGTTTAGGCTACAGATGTAACCCATAGTCATGGATGCGGGTTAATGGTTTTAGTGGGTTTCTGCTTCCGCTTAGTTGGTGTTTGTTTCCGATGACCCGCAGTTTTCCTGTACGACAAAGAAGCATCTTTATTACTTCTTAACCTGGAATTTTCAGCGATAAATGACCAAGAAATGGTGATTCTGACTGCAGCACCTGCGTCAAAAGTTTCAAATGCAAACAATATAAAACATGATCACGTCAGACTCTGATCTAAGAAGTTATTTCTAACTTAGTAAATAATGTCCTAAATTAAGCTGAAATGTTTTTCCATGCTGGCTGTGCCTTTTCAGCAAAAGCAGTCCTACATAAACCCAATTAAACGCACAGCAGTCCCTTTGATTGCTGATAATTTAACCTTTTTAATTATTGTATTAATTTCTGGTTTTATTTGAACAAAACTCTGAATTTATGTCCTTTAAATGAACTCAGCAGAAGTAGTCCCACACCTCTCAGTACTCAGTATGTTCATATAAAAGGTTTATTCTGCTGCTGTTCAGTGTGTATCCAACATGTCATCCGCTGCAGAGATGTCCACCAGGGTTGCCGTGGTAACGGGAAGCAACAAGGGCATTGGTCTGGCCATCGTCAGAGCGCTCTGCCAGCAGTTCCAAGGCGACGTTTACCTCACAGCCAGAGACAAGTGGGTGCACTAGCGTCGTGTCGAAGTTAGGATGTCTGTGAAGGTTTGATTCCGTCAGAACCGTATGTACAGTCTATGGTCAGAACAGATGAGCAACAAATCCAGCCTAAACTTTCTGAAGAACCTCCTCATGTAGGGAAGAATGGTGACACCTGCTGGTCCAGCTATGGTACTGCCAGACTTCGCTACCAGCCAGCCACTATTCAGTAAAATGATTTCTGATTTTAGTTTCAAATAAAAGTTTTTAACAACTCAAACACAATGGGGTAAAAAATCCTACAAACATCAATGATTTATTTACAGTAACATGGGAAATAGAGCAAGCTAACCGAGATGGCATAAATACCCAAACATATCTAATCTGTTATATTTTTAAAGGTTTTTAGGTAAAGTTAGTAAAACTTGCGCTACATGAATCTGCTTCCAGCCACTAACCACCATGATTTCCTTCATAATTATCACATTTTATCTATAATTTGTCTGCGTGTTACAAAGATTTTGAGTAGAAAGCCTTTGTTTGTAAAAGATTAGACAGTTGTAGAGCATTTTAAAGTTAGCGTGTCGTGTGGTCTCATCAATGGTTATTTGGAACATTCTGTAAAAAATGTCCCATATTCTAAAACTTATTCATTTCTTTGCCCTTTTTTATGCCCCACACATTATTTCCTCCGCTTCCAGAGGGCGAGGTCAGGCGGCGGTGGAGTCTCTGGCGTCTGAGGGCCTGAAGGCCTTGTTCCATCAGCTGGACGTCGGCGACCTGAACAGCATCAGCAGCTCCGCTGCCTTCTTTAAGGAGAAGTATGGAGGGGTGGACGTCCTCATCAACAACGCTGGGATCGCGTTTGGAGGTAAAACAGAAGAGAGGAGCTTGATCCGTATTGTGAGTTTGAATGTTTAACTTTTAATTGCAAAAAGGAGATAAAAGTAACAGGAACTCTTTAGTGGGAGACACGACTCCGTTTGCCGTCCAAGCCGAGGTGACCCTCAAGACAAACTTCTTTGCTGCCAGAGACATGCTGACTCACTTCCTGCCGCTGATCAAAGCTGGAGGTACGAACACAGAACTGAACAGCTCTGTTAGGCTTTATTAATCTGAGCTGACGGACAGATCAGACAACTTCTGTGATGAGTCCAAACAGGCCTGCAGCTTCATCCCTGTGTGTGTTTCCAGGTCGTGTGGTGAACATCTCCAGCTTCGTTGGCTCCAGTACTTTGGCTAAGTGCAGTCCTGTGCTGCAGCAGCGTTTCCGTAGTGAGGACATCACAGAGGACGAGCTGGTGGGATTGATGCAGCGATTCGTCGACCAGGCCCAGAAAGGCGAGCACAAACAGGGAGGGTGGCCCGATACGGCGTACGGAGTGTCTAAACTGGGTCTGACGGTAGGACTGTTAACACTTTACTCCTGTGGTGAAACTATAGACTACACATGGATTTCATCTGTTTTTTTAATCTGTGTGTTATCAGGTTCTATCCATGATTCTGGCTCGTCGTCTGTCCCAGCAGAGACCAAATGATGGGGTGACTGAACTACAGCTACATTACATTTATATTTTTAATAACACATCAATTTCTGTCCATTAAAGTCTAACTGTTGCACTCCTCACCCAGATCTTGCTGAATGCTGCCTGTCCAGGATGGGTACGCACTGACATGGCCGGTCAGGCAGCAGAAAAGTCACCAGATGAGGGCGCCGTCACGCCGGTCTACCTGGCCCTGCTGCCGCCTGGAGCCACAGAGCCTCACGGGAAGTTTGTGTCTGAGAAGGAAGTTCAGCCGTGGTGAAGGAAATACAAAGAGCTTAAAGCAATGATTGTTTTTAACCCAAACCTTTGTATCTTTTAGCTGAAAAAGTGTAAAAATGATTGTATAAACTCTCCTGCTGCCTCAACGAGCTCTGGTTCAGAGGATAAGGTTGTATAAGGGTCATGTTTAACCTTCACATGTTATATAATAAAATATCTGTACCACCAGTCGTCTATGTTGTTGATGAAAAAGCCCAAAATGTGACGTTTCAGGTGTGATGAAGCGTCATCTGTTGTGTGCTGATTAATTTCAAAGTAAAGGTCAAGTCAAAATGTATGCAATGAAACATGATTCTGACGTGCACAGAGTAATAGTGCACGTTAGAGACGTTCACAGTGGGTGTGGGATGATAAACAATAAATGATGTGACGTTAATAGAGCTGTCAGGTTAGCATATGGAGGAATTAAAATGCCACAAATTGAGCACTTGAATTTTCTATTTGAGAGCAGAATTTCATATCGAGAGACCAACGTTTTAATTTGAGAATAAGATTTTATATCATTGCTCTGAAAACTTGTAATGCTTGCACTCAAAATGTCTGTTCTTCAAATCTATGCTTCTGAGCTCAGATTTTAACCTCCTTACACTGGTATTGTCATCTCACGTGAAAACCTTTTCTCTGCACGGATCAAAACTGCTCCCACAAGTCTGTTCCCTGCTCTCACAGATTTTTTCTGCTCTCTCTCAAAACTTGGAAGTATAATCTCCTAGCAACCGCTCAGCCAATAGAAAGATGACGTAGAACTGGGCAGGAACAGGTGCACTCATTTTCGCTATCTCTGGATTACTGATGGGAACTACGGCTCTTTTTAAGAGTGCCGGTTCTTTTGGCTCAGCTCACCAAAAAGAGCCAGCTCTTTCGGCTCCCAAGTGGCTCCTCTGATTTTCTGTTGCGTAAAGTATATTTATCACCAAAAATAATGCAAAACTATATGTAAAACGATTTACTAATGTAGAAAAATGCAATTTATTGAGATCCAGTACTCAGAATCATCTGGTGATTCTCAGAATAAAGCTGGGACCCCGGGGTAATCAGGCTTTTTCAGTGGTACGGAAGGCCGGATTATAATATGGGCAAACTGGGCACAGGCCCAGGGGCCCACAGCCACAAGGGGGCCCACGCAAGCAGCAGTCTTTTTTTGTGTGCAGCAGTCTAACGTTGGAGAAAAATATTGAGAAGTAATTAAAATTGCGCCCACATTTTCTAAGTTAACACACATTTCTTTTAACAACGGTAGTTTTTGCATCTTTACTGTTCCTGCTTCAGCCATCTCCCCTCCCCCTGCGCAGCCTCCGCAAACTCACTGATGTGCCTGCAGCCTCTCAGAGTTCCTGCTGCTCTAAACATCGAAAGAATCATTTAATTTTTTGTTCCTCCCTTCTGATTACCTTCAATGGTGTCTGTTTGTTCCAACCACCAGGTACAAAAACTAACTTGTTCTTATTTGACTATTTTTTCTGTCCTGCCTGTTTATTATCTTCCTGCATCTCCTCTCAGTCCTAAAGAAAAACTGCTACCTGGGTTCATATATATTCACCTCATGAGTTACCTTTGAACTGCAGTTCTAAAAGATCTACCGACCGCAAAAACAGCGGAGTGCTCGCCGGCCACATCAGTTAGGTGCGTCACCGAGGACAAAACAGGTGATGTGCCCCGATCCACAGCAGCGAAACGCATCAGGCACAAATAAAAGATTAAAAGACAGAAGACATAAAAGGAAATGAGCCGACATGAACGATCGCGTGTTAAATTAGTTTTTGAGGTGGCGACACCTGATTTGATAACGTTACTGTGGCCGTGCTCAGGACGCAGATGTCTGTAGCCCGTCAACAATCAGAGCTTTGCATGCGCAAGCTGGTTAAGGTTAGGATGGGGGTGAGGGGAATGTTAAATTGCAAGAGGGTAAAGGTCACAATTTGGTTAAATGTCCGTTTTACGGCGGGTGTCAGTACCGACGTTCTGGCACAGCGCGTTGCCTCCTGACGCGCAGGAGCTTGTCACCTGCTGACAGCAGGCCGCTGTCTTTTCCGTGGACTGTATCTTGCCGGTCATTATCACGTGACAGCGACTAGTCGATGACAGGCATAAAAAGTCACTATAGAGCGGTGAAGTCGACTAGTGACTAGTTCATACAACCCCTGCTACTGTTCCCCAGAGTGTTCTGCAGCATAAACAGTACGTGCTCTTTGAACTTGATATCAAATTTTCACCTCCTCTTCGTCTCCGCACGGTTAAAGTTAACCTCGCGGTCTATCACTGGCAAATCAAAAGTGAGACGGATGACACAACTGCCCCCCGTATTTGCTTGTTACCACATTCCACCCAGCCACAATAAAAAATGGCCATTATTCACCTCTGCTGACTCCGACACCGGCCAAAATATGATACCCGGCAGTTAATTAAATACAGGCTAATATTAGAGGATTTACGGTATACACACACACACACACACACACACACACACACACACACACACACACATATATATATATATATATATATATGTTACCTTGTAATGTTAAACAGGGTTGAGAGTCATCTCAAAGAAAAGGGGATGTTATGATCAGTAGTTATTGCAATGTGTTACCACTAGAGATCCCTGTAAGACAGACCACAAGGATGATGTTACCAGAAATAGTGAAGCCTGGTTTATGAGCAAAGACACAAACACAACAAAGACTGTCTGGCCAAAATAATTCATTAGTTTTCATCAGCTTCAACACCATGACACTGACAACGACGTTCACATGATGATCATAATGTGGAACAGATAGCTGAAGACCAGATGTAGCTAACTGTTGAAGCCACACACGATAACCCACAGACATATGCACGTAGACGCCTCGTGGACTGGTGCTGTCTATTGGAGCCGCCGTAGCGGCCGGCCGCCATTTTAGATAGGTCTCCATTTGCCCCCGGTGCATTCATTTCTACTGAGGAAGGTGTTTACCCAACCAAAAATGCACAGAAACGGGCGTAGTTGCTCACTCTGCATCTGCATCTCTTACAGTCACTGCTGCTCTGCATTGACTATGGAGTGTGAGGAGACCCATCTAATATGGCGGTACAGCTGTTCCAGTGCCCAATTGGGCGTCTACATATTCATATCTATGGGATAACCCGCTTTAAAATCGAGCGAACCCCAAGCGTTTTTCACCGCCCAGTTCCGTACAGTTCTCCTATTGGCTGAGCGGTTGCAAGGAGATTATACTTCCAAGTTTTGAGAGCGAGCAGAAAAAATGAGTGAGAGCAGGGAACAGACTTGTGGGAGCAGTTTTGATCCGTGCAGAGAAAAAGTTTTCACATGAGAAGACAATACCAGTGTAAGAAGTTTAAAATCTGAGCACAGAAACATAGATTTGAAGGAGAACAAGTAAATTTGAAAGAGGGCAGACATTTTGAGTGCAAGCATTACGAGTTTTGAGAGCAATAATATAAAATCTTATTCTCAAATTAAAAAGTTTGTCTATTGATAAGAAATTCTGCTCTCAAATAGGAAATTCAAGTGCTCAACTTATAGCATTTTTATTCTTCCTCAATGGAGTCTACATTGTGATTGGGGGGGAGGTGCGGGCAGTAGAGGGCGACCTCGTCCTCTGCTGCCTATGATCCTCTTTGGTAGTGTCCCTGCTACCATCTCCTATGATCGCCAGACTCTTTTATCCATCCGTTCGTTCACAATCGCCCAAGATGCACTGAGGACGTACATCCCCGTTTGCTTACCTGAGTGGCGCGCTGGCCAGGAGCCAAACATCAATTCCAACCAGGGCGCCTCCAGCGATGTTTATCTGGTCCCGGGAAAACATCGGAGGAAAAGAGGTAAACGAGCAGGAATCCAGGTGAGAATAAGACTTTTCTTAAAGCGTGGTTTATCTAGTAAACATTAGCGTGATCTTCTTGCTTCTTTTCCTTTGTTTGGCAACTTGAGCGCCACTTCCGTATTCCCGCCAGGCCGTGTTGCGGCGCGGTTTCTCCATCCAAGTTTTTTAAGGTCGGTTTATCCTCATTCCTCAGTGGTTTCTCCTCCTGTTCCCTCCATAAGTGGTTTTTATAAACACCGTGGATCTAACCCTGCTAATTTACGTCCACTAACTTCAGCTGTTTCTGTACTTTCTGATTCCTCCACCTTACTCAGCATGGCTCTATTAAATACCCGCTCTGTTAACAATAAGTCCTTCCTGCTCAATGACTAAATTCTCTCTAAATACCTGGATTTTCTGTTTCTGACTGAAGTTTGGCAGCAAACATCTGATTATTCTGGTCTGATTGAACTCTGCCCGAGTGGTTATTCTTTTCTTAGCCAGCCCCGGGGTTCTGGTCGTGGTGGAGGCCTAGCTGTTGTTTTCAGAGACCATCTTCCCTGTAGCTCTACAACCTCTGGTCACTTTGCTTCCTTTGAACTGCAGCTGATTAAAGTTGGGCGTAAGGACCCGTTCTACTGTGCTGTGGTTGATCGTCTACCGGGTCTAAACAGTTCTTTCCTTCAGGAGTTTAGTGACTTTCTATCCTCCACTGTGAAGCTGTCCAGACTGGTGATTGTTGGTGATTTTAACATCCACGTTGATGATCCCTCTGATCACTTTGCCATGAATTTCTCCAGCCTTATGGACTCCTTCAGCTTTACCCAGCATGTTTCTGGCCCCACACACACCAGGGGGCACACTCTAGACCTTGTTTTTACCCTGAGTCTAAATGCTGACAGTGTTTGTCCTGAGGATGTTTATATTTCAGATCACCATTGCATTTTCTTTAACTTGTCCATGTCTGCGTCCCACCTCCTGCTCGCCGTCTGGTTTGTTCTCGTTTTCTTAATGAGAGCACAGCTGGCAATTTTTCTGCTGCTTTTGATCCACCCTGTTCTTCTGATAACGACCCAGATTCCTTAACTTCTCAGTTTAACGAGCACTGCCTCTCCATTCTGGACAACATCTGTCCTGTCAGAACCAGATCAGTTCCTGCACTGAACCCTACTCCCTGGTTTAATGACAGCATTCGCAGCCTAAAGCGCCATTGCAGAAAAATTGAGTGCTTGTGGAAGAAAACCCATCTCCACGTCCATCTGCTGCACCTAAAGGATCTTCTGACATCCTTTAACTCTGCAGTCAGAGACACGATGGTTGCCTATTTTTCCAACCTGGTGTCCCAGAGCAAAGGGAACCCCAAGGTGCTGTTTAACACCATCAGCAGCATCATCTCTCCTGCCTCTCCTACAGCCTCCATCCACTCTGTTACAGACTGTGAAAACGTTCTGCCTTTCTTTGTGGACAAAGTCAATAAGGTTAGATCTAGCATCTCTCCTTCAGCCTTATCGCTGCCTCTCCCGACTCCAACCAGGCCCATCATCCTAGATAGCTTTACTCCTGTTTCTTTGCCTGAGTTAAGTAAGTAAGTAAGTAAAAGTTTATTTATATAGCACCTTTCACAGATATAAATCACAAAGCGCTGTACGACATGATAAAGATCAGGGCAAATACCTCTAACAAATAAAAACATCAAAAAAACAATAGCAGTGATAAAGTAAAAAATTTAATCATGAGTATAAACAAAGTGAATGTGTGAACCCAAACAAAGCCATCTTTTTGAAACATTTAGGGAGGGAACACCTGGATGAAAAGGTGAGTTTTTAGATGATTTTTAAAGACCTCTACAGTTAACCAAACTAGATAACTCCACGAAGACCTCTGCATGTTTTCTCGACATCTTATCCTCATCTTTGTTTAGAAGTGCTTTTCAGTCTATCGGTCCCAGCGTGCTCTCTATAATTAATGCTTCTCTGGTCAGGTCCCTGCTTACTTTATGAATGCTGTAATCCACCCGCTTCTTAAAAAACAAGACTTGACCCCTCTCTCGATAGCAGCTTCAGACCAATTTCTAAACATCTGTTCATCTTCAAGATCTTGGAAAAGGTTGTTGCAAAACAACTCACAGCTGCTCTTGATAAACATAACATCTATGATAGCTTCCAGTCAGGTTTTCGTAGAGCTCATTCTACTGAAACAGCTCTTCTTAGGGTCTCCAATGATCTTCGGACTCACAATGATGCAGGGGACTGTTCTGTTTTGGTCCTGCTGGACCTGACTGCAGCCTTTGACACTGTTGACCATCACCTGCTACTGGAGAGGCTGAGAGACTGGGTAGGCCTATCAGGATCTGCTCTAGAGTGGTTCTCCTCATATCTTTCTGAGCACTACTTTTCTGTGGCCGTCTCCAAGTTTAGGTCCTCCACCACATCTCTTACCCATGGTGTCCCACAGGGTTCTGTGCTGGGGCCTCTGCTCTTCCTCCTCTATTTGCTTCCTCTTCAGCACATCCTGAGCTCCTTCAAAGGAATCTCCTACCATCTTTATGCAGATGACATCCAACTGTACATCTCCTTTAAGCCCCATGAGATGTCTAAGCTGCAGCTGTTACGCATCTGCTTAGACTCTATCAAAACCTGGATGGCTGGGAGCTTTCTTCAGCTGAATGAAGATAAGACTGAGATCCTCATCTGTGCCCCAGACAAGCTGGTTCCCAAAGTCAGAGACTCTCTTGGTCAGCTTGCTTCTCACACCAAACCCTCAGTCAGGAATCTTGGTGTGACCTTTGACCCGGCCCTCACCCTGGATTCTCATGTCAGTTCTCTTGTTCGCTCTTCCTTCTTCCATCTCAGGAACATTGCTAAGCTGAGTCCCATTCTGTCCCACTCTGAACTTGAGACAGTTCTCCACACCTTCATCTCCTCACGCTTAGACTACTGTAACTCTCTTTTCATGTGTCTGAGCAGAACCTCCCTGAACCGTCTACAGGTGGATCAGAATGCCTGTGCTCGGTTTCTGACCAAGTCCTGCAAACACAACCACATCACCCCGCTTCTCCTCCAGCTTCACTGGCTGCCAGTCAACTTCAGGGTTCATTTCAAGATCCTGGTTCTGGTCTATAGGGCCTTATATGGACAAGCACCATCATACATTGGTGATCTTCTTAGTCCCTACACCCCCAGCAGGTCCCTTAGGTCCAGTGATCAGCACACCAGGCTAAAGACCAAAGGTGACAGATCATTTGCTGCTGTGGCCCCCAGACTCTGGAGCTCTCTCCCCATGAGCCTGAGGTCAGTGGACTCAGTGGTCTCCTTTAAAAAGCAGCTGAAAACTCACTTGTTCAGACTGGCTTTTGTGTTACCTTCAAGACACCTTCTTCATCATCCACTGATTTCCCTCTTTCCTATTCACTCTCTCTTTCTCTACATTTTTAATCACAATTGTCTATATTGTTGCTCATTTTAAATATATTTTTAATAATTTTCTAAATTCTTTTTTTATATTTTCACATATTTTGTTTTTGTGAAGCACCTCGTGATTTTTATCTTGAGAGGCACGATAGAAAAGATCTTTTCTTCTTCTTCTTCTTAAAAGGTGAAAACAAATCTTTACTAGAAAAGAACCAAGCTAATCTGCTTGGATGAAACCTTCCTTCCAACACGATATTAGGTTTTGTGATAATTTTGCTGTATAGTTCTCTGCGCCTTTATGTGTGATTGTTTAAGAGTCATGAAGGGTCTCAAAATGCTAGTTCAGAGTAAAATCCAGCTTTCTGTCACCTGTAAAATAAAACATTTAATGATTGAAGCAACTTCTTCTCACTTGTCCCCCTACTGGCTGAAAGTGGAGTGACAACTGTCATGAACAACAAAAAAACAAACATTTTTGTGCTGCTGTTGTGTTTCTGTGGAGCATAAAGGTCCCCCCCCCCCCCCCCCATGAGGGGTACACCCACTTCCTCAAATATGTCTGGATTCAGTCAATTAAAGCCTTTTCTACAGATGGAATAAAATCTGAGTATATGAATGTCAGAGAGGGAAAATCTCATTCAGGTGGATTCGTATTGTTTCTGGTTTAAATCCTGCAGATTATCTCCTCCCTCCTTCTCTGTCTGGGTAAAACGGTGGAGTCCATGCCCCAGCAGACGAGTCCGTGTTGATGTATATTATGTGTGACTGTGGGAGTTGTAGTCCTGTCAGACAAGAGTTAAGCCCTGATTACCTTGTAGATAAAATCTAATCCATTGCGTGGGAGCGATGGAGAGATGGCCAGAGACAGAGGGGAGAGATAATCCTCTAATCCCCACTGTCTGCCAAAAGAATCCCCATCACACGCTCACTTTGATGATTGCAATGACCACCACTGTCATTGTTTGTAAGCACTGAACGAGCATTATAATTACCTTATTGATCCTGCAGAGAGGAATTACCTCAGTGCAGGAACACAAGTGATACGACAAATACAGCCATCAATAACAACTCTGCTCATAAGCAGCAAATAACCAGCGTTGTTCTCCCTCTGACTCATTTATCTGACCCACAGCTGCCTCTGCTTGATACATACATTTTCCATATATATATATATATATATATATAGATGTATAATTATATAAACCAGAATGTATACGATTGTTGAAACTTGTTTTAACCATTTATATGAAGCTGCTTCTGGTCCTTTCTGGTTTCATGCAAATAGTATATATTTCTGAATTCCTTTTTTATGTGTGGCTGCGTGTATGCATAGTTGGTAACAATGTTGCCTCGCAGCAAGAAGGTTGCAGGTTCAAATCCCAGCTGCAGCCTTTCTGCATGGAGATAGATAGTGTGTTCTCCCCATGCTCACATGGAGTTTCTCCGAGTACTCTGGTTTCTTCCACAGATTCTTTATGAATTAAGAAAAGCGTCTAAAGTTGGTAAGAATCAGTGTAAATAAAGGGCCAGCATCCATTATAGCAGTGGTCAGGTGAGCAGCAGACCCCAGCCGGCGTCCCGGCAGCAACCTCCCATGGATCAGCCCTCTTCATCCACCTCCTCTGTGGCTTCACGTACTGTGTTAGTTCTAGTAATGGCCCAGCTGAGTAACTTCCTTTGATAATTGTTTAAATCCCTGAGGACAGATTGATTTTTAGATACCAGGCTGTAGAATATTCTCCTCCTGTGTCACACTTTAAAAGTTTCAACTCTGTAAATAACCACGTTACCTTGTGATCAATAGTTTACTCCTAAAACGAGCTGCAGGGCAGAAAAGTCTTCCATAGGAAGCGTATAACAATGTCCAACAACGAAGTGCAAGTTTCCTCATGAATGATTCACAAGCTGCAGACGAGCTCAGCACCTGCTTTAAAAGCTCTAGTTTAGTGATGACTTACAAACTAGTAATTGGCGATTTATTGTTAAAGCTGATTGATAACATCTTGTCACTTTTTCTTCAGTGTCGTCACTTAAAGGACGAAACAGGAGGAACATCATTAGAAGGTGATTAATAAGACGTCTGCCTCACCAAAACGGCAGCCTCCTTTGAGACAATAACTCCTCTGTTTGCCCTTCCTTCATCACGGCAACATGAAATCAGTCCTAATAAGTTCAGGGAATTTGGGAGGATTTAGATAAAAGGGCACAGCGCCATCTACAGGCTAAAGCTTATTGATAAACAGTCTTTTTGTCATATTTTTCTATTAAATATCAGACTGCTTAATATCAGGTTTTGGCTGTTTTCTTTTTTAAAATGAAACCTGTGACTTTGGATCACCCTCAGACTTATTTGTGGGGATGGAGCCCCCCCCCCCCCCCCCCCCCCCCCCCCAGGAGGGCCCCGACGAGAACAGCAGTCAGATTTGGTTATAAATGTAAATGAAAACACACAAGGTGACCCAAAGTGGCCCCACAAGTTGTCCTCCTCCTCCTAAGAAATCCACCTGGGCTTCGATAATCCTTTGGTCTCCTGTCCTCTATGGATCGGTTCATTTAGCAGCAGGGAGGACAAAACCACAGAAACTAATCCCCCAAATGACAAGGAAACATCTCAGACATTAAAAGCTTTAAGCTTCTTATGCTTTTTAAAAATGTGTTCTTTCTCTGTCACCTTCTTTTCTCTCCTTTCAGGATTACTGCTTCACTTTTTACTGTCTGAAGCGGGGCTGCATGTATGAACCAGAAAATAGAAACTTAAAAAACTCACATAAAGTTTATTCCATGCAATGATGTTAAGGTGATGATATGATATGTGAGGATTAGCTCTTAAAGGGACAGTGTGTATTTTCCTTACGATAGGGGGCAGTACGTACCTAAATCCAGTGTTGTGCCTGTTGGAGAACGTTAACTGAACTCGCTCCATTTTGGTCTGATGAACGTTATCGTGAACGCGCTCATTCTGGCGTTTGTGAACGCCGCTGTGAACGCAGTTCAGCTTGATTCAAGAAGGTGCCAGATTGACAAGGCGCCTTTCATACAAATGTTTGTCTAAAGCCATGCTGGCTAAGAGAGGGAAAATATCAGATCTGGCAACCCAAGTCATCGAGCAACACCACGCCTGCATGAAAATACAGAGGGAGATTCAGTGATTGTAGCGACATACAGCCAGCTAGCGTCAATGAGCAAAGCAGCCTCTTCGTCTGAGCACCTTAAAGAGTTTTTTTTGAAAAGGTCAGTGATGATCCAGACGTGAAAAATATTACATTTCTGTTTAAACTTTGCCCACCGGGTTTCAAGAAGCAACTCCGAACATCAACAACGTCAAAATCAAACTTGAAACGGCACGTTGAAGTAAAGCACCCGGCTAGCCTTTCAAGATATATACAAGTTATTAAACAATCAAAAGACACGGCGACGACGAGCGGCTCCTCTACCACCCAAAACCAGATAACGGCATACAGTAGCAGTAGCTGTGTTTTGATTTCCCAGCCGCAGGTAGACGACCTAATATTGCAGTATATCATCAGAGACCTGCAGCCTTTAAGAACAGTGGAAAGCCCCGCGTTCATAAACTTGATTTATGATTTTGATTTAATAATTCCTCATTAAAAAGATTCAAACTGCAAATCTTTCCTCGTGCTTTTGGGAATGTAGGAGTAAAAGCTGCAGCTGGGTAAGTGTGTGGATTGAATGGGTAGCAACTATTTGAATGTACCAGGATTCTGAGGGTAATATCTCACTACAGTGGGTGGAATAAAGAACTATGAACTAGTTCATTTTAGGAACTAAGAACTTAGTTCAAAAATATGAATTATGAACTTTGAACTGAACTAGTTCATTTTAAACTGCATGAACTGAACTTTGAACTAGTTCACAAATACTGTGAACTTTCCCAACACTGCCTAAATCACTGCAAGCAAGCTGTGTTTTTGTGTTTGAGTAAAGCCTAATTTATACTTCTCCGTCTGCATCGGGACGAACACACGCAACATGGCCCAAATTTTAACTATCCATCGAAAGAGATGGAGACCGCAAGCTTGTGATTGGTCACAACGCTGTTTCATGTTATCATTCGTCAACAGCAACAGCTTTGTCACTTCAAATAATAAAGAGATATTTAGTGGCAGACACGGAAAAGACTGAACGCATCGCGGAAAAAGTCTGAAAATATGAACATTTATTCACCAGTGACAGACTGAGTACAAAGATATGCAGCAAGCGTTTTATTTGTGGACTGAAAAGACAAGAAACGTGGGTTTGGAGGTGCTGATCGCATGAAGAGGTGGAAGGGAAAGAGGGACAAATTTGTCCGTGTTAAAAAGTCTCTGAAATACATTAAAACTATGTAAACACATTAGTAGATACACTATCGTGGACTGGATATGTGACTGTAATGGTGGCAGGACACCTCAGTAGCGCTACGCCCTCTGTCGTCATGGCGGGGAATTGATTTCCAACAATCCCCAGCTGACCGAGAAGTCTGAAAATCAAACTTCTCTGTCAATGCGTGTGCGTCTCTCCCTCTCATAGCTGACTGAGAAGTATGAATTAGGCGTTAGACCTTGGCAACGGAAGGCCATTAGGGTCATACCTTGGAGCTTAACCTCCAGCAAAATGACAAGAACATCAGTCTCCCTTTCATCACTAGCAACAAGCGAAGAGGTAAATGTGTATAATAACATTTCTGGCTCCTGTAGAAGAAAACATGGTGTCTAATATGGCGTCGCCCAGAGACATCAGCCCAATCCCAATACTTGCACTTCCACACTTGTGTCCTCCAATTGCCCAATCCTGGCCAGGGGTGAGAGTGGTGTCCTGATTCTCAAATGCGGAAGTTGATCACGCCCCTATTGCGCCCTTGATCCGCACTTCGCCCAAGTTCGCATCAATGTGGACTTGGACGAAGTGTATTACCCACAATCCACTGCTGCGGGAGAGAAGGCTCAAGTGCCTTTTCTGAAAATATGTATTTTCAAATGAAAGTAGTTCATTTTAGGATGATTATTTGATGCTCTGAATGTTTTAAGCAAAGCATCAATTAATGTAAATTTATTTCAAATAATTGTTTTGTTATTTGTTTGAAAGTTGTTAATAAAGTTTTTTTTTTAAACAACAGTGCAGCGACCAGCATCCTGGCGGTCGATGAGGCAATGCTCCCTGTTCCAATTTGGCAGTTATTTGCACACTTGTGTACCACGCACTCAAAGCCTTACTGCACACTTCACAGAAGACCGTAGTATTGGGATTGGGTCTTAGACCTGCTCCCAAGTATTTTTGACCCAATTTTTATACTTATATGTTACAAAGCCGCCAATATTTTTCAATTTTATTCATTTTCAACATAATTTCAATGGATATTTCCAGAGATTAATGGTAAAAACTATATTGTCTTTTTAAATAAGACATATGTTTTATTTTCATTCTGATCACAATTAAGAACTCAGGATAAAATGAAGCTGAGATTAAGTTTGACCAGAGTCACAGAACCCACTTCTGAAGCTGCTCCCTGTGGGGATTACTTTGTCCTTCTGTTGGCATATCTCATAAGCAGCTGGATGGCTTTCACTGGTCATCACTAAGGTTTTCATTAGATGTCCATTAGTGACTCTCGTTTGTAGTCAACCCACTACAACATGACCTCCATTGTCACCTGAACTTAGAAAACTTTATAGTTTTGTCAGTTTTACAGATATTGATGTGATATTTGGTGTCTAAGTAACAAGCATCACCAACATCACATCTACAGCTGGGGCCCCTCTTATTTTTCATCTATATTTTACCTTTGAGTCAGACTTTTAAATGTCACGGCATCAGCTATCACGTCTATGCTGATGATTGTCAGCTTTATCTGGCCATGAAAGATCAAGACGCAGGCACTTTAGTTTTAAAGTGTTTCTCTGAGGTGAAAGAGTGCTTGGTGGCTAACTTCTCATGCGCAAATGCTGCAAAGACGGAGTCAATACTTTTTGAGCCAAAAAACCTTTCACGCGCATCATCCACCCTTAGTCTTCCATGTAGTGAACTCCAGAAGTGTGTCACTAGTCTCAGCGTAAAATTAGATGCAGGATTTTCAATGGTACTGCAGATAAATGCAGTTGCTAAATCACGGTTTTTCCAACTGCGCCATCTCGCACGCCTCAAACCTATTCTGAAACGTCCGTATGTGGAGTCGGTGATACACACTTTCATTAATTCTTGCCTGGATTATGCGAACTCACTACTCATTGGCGCTCCTGTTTCAGTATTAAACCGACTGCAGACTGTGCAAAATGCTGCGGGTAGGTTTCTAACCAACACGAATAGATGCAGTCACATTACCATGGTTCTGGCGCATGTACACTGGCTGCCTGTGACTTTCAGGGTGCACTTCAAGATCCTATTATTAGCCTACAAGGCATTAAATGGCCTAGCATCCCCCTACCTGTCAGCTGCTTGCACCCTATGTGCCGCTGCGTTCCCTAAAATCAGCTGACTGCTTGCTGCTCTGTGTTCCCGAAATGAACTATGAAGCAAGAGAGAGGGCTTTTGTGTATGCTGCTCCTCATCTTTGGAATGCACTCCCTCTCACCGTACGAGAGTCTTTAACGGTCTCAGTTTTCAACTTTAGACTGAAGACTCACTTTTATGATTTGGCTTTTGGAAAGTGACGTCTTTTAAGCTTAGTTTTATTGTTTTTAGCTGTTGCTTTTATCGTCAGGACTATTCTGATTGTTGGTGTGCCAGTTTTATTGCTTTTACTGTTCTTACAGTTGATTTTACCTTATTTATTGAATTGTTATGAAATGTCTGTTCGTGACTTATTTTATTGACTTTTTTTTAATTCAGTTCATTCTGACTGTCTGTGAGGCGCTTTGTTCAGCTCTCGTGATGTGTTTTAAAATGTGCTGTACAAATAAAATGGTATGGTGGTATGGTAACATCACATCTACAGCTGATGAACTTTTGAACTTGGTCAGCTTGAGAGCAATTGAACTAAAACCCGCTCAGTGGCCTAGTGGTAGAGTGTCCGCCCTGAGACTGAGAGATCAGGGTTCGATTCCTGGTCGGGTCATGCCAAAGACTTGGAAAAAATGGGACCCAGTGCCTCCCTGCTTGACATTCATCATTAAGGGGTTGGATTGGGGGGTTAAACCACCAAATGGTTCCTGAGCGTGGCTGGGTCCGCAGCTCGCCGCTCCCCCAGGGGATGGGTCAAATGAGGAGAACAAATTTTTGCACACACTTCAGTGTGTGTGACAACTAATGAATGGGACTTTAACTTGAAAATATGTTCTGCTGGCAGCTGAGAGATGTTCCCAGACACACCCTTGGGTACTGACTGATTAATCAAGATCTTGGCAAGTTTACTTGAATCTCCAACCACATGATGACTTCTACTGAAGCTTTCACTAGAGTTAAACCAGACAGGTTAACTTGTGATAAAAATATCTCAACTCACGTTGTTTACCGGTCAAGTCACCTCAAGGAAAAGTTCATTTGGAACTAAATCCAAACTAATCCGAGGCTTCATTTGGTGAGAGTGAAATTCTCAGCACAGTGATTGAATATCTTGGTAAAGATGTTCAATCACTGAGCTGAATTCCTCTTGTGGGCTTTACTGAACTTAAAGTGGCAGGGTGGAGAAACGAGGGCCCGGGTAGGATTTGATCCCCAGACTCCCGGGTGAGAGTCACGCACGATAACCAGTCAGCCAAAGGGACATCCCCTTGGCCAAGTAGCCAGGGCGCATGATCAATGGGGACACTGTGACAGGATGCTCACACTGCCACATTAAAGTAAAAATTTTCAGTTTATTCTTATTTGAGATTTTTGAAGTTCACTAAAAGAATCAGTGTCTATTCTTGCTTAAAAATATTTCCATGAAGCAAATAAGAAATATTAAATTTCAAAATAAAAGACGGACTGATTAATGATGGCTGTACACAGAATATACACTCGGCAGGGTCCAAACGGTGCACGGGAGTTTGCCCAACCAGTCTACATGAGTTTTGGTGAGAGTTGGATTAATCCAAGGCTGCCCATTCTCACAGATGCTGTTCATAACTTTTATGCTTTTTATGGTCTCATTTTGGCCTTAGAACAACCATAAAAAAGAATGGTACCTAAACATCCTCCCAGAGGAACTCTAACAACCCATCAACAGTTTGGTGATGAACAATGTGTTCTCCAGTGTGATAAAGGGCTCCAAAGCACTTTACACTACAATGTATCATTCATTCATCCATTCAAACACACATTCACCCCCGGTTGTGATGAGCTACAATGTAGCCACAGCTGCTCTGGGGCGTACCGGCAGAGGTGAGGTGCCACCAGTCTCTCTAACCAACACCAGCAAGCATGGTGGGTTGAGTGTCTTGAAAGAAAAGAAGAAAATATCATTTCTATAGCGCCTCTCAAGATAAAAATCACGAGGTGCTTCACAAAAACAAAAACAACAACAAAAAAGTTAAAATATAAAAAAATCATTTAGAAAATGTTTCAAAATATATTTAAAATGAGCAAAAATAGGCCATTGGGAATTAAAAGACAAAATGTTAAGAAAGAGAGAGAGAGTGAATAGGAAAGAGGGAAATCAGTGGATCCTGAGGACGGTGGAATAGGTGGGGAGAGCAGAATAAAGAGAGAGGGGTTGAAGAAGGTCATCCAAAAGCCAGCTTGAACAAGTGAGTCTTCAGCTGCTTTTTGAAGGAGACCACTGAGTCCACTGATCTCAGACTCAGGGGGAGAGAGTTCCAGAGTCTGGGGGCCACAGCAGCAAATGATCTGTCACCTTTGGTCTTTAGCCTGGTGCTGCACAACCAGTAGGCTTTGATCACTGAACCTCAGGGACCTACTGGGGGTGTAGGGACTAAGAAGATCACCAATGTAAGATGGTGCTTGTCCATGTAAGGCCCTATAGACCAGAACCAGGATCTTGAAATGAACCCTGAAGTTGACTGGCAGCCAACGAAGCTGGAGGAGAAGCAGGGTGATGTGGGTGTGTTTGGAGGACTTGGTCAGAAGCCGAGCACAGGCATTCTGAACCACCTGTAGATGGTTCAGGGAGGTTCTGCTCAGACATGTGAAAAGAGAGTTACAGTAGTCTAAGCGTGAGGAGATGAAGGTGTGGATAACTGTCTCAAGTTCAGAGCGAGACAGAATGGGACTCAGCTTAGCAATGTTCCTGAGATGGAAGAAGGAAGAGGGAACAACTGACATGAGAATCCAGGGTGAGAGCTGGGTCAAAGGTCACACCAAGATTCCTGACAGAAGGTTTGGTGTGGGAAGCAAGCTGACCAAGAGAGTCTCTGACTTTGGGAACCAGCTTGTCTGGGGCACAGATGAGGATCTCAGTCTTATCTTCATTCAGCTGTAGAAAGCTCCCAGCCATCCAGGTTTTAATAGAGTCTAAGCAGGAGTGTAACAGCTGCAGCTTAGACATCTCATGGGGCTTAAAGGAGATGTACAGTTGGATGTCATCTGCATAAAGATGGTAGGATTTTCCTTTGAAGGAGCTCAGGATGTGCTGAAGAGGAAGCAGATAGAGGAGGAAGAGTAGAGGCCCCAGCACAGAACCTTGTGGGACACCATGGGTAAGAGAGGTGGTGGAGGACCTAAACTTGGAGACGGCCACAGAAAAGGAACACTCAGAAAGATAAGAGGAGAACCACTCCAGAACAGATCCTGATAGGCCTACCCAGTCTCTCAGCCTCTCCAGTAGCAGGTGATGGTCAACAGTGTCAAAGGTTGCAGTCAGGTCCAGCAGGACCAGAGCAGAACAGTCCCCTGCATCACTGAGTCAGAAGGTCATTAGAGACCCTAAGAAGAGCTGTTTCAGTAGAATGAGCTCTACGAAAACCTGACTGGAAGCTATCATAGATGTTATGTTCATCAAGAGCAGCTGTGAGTTGTTTTGCCACAACCTTTTCCAAGATCTTGGAGATGAACGGAAGTTTAGAGATGGGTCTGAAGCTGCTATGGAGAGATGGGTTGATACTCGTTTTTTGAGAAGCAGGTGGATTACAGCATTCTTAAAGTAAGCAGGGACCTGATCAGAAACCAGAGAAGCATTAATTATAGAGAGCACGCTGGGACCGATGGACTGAAAAGCACTTTTAAACAAAGATGAGGGTAAGTTGTCGAGGGGGCATGCAGAGGTCTTCATAGAGTTACCTAGTTTGGTTAACTCAGGCAAAGAAACAGGAGCAAAGCTATCTAGGATGATGGGCCTGGTTGGAGTCGGGAGAAGCAGCGATAAGGCTGAAGGAGAGATGCTAGATCTAACCTTATTGACTTTGTCCACAAAGAAAGGCAGAAAGTTCTCACAGTCTGTAACAGAGTGGATGGAGGCTGTAAGAGAGGCAGGAGAGACAATGCTGGCATCTCTGACTGCAGAGTTAAAGGATGTCAGAAGATCCTTTAGGTGCAGCAGATGGACATGGAGATGTGTTTTCTTCCACAAACGCTCAATTTTTCTGCATTGGCGCTTAAGGCTGCAAAGGCTGTCATTAAACCAGGGAGTAGGGTTCACTGCAGGAACTGATCTGGTTCTGACAGGACAGATATTGTCCAGAATGGAGAGGCAGTGCTCATTAAACTGAAAAGTTAAGGAATCTGGGTCATCATCAGAAGAACAGGGTGGATCAAAAGCAGCAGAAAAGTTGCTAGCTGTGCTCTCATTAAGAAAACAAGAACTAACCATACGGCGAGCAGGAGATGGGGATGCAGAAACTGACAAGTTAAAGAAAATGCAATTGTGATCTGAAATATAAACGTCCTCAGGACAAACACTGTCAGCATTTAGACTCAGGGTAAAAACAAGGTCTAGAGTGTGCCCCCTGGTGTGTGTGGGGCCAGAAACATGCTGGGTAAAGCTGAAGGAGTCCATAAGGCTGGTGAAATTCATGGCAAAGTGGTCGGAGGGATCATCAACGTGGATGTTAAAGTCACCAACAATCACCAGTCTGGACAGCTTCACAGTGGAGGATAGAAAGTCACTAAACTCCTGAAGGAAAGAGCTGTTTGGACCAGGTGGACGATAGACCACAGCACAATAGAACGGGTCCTTACGCCCGACTTTAATCAGCTGCAGTTCAAAGGAAGCAAAGTGACCAGAGGTTGTAGAGCTACAGGGAAGATGGTCTCTGAAAACAACAGCTAGGCCTCCACCATGACCAGAACCCCGGGGCTGGCTAAGAAAAGAATAACCACTCGGGCAAAGTTTAATCAGACCAGAATAATCAGATGTTTGCTGCCAAACTTCAGTCAGAAACAGAAAATCCAGGTATTCAGAGAGAATTAAATAACTGAGCAGGAAGGACTTATTGTTGACAGAACGGGTATTTAATAGAGCCATGCTGAGTGAGGTGGAGGAATCAGAAAGTACAGAAACAGCTGGAGTTGGTGGATGTAAATTAGCAGGGTTAGATCCACAGTGTTTATAAAAACCACTTATGGAGGGAACAGGAGGAGAAACCACTGAGGAACGAGGATAAACCGACCTTAAAAAACGTGGACGGATGAACCACGTCCCAACACGGCCTGGCGGGAATGCGGAAGTGGCGCTCAGGTCACCAAACAAAGGACAAGAAGCTAGAAGATCGCTCTGATGTTTACCAGATAAACCACGCTTTAAGAGAAGTCTTATTCTCACCTGGATTCCTGCTCGTTTACCTCTTTTCCTCCGACGTTTTCCCGGGACTGGATAAACATCGCTGGAGGCGCCCTGGTTGGAATCATCATTTGGCTCCGGGCCAGTGCGCCATTCGATGCACCTTGGGCGATCGTGAACGAACGGAAGGACAAAAGAGTCTGGCTATCATAGGAGATGGTAGTAGGGACACTACTGAAGAGGATCGCAGACAGGAGCAAGGTGGAAAAGAGGAGGTTAGTGGAGAAAAGTTAAAAAAAGTGGCCGGTGACCACGGCTAAGCCAAGCACAGGCGCCATCTTGTCGTCGACCGGAAGCGGCATTCAGCAGCATTCAGCAGCATTCACTGGTGGGAGCCTGGATCAAGCCTGCAATCTTCCTTCTTAGGTGTGTTCTTGCTGTGCCTTTCTAATTCCAGGCTTTCGTTCTTTTTAAACACAGAAACAGGTTTGTTTACCTGTTTTGTAGCTACAGTTTCGCCGACGGCTGCCGGCTTCTTCAGGCTGACACTGATGGTGGCGTCCCAGAAAGACAAGAACCAAAACCAGTGATAACCCTACCATACATCAGAGGCATAATGGAAAAAATAAGAGCAACAATGAAAAAACACAACATAAACACACCAACAAAACCATACACAACAGTTAGAAACAGACTAGTACACCCAAAAGACAAAATATCAGCTGGACAAAAATGTGGAGTCATCTACGAAATCCCATGCAAAATGTGCAATAAAACATACATAGGAGAAACCGGACGCCAACTCAATACACGGACAATAGAACACAGAAAGGAGTGCGAGAAAGAGGCAGATCGTAAACACACAAGAGCATGAAAAGAAGAAGCAGAAAGTACAATAAAAAAGTCAGCCGTAACAGATCATTGCTTAAGAGAAAACCATATAATGGACTGGGATAACACACGGATCATAACCACCGAACAACAAAAATACAAAAGATGGATCAAGGAAGCAATCGAGATAAGGAGACGTGGATGTGGGACCATGAACAGGGACGACGGAGTTTACACGCTGGACCACGCATGGGACTGCATCGCCGGAGAGGGGAGAGCGGGCAGTAGAGGGCGACAACGTCCTCTGCTGCCCGCAGATAAACGGAGAAGGAAGTGACGCGCCACCATCAGCGTCAGCCTGAAGAAGCCGGCAGCCGTCGGCGAAACTGTAGCTACAAAACAGGTAAACAAAACTGTTTCTGTGTTTAAAAAGAACGAAAGCCTGCAATCTTCCGATTACTGGACAACCCCCTCAACCTTCTGAGCTACTGCTGCCACAAACAGCAAGCATTCATCCCAGAGAACGGGCTGCCATCAGTCAAGATTTGGACCAGAAGATGATTGAAAACATGTCAGGGAAAACTACAAAACTCCTTAATAAAAAGCTAATAGATATCTGCCGTAATGCAACTTTCATCAAGTCTTTAAAACGTGTGAAGTGATTGTAATTCCGCCTCGGTAACCATAGCAACATCTGATTAAAGGATCTAGAAACACAGAAGAACCAAACTTTGTGAAAACTTGTGTCATTTTCTCTAAACTTTTGTCCATGGTTTAGTGTTTAACACTGAGAGATGAGAGCTGCATTCTAAAGCCAGCTTTAATGACAAGGCTCTTTCCATGGTGTTCCACCTTCAAAGGGCAGAAGATCAGCTACTTCCATGCCACCCTTTTATGGAGTTACTACTGGTGCTGGAGGGTTTCTCTTTGTTCCCACTTTCTTCCTTTTTTCCACTTGTCCCAAAGGAAGCAGGCAGATTTTGCATTTAACCTTTGATCCCCACCTCTCAAAGCCTCTGCAGCCCAACTGAGGACAGCCCTGTCTGAGCCATCTGCAGCCGTTTAGGTCCTTCTGCTCTCTCGTGATACATGTTCAGTGGATATGGTGAAGAAACATGTCTGGATGCTGATCATGAATTTGAGTTGCAAGCAGCAGCAGATTTTAGGGATTCATGTAGAAATGTGCATTTCCTTCGTCTGCCACTAGATGGCAGTAAAGCAACACCTCACATCTACCTGCTCATGAGATTATTTTTTTACCTGTGCAGCATTTTAATCCCCTCTCTCTGCTGCATCTGGTGCCTCCACATGATCTTCCTGCTCACTTCATTCCCTCTTGCTGCTAACTGAAGTCAGATTTGACAAACAAAGCAGCCATTATGCAGCTGGTGACTCTGACTGCAAAAGGCAACCTCAGGTTTGTGTTGTTGAATGACCTTTAAAGCCACTTAATGTCCTCGTGAGGAGCGAAACGTGGGGATCAGAGCTGTTTTAGTTCAGATGCCATTTAATGTTTGAATTTAGCTCATGCTAAGCTAATGTGAAGGGTTAGAAATTAAATGTCAGAGTAAATGCCGTGCTTAAATGTCAGAGAGGAAAATTCCAGGTCTGAAATGTAGTTAAAAATCTTGCTTTTGTGCTGTTTTGCAGGAAACGAGCACACAAAGTTGTTTTTCCACACCCTCACAGGGGCTCCAAACACAACATCAAAGGCAGAAGTTGGGGAATAAAAGCTGAAGAGAAATGATGTGGTGGCCCCTCAGGAGGCCTGCTTGTCCACTCCAGAGTCTTGTAGTAACAGGAGCTGCTTCTCATTCTGCTGCTTTGTGACAGAAAGGACAGCGTGCTGACATCAGATAGGGCCAAGCTGCTTTTGAGCCTCAGAATGAAAGGAGGAAGGAAAAAAAAGGCAACATCAGCAGGGGACACACACAGCACTCAGCAGGGAGGATAGGAACGGTTCCCACATGAGTGGAAGTTACAGCTCCACCTAGTGGATACACCAGGTAACTGCAGGATCATGCACGAAAACCATGTCGAAAACGCATTTGATTAAAACTATAAAATAGAGGCACACCTACAGCTGGTTCCCGTTTAGAGTTTGTGTGAATCAAGATGGCCACCGCAGCCAACTAAAAAGCTCAGACGCACTAAACTGCAGATATTCGGCTCAAACGCCACGTGTTAGAAGCTGAGAGTAATTCATGACACATGCAGTTGTGGAACAGATTTTAGGATATCTTGTGATTCTGCATAATGATTAATTTTTTTTTACGATTTTACCCAAACTAGACCACACCACTTTAAACTCATTGTTCAGCAGAAGATGATCTGAGTGTAAACCTGGCAGTAAAGGCAGCAGGTGAGGTGTATTCCTTGAGGGTATACCAGGATTCTCACTGTTGAAGGTCTAAAAATTTTTTGGAACAACCTGATTTTCCGCCAAGGTGCAAAAATCTCTTGTTTGCATTTTGGGGGATTTAGAGGAAAGGGCATTTTTGGATGACTAAACTTAGAAATTCATTCCTGGAAAGTACTTATATATACTCTGGATTACTTCTCCTTAAAACAAGTATTCATCATCGACTTTTAGTTTTTGTCTTTTTGTTTTTCTGGTTTAATGATTATTTTTTGCGTTTACTTCCATTTGTAGAATTTGGCACGCATACAATGTTAAAGGTGGGATTTTCCCTCTGACCAAGTATCCTCTCAGTCTACATTGTAAGGGCTATAGTTGAGGATTAAATCTTGTGTATTTTATATTCTTTTAGATGTCTGATCTGAAAACGTTAGTAAACATCTTAAAAACAAACACTGGGAGGTGAAATGTGTTTGTTTCTGCTGCCTTCAGGCATCAGCAGGAGCATCAGTGAGCTGCAGACTAAACCCACGGAACATATGAAACACATAACTGCTGTTTGTTCTGGACTGACCTTATTGTTGATCATCTCAGATTTATTCTGTTCAAAATGTCACATAAAATTCAGATATGAGCAAAAAAAAGCTGGATTTGTGCTACTTCTGCCTGCTGAGTGAACCTCGCCTGTGGAAGAACAAAAATTGCTACGGCAGAATTTGGCCAATCTGTCTAGAGACTGGGGAGTATTAAGGCTGAGCAGTTGATGAGGAACCTGGAATTTACTAATAACTGATTATTAATCCAGAATGTTACCGTTTCTGTTTAAAAGTTACTTGATTTTAAGTAAAAATTCGAACATAAACATCACTACCAGCAGACATTTGTGACCTTTTTAAACTGAGGTTAAAGGTTAAGGACATTTCTGTGATTTGCCGTGAGGTTTAAGGGACTGGAGACGTTTCAGGAGACTTTGATCTCAGCTGCTCTATAGGACGAGCCTTGACTTCATCGGAGCTGACATAAACTCTGTTTCTTCAAACAGAGGCTGTTCAGAAATGTAGAAAAACGTGTCAAAATGTTCTCCTGCATTTCTACGACTGTTGGTGTTGGTCGCCAAATGAAACTAAAACCAGTCTTTTTCTCCACTCAGAGTCCAGTCTCACATTCATTTTAATTTCACTGAAAAACTTTATATTGAGCTCAGGGAAAACCTGCCAGAGGAGGAGTTCTGGAGCCTCATTCATAAAGCTTGCTTACGCACAAAACGGGGTCGGAAAACTGCGTAAGCAACTTTCCACGGAAACTTTGGGATTTATGAAAGAAAACTTAGCGTAAAAATGTGCGCAACTTTAAGTTGACTAAGGACCTGGCTTACGCACATTTTGGACAGGGAGAGCAGCTGCAGTGCTGCTGCTGAGAAGGATAGAATTATGAAATCCTGCAGCATTATCACTTGTACTGCTTCGTTTTCACACAGAACAAGACCCCCACACGCACATACACACGCTCGCGCATACACATACACACACACACACACACACACACACACACACACACACACACACACACACACACACACACACACACACACACACACACACACATACACACAGCCTGAAGCGCAGAATAAGGAATGCAGAATATCAGCAGGGGGACAGATTGAGACAGAATGTCATGCGTCTGTGACAGTGTGTGTCCTGTCACTGTGACCCGATTGATGATGCGCCCTGGCTACTTGTACAAGGAAGATCTTTGTTTAGCTGACTGGTTAGTGCGCATGACTTTCACCTGGGAGTCTGGGGATCAGATCACGATTGGACCATTTTTTTTGGTCTGCCACAGATCTCTCAGAAGAATTCACAACATTGACGGCTTCAGCAACGCTGTGCCACTCCGTGGATTTTCTCTTATTTGTTTTGCAAAAGCACTTCCTTTCATTTCTCCACCCCACCCACAAGTACCTCGATTTCTGCTTCTGTGAAATTGTGCTTCCTTGATCTGCCTTGATCTACATTCGACATGTCATTGGCGGAGCGCTGCAACAGCCGGCTTATGTATATGCATGAGATCCACAAGGCACTTTGCATTGACTATGGCAGTAAGTGGGCATGGTGAGGGCGGGATGTGACTAAAATGCAGCTGAGAAACATTCTCGTTAGTCTCTGATTTGTGAAGCGGAGATTGCGTGAAGCTGTGCGTATTCCATGTTTGATAGATCACAAACCTACTTGGCATAAGTACATTTTTTGCTGAGCTTAAGTACGGTTTTAGTAAGGATTCTACGCAATGTTTGATAAACGAGACCCCTGGTCCGGCTCTCTGAGTCATGTCCCCTGCTGAGGATTTCATTCTCACCAAATTAGACCTCTGATTGTTTCAGATGAAGTGACAACGTACAAAAAAGTATTTCTTTAGGTGATCTGACAAAAATAGTGACCTGAACTCAGACACGTGGATCTTTAACATCATTTTAAGTTTATTTTTAAATCAGAACGGGCGTGGAGAAACCCTCACTGATCTTTTTTTGGAAGTTGATACTAAAATGCATGAAGAAAAACTGTCACAGGAAGAATGGTGATGAAAGTTTGACTAAACCACAAAGTAAATAAAAACTTCTTGAGTTTGTGCTCCTTGTTTCCTGTAGAGTTCAGAAAACCATCAGAAAAATAAAATAATTGTAATTTCAGATCAAGATGTTTGTCTCTCCAGCTTCCTTAAAGCTCACATTCACTCATATTTTCAATAACTCTGCAGTGGGAAGCTCTGGTGCTCCTGTTTCACAACGTAGAAGCTAGTCGTAGGAGAGCTGATGTGGCTTATTACTCATTATTATTCTTGATATATGGACATCTCACCTCTGATTGGCTAACAGCAACACAACTCTACCACTGACTCTGTTTGCTCTGCGACACTGTTTTATCGCCACAGCCAACACAAGTCTGAAGGAGTTCTGCTGTGTGGTGGAGATGCTAATGCTAACAGTTAGCTTCTACTAGCTGAGAAGTTCTCTGCTGTTTCCTGGACGCTAAACTAACAACAGCCTTCCCGTCGTGAATCAAGATGGGTGAGTCCATGAATGTTAATGACAGTGTGACGCAAATCTGTCAGGATTTTCTAATCCTAGAGTTTCACCGTCTATTTTCTATCAGAAGCTAATGCAGGAGATAGGTGTAGGAGACTATTTTCATGTTAAACTTGTATGAAAAACTCAGAGTGACTGATGTTGCTCTAAAAACACTTTTTGCTTTCTGTTGCAGAGCTGCACACTCCTCTGCAGTCGGTGTGGTCAAATCAATTTCAGATAGTAAATATAAAAATGTGGTCATTGGATGTTTTGATATTTTGTGCGTGACAGCAGAGGAGTTCTGAAACACATGCCTGGTAAAATCCTACAGTTTCAGGAGGATTAGCTGAGTTTCTGGCTCTCAGCAGCACAACGTGAAGCCTGACATCTC
The DNA here is from genome assembly GCF_043380555.1 of Nothobranchius furzeri. Lineage (NCBI taxonomy): Eukaryota > Metazoa > Chordata > Actinopteri > Cyprinodontiformes > Nothobranchiidae > Nothobranchius > Nothobranchius furzeri. The sequence continues at coordinate 41,050,326 of NC_091752.1, forward strand.
ATACTGTCAAGACGCATCCTTGGAGCCACAATGTCCCAGAGAGAAAACATAATCTTGTGTTGCATTATGGCTGAACAGACATTTCTGGACCCTGACTGGGATCTCTCCAGCATGGCTTCGATCTTTGTGAGACAAAATGAGCAGCATGAAGACTACAAACAGCAGGGGGAAAGCTAAGACATGAGACTGGAGACACAAAATGCTGGGAACATAAGTATCTATCCTGACAGAAAGCTTTTCTAACAAAAAGCTTTTCTTCAAGCCAATGATGAACATTTCTGACTTCATCCTGCAGAGCAGAAAGATGACTCAAAGTTTTAAAACATACATAAAAACTAAGAAACTACTTATTTTAAATTGAACATCAGGAAATGAGCATCTTACTGCTTGTGACACAAAATCATAGGAAAACCTGGGCCTCATCAAATGTTCGTAGAAACTGTCCTGTATTCCCTCCTACGACCTAAATTTAGAATGTGTGTACAAAATCAAAATATTGATGTATCAAACGTGCGGTGGCCTCTCGTATGCATGTTCCTCTGCAATCGTCTGATGATAACTCCCACCTGTGTGTACCCAGGTGCTTGTGTCTGTTCACCGTCATTTACACACAAAAATGCCCTCAATTAACCATATTTGGTCATTGTGGAAATGAGCAAGGAGACCAGGATAGGTTTAACAGCTTTACTGGAGACTCTCAGCAACTGATTACATAGCCATGTTAACCGGGTGACTTGAATGCACCGGAGAGCAGGTGGTAAACCTCACCAACACTTGACACAAAAAAACTACGGTGTCTGTTAAGGTCCATCCACACCATAACTTGATCATTCAATCAACTGATCTACATCCTCTCATTTTAATTACTAGCTTCAATGAAAATCAAAAAATGCTATGTGGAGCAAAGTTAAACATTGATGACTCAATATTCAAATCACTTTACAAAATAGCAATTAGCAGGAGTGTCAGACATTAATCAGTGATGAACTAATAAAGTATATTCTACTGAACAAAACTTTCAGCTTTTACCATTAGTATGTAAACAAAGATTCAAATAAAATCCCCAATGTTGGTCTGAGTAAATATCTTGACTGGAATACCAAAATGTCCATTTCTTAGCTTTTACACGTTCAGCCTAAAATGTCTAGAAACATAAATCTGGTTATCTGTTATTACAACTGAATACTGGATAGATAAGAACCATTATTACAGCATTAATACATCACCTCTCTTTTTTTTTTTTTCCAAACACTGTACTTGGGGTTAGGCTTACAAATACGACCTGAGCGTGTCACATAGGGGTCATTACTGTGTGAAATCTTGGTGGAAGAGCAAGCTGCAGGAACTTGCTGCATGCTGGAATGCTGAGTAGGCGTTCCAGTTGGTTGAGGTGCCTGCCGGGGTCCTAGAGCAGGGGAAGGAGTGTTCAGTGTGGCAGGGTCAGCAGGATGGGAATAGATATCGGCAGGGTTGACCTGCCGGGGTGGTGGCTCAGCAACAGGTAGGACGTGGCGACGATTTCTCCTGTAGGTTCCTCCATTAGATTCGATGATGTAGGAGCGTGGCTCGCTGCATACCTCCTTCACTGTGCCAAGGTGGTCGTGTCCCTTAGTAGACTGACGACTTGACTCTATGTGAGTGGTGGCAGTTGGAAGCTTGTTGAGTTGTAGTGTTGCTTCTGGATGAGCCTTTTCTTTTCGAGTTGCCCACTGATCTGTTCCGCGTCCTTTGGAGCCAGTTCCAGCAGTGTGGTGCTGACAGGAAAAGTTGAACGAGTCTGCCTGCACATTAAATGTTCTGCAGGTGATCCCAGCGTTTTGTCATGCGGAACATTTCTGATGTTTAGAAGATTGAGGAAAGCACTTGTCCCGTCTCTATGAGATGCTTCCATCAGTAGCTTGGCGCTGCGGACGGCTCTTTCAGCTAATCCGTTTGACTGTGGGTATTCTGGACTGCTGGTTACATGGACAAAGTCCTACTGCTTGTCAGGTTCGTTGGCAGATCTGAAGCGTGACTGAGAGTTCTGTTGCCCAGACGCGGAGAGACGGAGATAGCCGGCGTGGTTATCTCCTGTAGGTGTAGTCTGAGTGTTTTGAGGGCTGGTAAGCCTGGAGACTCGATACAAAGTCTAGTGAGAAACGATGACTGAGCAATGAATGAAACGCCGGCACTTCCTTAAGTAGTGCCGGCGTGATGACGTCAGTCGCCACGTTGGTGGCAGGAATGAATGGAATGCAGTCAGCTGGAGGAGTTCGTGACAGGACCCCCCCCTCGAGGGACGGCTCCCGAAGTCCCAGGACGGCGGGCCCAGAAGTCAGTCAGCAGGGTAGGGTCGACAAACGAGCTCGTGGGCTCCCAAGAGCGTTCCTCAGGCCCGTACCCCTCCCAATCCACGAGGTACTGCCAACCTCGTCCCCGGCGGCGAGCGTCCAGAATCCTGCGGACCGTGTAGGTGCGATCCGCCTCAACACCGCGGGGCGGAGGCACCCGGACCGGTGGAGGGTGGAGAGGAGAGGAGATCACCGGCTTAAGCTGGGAGACGTGAAAGACCGGGTGGATCCGGAGAGTAGCCGGGAGGCGCAGACGGCAGGTGACAGGATTGATGACCTTAAGGACGGGGAACGGACCCAGGAAGCGAGGAGTGAGCTTCCGGGAGCCAGCCGGCATCCTCAGGTTAGCGGAGGAGAGCCACACCTGGTCGCCAGACCGGAAGACGGGGCCAGGCCGGTGGCGGCGGCGATGCTGACGGGCATACTCCGTGTTGGCCCGGGTGATGGCCGCACGGGCCCGGATCCAGGCGAGCCGACAGCGGCGGACCAGCGTCTGGGCAGCAGGGACCTCCACCTCCGGCACCTGATGATCAAACAGAGGTGGCTGATAACCGTAACAGGTCTCGAAGGGAGACAGACTCGTGGCTGAGGAGGTCTGGAGGTTGTGTGACAGCTCCGCCCACAGGAGAAAGCGGGGCCAGGTGGTCGGCTGGGACGAAGCGAAGCAGCGCAGGTAGCGTCCAAGCTGCTGGTTAGCTCTCTCTGTTTGTCCGTTTGTCTGCGGATGGTATCCAGAGGACAGACTGGTGGAAGCACCGACCAGGCGACAGAACGCTTTCCAGAAGCGTGAGACGAACTGGGGTCCTCGGTCGGAAACCACGTCCTGAGGGAAACCATGGAGCCGCACCACCTGTTCCAGGAGCAGTTCGGCCGTTCTCTTGGCCGTGGGGAGGCCGGCCAGGGCCACTAAGTGCACGGCCTTGGAGAAACGGTCCGTGATAGTCAATATAGTGTCCAGGTGGTCGACCGCCGGCAGTCCCGTGACAAAGTCCAGCCCGATGTGTGACCACGGCCGCTTGGGCACAGGGAGAGGCTGCAACTCTCCAGCGCCGGGTCGGTTGGAGGACTTGGATCGAGCACACACATCACATGCAGCTGTGAACTCGCGGACGTCCCTCCTCATGGACGGCCACCAGAGAGCCCGACGGAGGAACTGGAGGGTACGGGCTTGCCCTTGATGTCCCGCGAGCCGTGAACAGTGCCCCCACGTGAGCGCCTCTTGCCGGCAGGAGGCGGGAACGTAGAGGCGGTTCGGTGGGGTCTCCGGCGGCGCTGGATCGCCAGGAAGTGCCGCCTGTATGGACTGCTCCAACGGCCATTGGAGGGAGGCCAGGAAGCGTTGAGCCGGTAGAATGGTCCGAGGCTCCGGGGGGCCGGCATCTGGTGCGAAACGCCGAGAGAGAGCGTCCGCCTTGAGGTTCTTGGAGCCGGGCCGGTAGGCGATATGGAAGTGGTACGGCTCGAAAAAGAGGGCCCACCGAGCCTGACGAGGGTTGAGCTGGCGGGCAGTCTGTAGATGAATGAGATTCTGGTGGTCGGTCCAGATCAGAAAGGGATCGGTGGTCCCCAGGAGCCACTGCCTCCATTCCTCCAGCGCCCACTTTATTGCCAGCAGCTCTCTGTCGCCGACCCCGTAGTTCTGCTGTGTGGGGGAAAACTTCCGGGAGAAGTAGGCACATGGGTGGAGCTTAGAGTCTGGACCCCGTTGCGAGAGAACGGCCCCCGCTCCCACATCCGAGGCGTCCACCTCCACGACGAAGGGCCGGGTCTGGTCCGGGTGGAGGAGGATGGGTTCCTTAGTGAAACGTCCGACCAGCTCATGGAAAGCACTGACAGCCTCTGGAGTAAGGCGAAACGGGCGAGGCTGATTGGTGGTTTTGGTGAGTGAGGTCAGAGGTGCTGCGAGGGAACTGAAGTTGCGTATAAACCTCCGGTAAAAGTTCGAGAAACCCAGGAAGCTTTGCAGCTGCTTCAGGGTCGTGGGTAGAGGCCACTGAGCTACGGCCTGAACCTTCTGGGGGTCCATCTTCAGGCCCTGGGAGGAGATGGTAAAACCCAGGAAGGAGGTGGACTCCTGGTGAAACGCACACTTCTCCAGTTTGCAGTAAAGTCCATGGTCCAGGAGGCGGGACAGAACAGCTCGAACATGACGGATGTGCTCTTCGGCCGTGCGGGAGTAGATGAGGATGTCATCTAGATACACAAAGACCCAGCGACCCAACATGTCTCTCAGCACATCTGTAATGAACCGCTGGAAGACGGCGGGGCTGTTGCAGAGTCCAAAAGGCATCACCAAATATTCATAGTGGCCAGTGGGCGTGATAAAAGCGGTCTTCCACTCCTCACCTTCCTTAATACGGATGAGGTTATAGGCGCTGCGCAGATCCAGTTTAGTAAACACTGCGGCTTGTGTGATGGCGTCCAGAGCGGTGCCCATGAGAGGGAGAGGGTGGCGGTCCCGGATCGTTATTTTATTTAACCCTCGATAGTCTATGCAGGGCCGGAGATCCCCCTCCTTCTTTTTAACAAAGAAAAACCCCGCGGCCCCGGGGGACGTTGAGGGACGGATGAATCCCTTCTGCAGGGCATCAGTTATGTAATTGTCCATAGCCCGGGTTTCCGCCGGAGAGAGGGAGAACAGGCGACCCCGAGGGGGGGTGGTGCCGGGCTGGAGCCTGATCTCCAGGTCGTAGGGTCGGTGAGGAGGTAACCTGGTAGTGGGTTCTTTAGCGAAGACCTGAGCGAGGTCGTGGTATTGAGGAGGGATGAGCGTCAGGTCTACGTCTTTGGGAGGAGCTGCTGCTGCCCGAGGTGCAGGGGAGTCCCGGTGGTTATGACAACCCGTGCCCCAGGCCAGGACTTTACTGGTGGACCAGGAGATGTGAGGCTCATGGCGGCAGAACCAGGAATGACCTAGGATGAGAGGCGTAGCCGGAGCCTGGATGACCAGGAAGTGGAGGGTCTCCCGGTGTTGGTCAATAGTCATGTGGAGACCCTGAGTTCGGTGGGTGAGAGGGTACGGCATGATGGGCCGGCCGTCCACAGAGGTCACGGGAATGGGTCGGTCGAGGGCGGTGAGGGGTATCTTGAGCCGAGTAACCAGTCCGTGGTCGATAAAACACTCCGCAGCCCCAGTGTCTAAAAGTGCCTCCAGTCTGGTCGGGCCTTGGTCCAGGTGGAGGGAGACCGGGAGAGTGGTTCGGTGTGGAGCCGGAAAAGTGGAGACTCCGGGCGGGACAGCTCCTACTCCGACCCGGAGGAACCTTTTCCCGGTCGTTTTGGGCACGTGCCACGGTGGTGACCCAAATCCCCACAGTAAGCGCATCTTCCCTCCTGGTAGCGCCGTGCCCGTTCCTCAGGGGGAAGATGTCCCAGCTGCATCGGCTCCTCCGTCGGTTGGTGAGCCGGCCGGCGGTGTGACGTCCTGGTGTGTACGGGGGCTGACATGGTGCTCGGCCGGTTCAGGATGCAGTGGTCCAGTTGGAGAGCCAGATCCACTGCCAGGTCCAGGGAGGTTGGGACCTCGTGCCCGATCATGCCCTCCCGGATTCTCGGTGACAGTCCCTCCAGGTAAACGGCCTTTAGGGCGGCGTCATCCCACCTCAACCGAGCTGCTGTCGTCCGGAAGCGAGAGGTGTACTGAGCCGCCGTCTGGGAGCCCTGGCGAAGCTGAAGCAGCCGCGTCTCGTCCGAGACCTCGCTGCTGGGGTGCACAAAAGTCTTTTTCATCTCCTTTACAAAAGTCTCATAGTCATTGCAGGCAGGAGATTTTTGATTGTAAAGAGCCGCCGCCCATTCAGCGGCTCGACCTGTCAGCAGTGAGGTCAGCAGGGCGACACGAGAGCAGGATGTGGGGTAGCGTGCCGGCTGGCACTCGAAAGTCATGGCCAGGGTCGCCAACATGCCCTCCGGGGATCCCCTGGTTCCGTCCCACTTCTCTGGAAGGCTGAGGCGTGGTTCCATCCTGTCAGGAACAGCTGCGGTCTGACGTTGCAGAGCGGTGGTCAGCTGGAGTACTAGCTCGGTGAGTGACTCAATCTTTGTGGCTTGGCGATCAGCTATGGCACGGAGCTGGTTCATGTCTGCCGTCTGCTGATCCAAGATTGCGCGCTGTTGAGCCACTTCGGCACGCAAACGCGCGAACTCCGCTGGGTCAACTTGGGGCTCAGTCATCCTGTCAGGTTCGTTGGCAGATCTGAAGCGTGACTGAGAGTTCTGTTGCCCAGACGCGGAGAGACGGAGATAGCCGGCGTGGTTATCTCCTGTAGGTGTAGTCTGAGTGTTTTGAGGGCTGGTAAGCCTGGAGACTCGATACAAAGTCTGGTGAGAAACGATGACTGAGCAATGAATGAAACGCCGGCACTTCCTTAAGTAGTGCCGGCGTGATGACGTCAGTCGCCACGTTGGTGGCAGGAATGAATGGAATGCAGTCAGCTGGAGGAGTTCGTGACACTGCTGAGTGAACTCTTTAAAATGCTGACTGGTGTATTGTCTTGCATTGTCAGAAATGAGGGTGTGAGGTGCCCCGTGGACTGAAAAATGTATTTTCATTTTTGTGATCAAAGCTGCTGAAGATGTGTCCTAGAGAAGGTCGATTTCGAACCACCCTGAGCAGGAGTCAACTAGCACCATCTATTGTTGTCCATGCCACACGAACATATCCGTGGCGACTGTAGACCAAGGCAGGGCAGGAACTGGATGCAGTTTCAAAGGTTCCTTCTGTTGGTGTGGTCGTGTGCTGTTACATGCTGAGCAGGAGAGCAGCTCTTTTTCTATGTCCTTGTTCATTGCTGGCCAATATTCGGTACCTCTTCCACTGTGCTTTGTGGCTCCTAAGCCTGGGTGACCTCTGTGCATGACGCTTATGTATTCTTGTTGCAGGGAATCGGGGATGACAGTTCTGTGACCTTTAACAACAACGCCGTTCTCCACTATCAACTCTTCTCTGTATGGGAAGAACGGACGCACAGAAGGTGGAACCTGATGGTCTTTGTTGGGCCGGCCGTTCTGAATCACTGTGGTTAGAAGTTGCAGGACTTGGTCAATTGCTGTGTGGGCTTGTAGCTCCTCCAACCTGGCTGTAGAGATGTAGCTGACAGACATCACTTCGAAGTTGTTGTTTACACCTTGTGTTTGGGAAACACTACTGCTTGGGGCTCGTGACAGAGTATCTGCAAGGTACATGTGCTTACCCTTCTTGTAGACAAGGGTTATGTCATCAGCTTGTAACTGCAGTAACATCCTCTGTAGGCGAGCTGGGGCAGTGTGGATTGGTTTCTTTAGAATAGTAACAAGGGGCTGATGGTCTGTTTCAGCTATTATGGGTTTCCCGTATATGTAGTCTCTGAACTTGGTGCACGCAAACACAACTGACAACAGTTCTTTTTCGATTTGTGCGTAGCATGTTTTGGTGTCTGTGAGCGTGCGGGACGCGTACGCTACTGGCTTTGCACCCTGCAGACATGCAGCACCCAGTCTATAACGTGAAGCATCACAGGTTAAAGTCACTGGCTTCTTTACATCAAAATATGATAGGATTGGTGCACTGGCTAAGCAGGATTTGAGGTTTTCAAAAGCTAGCTGATGCTGTGGGAGCCAACACCAGGCAGTGTCCTTGTGTGTTAGGTGTCTGCGCAGTGCTGCAGTGCTGCTGAGATTTGGGATAAACTTTCCCAGGTAGTCAACCGTACCAAGGAAACGTTGTACAGCCAGAGAGTCCTGGGGAACTGGCATGTTTGTGATAGCTTCAGTCTTTGTGGGGTCAGCCCTGAGACCTTTTCTGAACAGATGTCCCACGTAACAAACTTGGTCAAGGCAGAACTTACACTTGTGGGGGTTTAGCCTGAGTTTGATCTCTCGTACACGGTCGAGCACCTTCTTTAGATTTGCGCCGTGCTCTGCAGCATCACGGCCTCCCACGATGATGTCATCGACTATGATTGCACAAGGGTAACCAGCGAATAGTTGCTCCATTGAGCGCTGGGAAACTTCACTTGCTGAATTTATGCCAAATGGCTTGCGTAGAAACCTATAGCGCCCAAAGCGTGTGCTAAATGTGGTTAGCACTGATGACTTATGGTCGAGCTTTATCGGCCAAAATGAACTCTTTGCATCGAACAGCGTTGCACTGCCACTTGGGTGGCAACTTCCTCGACGCTGCACATTGGGTAGTGCGGTCTCTTTAAAGCAGACCTTTTTTTGGCCAGGCAGTGTATACGTGACTTTCAGAAGGTACGAAGTGATGATAACTTTTCACTCTTACCTGAGATGGAGCTTCCAGCACTTTTCACACACTACAGCTAAATGAAGCTGACTTCTATTGTAAATTAGTCAGGCAGTGCCTCATTTGAAGAAGGATGATGGGCAGACACACACACACACACACACACACACACACGCGCGCGCGCACACACACACACACACACACACACACACACACACACACACACACACACACACACACACACACACACACACACACACACACACACACACACACACACACTTATTTAGGCTGCTATTTCCACTCTGAAGAGCTCGGTGATAGAACGAGGGAAATGAGTGTCTGTCATTCAGGTGGTTCAGACGTGCTTTTATGCAAAGCTCCCATTATTCTGCAGCTCTGACACTGAGGCAGCGACTTACCTGCAGCCTAACGGGAGAAAGTTCAGCATCTAAAGCTAAAGAGGTTATAACTCTTTAAAGAGCAAATCACCCCAAATCAACCTTTTTTTTTGCTGAAAAACTGTAAAAATGTTGTAGACATGTGATTATTTGGGTATTTTAATGCATCTCTTTCATAACTTTTGTGGATAGGATTTTTAGGCGCAGCCAAGATGTTGAGTGCATCCGTTTTGATGGCCAGATGTGTTCCTGTTACCTGCATCAAAATGTGATTTCCAGTTTTCACTGGAGTGGTTCGCAGCCAGGTGTGAAGCAGCTGGGATGAGAATCGGCTCCTCTAAATCTGAGACCATGGTCTTGAGTCAGAAAAGGGTAGAATGCCATCTCCAGGTCAAGGACAAGGTCCTGCCCCAAGTGGAGGAGTTGAAGTATCTCGGAGTCTTGTTCACGAGTGAGGGAAAGGTGGATCGACATATCGATAAGCAGATTGATGCTGCATGTACAGTAATGCGATCATTGTACGAATCTGTTGTGGTGAAGAGAGAGCTGAGCAGAAGGCAAAGTTCTCGATTTACCGATCAATCTACGTTCCTACCCTCACCTACGATCACGAGCTTTGAGCAGTGACCGAAAGAAAAAGATCACGGATACAAGCGGCTGAAATAAGTTTTTTCTGCAGGGTGATTGGGCTCTCCCTTAGAGATAGAGTGAGAAGCTTGGTCATCCAGGAGGGGCTCAAAGTAGATGTATTGCTCCCCCACATCAAGAGGAGCCAGTTGAGGTGGCTTGGGCATCTGATTAGAATGCCTCCCTGGTGAGATTTTCCAGGTGCGTCCAACCGAGAGGAGACCTAAAGGAAGACCCAGGACATGCTGGAGGGACTATGTCTCTTGGCTGACTAGGGAAAGCCTTGGGAGTCCACTGGAGGAGCTGCCCAAGTGGATGAGGAGAGGGAAGTCTGGGCCTCTCTGCTTAGGCGTCTGCCCCATAAGCCAACGAAAATGGATGGATGGAGGGTCAGTGCCCATCTCTACCTACTGACCCCCCCGGATCGCTTGGGGATCTTCACACAAGGGTGTGTGGATCCGGTGCAAATTGCGTCGGATGGTTTTAGAAACAAATCTCTATCTTATCAAACCATGCAGCCAAATTGATTTTACAACCCAGACTTCACAAGCTCAATCTCAGATAAAATATCTAGCTCACATTCCATCATTTCACTCATCATCTGTTATTTGTATAACCATCATTTCATTCATACTTTGTCGCATACAATCATTTATTTTAGGAAAATAGAAATAAAGTAATTTTTATAACTACATTCTTGACTCTAAATTAATATGAAGTGTCAAGGCCGTTTCTAGCATTGTGGGGGCCTTATGCAAGATAATGTTCTGGGCCCCCCTATTTTGACAAACTGCAATTGATGATCTATACAAACACACCATGAATTGTCAGAAATGGCAAGCAAAACATGGTACGTAATAAAATTAAACACTCACTCAAGACATATAACTAACTAATAAAAACTAGAAAGTAGTCAGAGTGCAGACCTCCACCCTGGGAGGGGTGTTCACATCACACACACCATAATAAAGGGGCTAAGTGCATGTGAACAAGTACAATTTTGTAATCGAGTACTCTAATAAATTACCCTTTTGTGTTTGTGTTAAGAACTGAGACCTGCAAAAGATTGTGATTTAATATTGATTTATATTTCATTATATTTCACAATTTCCAAGGTGGGACACACTGTGTGGAGCTGGCTGATGGCAGCAGATGCAAAGGAGTTGCTGAAGGTAGAGGAGACGCTGTGGTGTACCTGATCGACAGCAGAGGGTGACAACGTGAAGTAAAATTGAAAGAGGCATTGTACATACCATCTTTCCCGCAGAACATCCTTTCTGTGAGAGCCGCAACAGAGAACGGAGCAACTATTGTCTTCAAAACAGGTAGAGACAGACTAAAACACAAAGACGGTACTGAGTTTAACATATGTGAGCACAACAGACTGTATTACATAGAAACTGTTACTGAATATACTGAGAAATGTGCTAAGTGCTTGGATATACAAACGTGGCATGAAATTCTAGGTCACTGCAATCATGATGATTTACAAAAGCTGGAGAATGTGGTTGATGGCATGAAAATCAAAGGTAAAATGAGAAAAGAAGTAAACTGTGAAGTATGTATCCAAGGTAAATTTATTCAATACAGAAATCGAAAACCAGATAGAACGGCTAAGAAACCTCTTGAACTGGTACACACAGATTTAGCCGGTCCAAATAAGTCCAGAATCTAAAGATGGCCATAAATATGCACTGTCATTTGTTGATGATTATTCAAGTGCTATTTTTGTGTATTTCCTGAGAAACAAGAGTGATACGGTGCAAGCAACCGAGAAGTTCCTAGCGGACACAGCCTCATATGGTGACGTTAAATGCATTAGGTCTGATAATGGAACAGAGTTATGTGCAGAAGGTACCAAGATTTACTGAGTAAACATAAGATCAGAAATGAAACTTCAGCACCATATTCCCCCCATCAAAACGGTACTGTGGAGCGGAATTAGCGCACCCTTTTTGATATGTGGAGGTGCATGCTCATTGAGAGCGGTTTACTAAAGTACTTATGGACATATGCAGTCCAGACCACAGCTGTGATCAGGAACAGATGTTTCAGTCGTCGTACTGAACAAACACCCTACTTCTTACTAACAGGATGGAAACCCAACATTTCTACTATGCAAAAGTTTGGTTGTGCATGTTTTGCTTACAAACAAAACAAAACAAAGCTAGATTCAAGATGTACAGAAGGAATATTCATTGGTTAGGACAAATACAGTCCTGCATATCTCATTTACTTTCCTTTTAACAATAATGTGCAGAAGATTCGACTGGTTAAGTTTGTAAACAAGAATGTTGAAGAGAGGCAGGCACAAACAGTTCTTATCCCTGAGGAGGATGACATACCAACTGTCTTACGACCTCGAGTGGTGAAAACGTCATACACTCACAAAGATGAATCAGGTGGTGAAACTTCTGATGTAAATGATCAAGGTCCAGACACAAACCAGGTAGCAGGAACAAACAGAAGGTACCCAGAAAGGATGAGAAAGAGACCAGAATACTTAAAGGACTACGTATCAAAAGGGGAGGATAACGATGATCAAGGATCATATATTGACTATTGTTACAGAGCAACATGTGGAATGCCCAT